>NC_088924.1:36515000-36660000 GCF_038396675.1 Hydra vulgaris | reverse complement strand
ATCCTCCCTTACAACTAGAGCTGTCTCGAACAAGAAATAATCCAGGCTTTTGGGCCATAAGAATGCTTTCACATGCTGGTCTGGTAATATCACCATGATACCAGCTATAAATAAATACAACTGAAATGTATTTAAAATTACACTTCCTTATTTTAAGAGCTGTTTTCTAAGAAAACCAAGCAAAAGTGGCTTAAAAGTGATATTCTTTAATCACGCTGAATTTTTATCTTGTAATGCTAATAGGGTAAAAAAGAACCCTGTAAAAAAATTTTTTCTAAATATTTGTAGCTTCTGAGTTATAGGTCAAACTTTTGACCTTTTAACACTTGGAAAGTCATTATTGGGATATTGGGATTTTTAGACTAAAATTAAAGGCAAAGAGACAACTACAGGCCTTGTTAAGAAGCGTTACGCAGCTCGCATTTTGCTTGCGAAAAGGCGATTTGCCTACGCGTTCAGCAGTTTTGCGCTACGCAAAAACTTATATCTTTTAGAATATTTAAATTATCTTTTGATTGTCGTTAACGTGACGTTTATTCAGAAGAAATAAAGTCGTAAGTATTTAACCGCAATTGTAAACTAATAGATTTTTTGTTAAAGAAACAGTTTGTTAAATAATTTTTTTGTTGTTGTTAAAAATTAGTTAAAAAAAATTAAGTGTTTTAAGTTTTATTTTAAGGAATTAAATATATAAATTTCTTTTAAATAAAAAATTTATTTTTAGTCATAATAGTTTAAAAAATGCACGATTTATTTTGATGTAAATATTTTATTAATAACATATTTTGTTTATTGTTAATTCAATAACGTAAAGTTTTAATGACGTTCGTTTAATTTATGAAAATAAATTATGATCACGAATATGTTAATCGGTAACTGATAAACAACAAAAAAAAACTCTTTCTTGTTTAAAAACATTAAAATGAGTTCACATATTAAATAAGAAAAAATTTATTAACAGTTAATAAAATAACCAAAAACCAACTGTAAAATCGTAAGAAAATCAACAAACATTATTTTACGTTTCATGAAAAAAATATTATTTTCAAAATAAAATTTAGTTCATATTTGAAAAAAATAATAAAAATGATTTTTTAAATAAGAACTTTGATTTTATTTGTAACTTTTGTTATAGTGAGAAAAAAACAAACTGTTTGTATGATTTTTAACGCGTTAATAAAATAACTTTAATTACAATGCGGTACTTGAAAAGACCCAATATAACTTCTAACGATGCAAAATATATTTGATGAGTTGAGTTACTTAGAAATGCGTTACGCGTTTTTGCTACGCAGCGAAATCTCGTAACAAGGCCTGCAACTATATCCTAAGTTTCTTTTTATATTAAGGAGGTTTATGTAGAACTTTCAAAAAAAAAAAAAAATCAAAAAAACTGAGGAAAACCCTTTCTTAGTCAAAAAATCATAAGCTGAAATCACACATTTTTTATTTGGGGCCTACTTTAAATACATTTATTACAAACATAAAATGTTCCCCTAAGGTATCTTATCATTTTAAGAAAGTGCATCCTATTGTAATTTTAATGGTTTAAAAAAATTGAGGAGGTGGTGCTTAAATACTTATGAGTCGTCAAACTCTCCAAAAAAAATTTAAGAAGCATTCAAAAATATGCCATTATAAGAAATAGGAAAGGTCCCAAGATTGAATGTATATATTTTTGAAAAAACACAGCAAAATAACTCAATAAATTGTTTGTCTTAATTTAATATGTCATTGTTTGAGTCAGTGGCATAAATAAGATTTTTTGATGCATTAGAAAACACACTTTCAAGCACTATGATAAATAAATTGTTTGTCTTAATTTAATATGTCATTGTTTGAGTCAGTGGCATAAATAAGATTTTTTGATGCATTAGAAAACACACTTTCAAGCACTATGAAAACTCTAAACTTAAGCACTTTTCAAGCTTGTGTCAAATAAGAATATTTTGCAATAAATTGTGGTAGGCATCATAATACACTTTTGGTTTTAGTCTCGTAACAATTTTTTTAATAGGCCTTTTTTTTTTTAACAATTGGTTTAATTTATAGAATAAGTTTACACCTAAAAATTTAAATTTAATTATTATCAAAATATAACAGGTTAAACTTGTGAGACAATAATGGTTTTTAGAATTGTTTATGACACAATGGAGTACTATTCTACAGTTTTAGGTCCCCCACAAATGCTGTACAAGGTACCTCAAACTTGCTAATAAAAAGCAATTGCTTTATGTTTAGCATCAAATTATTTTTTTAATAGTTTTTTTTAATGAAGTAAAGAGCCTACGGATTGTAGTTTACAAAATGTTTACTGATAGGAACATTGATTAACATCCTCAAGGTAGTTTTCTAATTTTTAAAGTTGCTAAACTTAGCAAACTTTAAAAACTTTAAAAACTATTATGTTGCTTTGTCATAAAAAAAAACTTGACTCCTTACAGTTCCCTCAGGCCCCAGGCCTAATAACTTTAATTGATATAAGTGATTTTGATGAGAGTGGTTGTCATAACTCTTAAAATGCTTTTACAATTACAATCTTTCATCATATCTTATGTACCATGGTGCCCCATTCTCCCATAATTAGTTTTTAGTTTAGTTTATTTCAACATTTAAAAATGTACAAAAATATAGAAAAATTATATTATTGCTAGAGCAAGAAGAAGACATAAATTTATTAAGTTAATAAAATAAATTTAAAAAAGTTTATTGACAGGTTTAAAATTTCATTTAATAATCTTTTAGTGTTCGAAGATGTAACCATATAACATTTCCATTCATTCTAAAATGAGGGGTTTTTAAATTTTATATGATCATAACTTTTGAACTCTAAATGGTAATAAAACCTGTCAATGAATTTAAATTTAGTATAAGGTAGTAAAAAAATATTAATATAACTACTCATTGTCCTGACATTTGGGATATGGGGGGGTGATCTTTTTGGGCTATTTTGGTTCCCAGGCTCCAATCACCGCAATTTTTCATTCTCATTTGACATTCATGCTTATGTCAAATGAGAATGTTTTGCAAAAAATTGTGAAAGGGAAAGTTTGAGGGCAATATATATCCAAGGAACGCCTAATAAAATGAAGATTCTAAAAAAAAAGCCACCAGGGTTACTGTCCCAGTTGGCATGAAGGCTCTTGCCACCCCTGATCCATATATATTGTTTACTTTTATTACTTGAATTTTTACGTTGTTTACTTTTATTATTTGAAATTTTATTGCATTGTTACTTGAAATTCATTTTAGACTTTTTTAAACTCTTATTTCTACAAGCTTATAGTCTTTGTGCTGTTTTAAATGAAATGGTGGTAGAATTTCATAAATGATTTCACTTTATAACATCACAAAAAGCTGACCAATTAAAATGATTTTTGACTCCAGAACTTTATTTTAAACAGCTCACCATTTAAACATCACTGACAACCTAATAAGAGTAATGATTTTTATTAAGATATTTTGAAAAACATTTAAAATTTTGGATTCTCATATGACAAAAGCAACCTTTATTTAAATTTTAAAAACACAATCAAAATGATCGATTTATGCTTGAAAGGTGTTTATTTTCAAACTGAATGAAAATAATGTACCTTTTTTATACTGCAAGGATAGTAGAATTTTTTGGCAATGGTAACTTAACCAAAATCCAGATTCTTCATAGAGGGTTTTAAAAGCAAAAAATTTTGATTTTTTTGTGTAAATAATCACACATTAAATGTTTTTTTATAACCAATGATTTCTTCTTCAGCAAATTTAATATCATAAAATTCATCTACATCAGCTGAACTTAATGTTGTATTCAATTCTTTATCTAATATTATCCTCAGAATATTAAATGGTACCAGAAGTAAACCTGTGTTTAAAATAAAATGGAACAACTTAGACCATTAGAGGCCATGAATTTAAATGACAATGTTTTAGAAAACTGGATAAAATGGAAGTAGAGATAATCTTTATAAAATAGTTTCAGGAGTCAATCACAAAATTGAAGATATTAAATGTGCCATTTTCCTTCATATGATTGGCAAAGACGCTTTAAGAGTATATGATACATTTATTTTCACAGTCGAAGAAAACGATTTTAACACCTTCAGTTCAAAAATTTGAATGTTATTTCAGCCCGAAAAAAAAACATAACTTATGAACGCTATTTATTCAATACATGTATGCAAGACAGCAGACTATTTACTGACTTCTTGATTGATTTACGAAACAAAGATAAAACATGCAAGTTTGGAACTCTCCAATAAAGCCTAATACGTGACAGAATAGTCTGTAGTATCGACTCTAAAGCTGCCAAAGAACGACTACTTCGAGACACTGAGCTCACTCTAGAAAAAACAATCAATTTTATGAGAGCATATGAAACATCGAAAACCCAATTAAAAGCCTTCGAAAATACAATCCAGCAGATTCTATAAACAAACAAGGAAACAGAACTAATTTTAACTCCCTAAAGATTGATAGACCTTTACAAAAATCTTGCTATTACTGTGGATCACAACATACTCTTCGTTTTGCCCAGCATATGGCCTATAGTGCACAGCATGTAGAAAACTAAACCATTTTGCTAGAGTATGCAGATCTAAAACTAATCGCTTTAATACTAATCGTGTAGACCAAGTTGATCAAAATGAAGTCAACCTCAATGTTGAAGACTTATATATTCATCATGTTGCAGTACCAATGGAATTTATTAACAAATATTACAGTCAATAACAAAAATATAACATCTAAATTAGATACTGGAGCCCAATGTAACATCATTCTATACAACGTCTACAACTTTATTCCTGGAAGACCTCCTCTCAAAAAAACAATAACTAGACTAAAATCATATCGTGGAAACAATATTCCTGTACTAGGAACTTGCAACCTGACTGTTAAATAGAATAACATTTTACAAGTGTGCCAATTTTTTGTTGTATCTCTTTCTGATGTAAAATCACTTCTTGGTCTAAGTTCATGCGAATCTCTTGAAATACTAAACATTAATGATGTTGAAATTGATAAAGCTAACATTTTAAAACATTATGGTGACATTTTTACCAGCATTGGTTTAGTTAAAGGAAACTATCATATCGGAGTTGCTAAAAATGCAGTCCCAGTCATCCATGAACCAAGGAAAGTACCAATGACTGTCCTACCTAAACTTAAAAGCACACTTGACTATCTAGTAAAAGCCACAGTTACCTTGAAAATTTCAAAACCGACACCTTGGGTACACTCAATGGTCATCATAGAGAAAAAAGATGGATCCTTAAGATTATGTATTGATCCAAAAGAGCTAAACAAGTCTGTTTTAAGACTTGTTTAGCTCTTTTGGATCGGATGCTGCACAGGAGATGATTGAACTTAACTTTGGTGATATCCCTAATGTTCTGGCTATCCACGATGACTTGATTATTGCAGCTAAAATAGATGCAGAGCATGATACAATTTTCTAACAAATTCTACAACGAGCTCATGAGAGAAACATCAGATTCAATTTTTAAAAAATACAATTTCAAGTATCTGAGGTCAAGTATATTGGCAACATAATCACCCATGAAGGCATAAGAATTGTTCCTGAAAAATCTAAAGCCATATCTGCATACCTATTGCCTACATGTCAAGCAGATTTTTATCGGCTCTTAGGAATGGTCAACTATCTGCGACAATTCATCCCAAGTATGTCAGAGATAACAGCTCTACTCCGCCAGCTGCTTAAAAAAGACATTGGTCATAGAACCATGAACATACCAGTGCTATGGAAAAAATTAAAAAGGTTCTTTCTTGTACTTTCATTCTTCGACGCATCAAAAGATGTCCAGATTCAGGTAGACGCATCTCCTGGATTAGGAACCTGTATTATATAAGGTCATCCAACCAGCTATACTTCTCGTAGTTTAACCATAGCAGAACAGAGATATGCCCAGATAGAGAAAGAACTTTCAGCAATAGTTTATGTTTGTGAACATTTCAATCAATATACCTATGGGTGACAGGTCGCAACATTATGGTCCACACTTTAGTTCAAAATTTGCCAATATCAATAGATAGACTAAAGCAATTGCAGCACAACAGTAAACTTGACCCTGTGCTCTCTCAAATAACAAACTACATAACTCATGGTTGACTCGAGTTATGTAGCCTGTTATTTGAAACCAACAAATGTTTCGCAGTGAAGAAAAGACCATCAGAAACAACTTACACTTAGCATAGTTCTAAAAGAAAATAAAATAGTCACACCAACTGGTAGAGACCTCTCATATTAAGACAGCTTCATTTATCACACCTTGGCACCAAAAAGACAAAAACTAGAGCTCGAAATGCTGTTTATTGGCCAGGACTTACAAGTGACATTGATAAACTAATACTCAATTGCCAAAAATGCCTTAAATACCGTAATAACAACAAAAAGGAAAGAATCATTCAACATGACATTCCTGACATACAGTAAAGTAGGATCAGACATATAACTTGCATGGAAAAATCAATGTAATTGTTATAGACTACTTTTCTAAATTTATAAGGTTAGATATTTTTTTTATTCTTCATCTGAAACAAAAAAAGGGTTGCTTTGGAGTGCTTCTGTTAAGTTGTTACCAGTAGATGTAGCTCCTTCAACCTGTTCTCCAGAAAGTAAAACTTTTTACAGCTCAAAATCAAAATCAGTTGTGTCTTAACTAATTGTGTCGTAACTAATTCTTTGATAATGACAGCACTTGTTTTAGTTTAATTACATAGCACAACTAATTCAAACTAATTAGATTTTCAATTACTCTAAATTACCATTTTTTTAATGCAAAAAAAAAAAAAATCTTAGAAAAGTAATATATTGAAAGTGATATTGCGTCGTTGAAATAACGTTAAGCAAAACAATGCTAATTCTGATTTTTTTTTTAATTTATATAATTATAGACATGTAAACAAATTTTATCCTGATGCTTGTTGAACATAGTTTGAGTCAGTTAATATTGGTCCAGGCAATTTTATAAAAAAATAATGGCGCCCGAGCTCGATCCGACATCGCCATTCTGTTCTGAATAAATCAGAAGTAAACAGCAAAATGCTCAAGAAACCAAACTAAATAACTGTAATTAAAGAAGTAATGTTTAAAAATAATTATAAACGTTCAATAAACATCATGTTAAAAGTGTTTACATATTTACAATCATATAAACTAAAAAAAAAATCAGATTTAGCATCATTTTGAAATAATGTTATTTAAATAATGCGATATTACCCCCGTTTTTTGTTTTTTTTTTAATTATAAGACTTTTTGTATTATGGAGTTATAAAAAATATGTATATTCAATTTTGGGACCTTTCCCATTTCTCATAATGGCATATTTTTAAACAATACTTAAAACATTTTTGACAGTTACATGTAAGCACTACCCTCTCAATTTTTTTAAACCATTAAAATTACAATAGGATACGCTTTCCAAAAACTGTTTTGAGATAAATGTATTTAAGGTAGGCCCCAAATTCAAAAATGTGTGGTTTCAGCTTATGGTTTTTAAACTAAGAAAGCAATTGCCTCATTTTTTTTGATTTTTTTAATGAAATTTCTGAATATACTTCTTTAATATAAAAAGAAACTTAGCATACAGTTGTCTCATTGCCTTTAATTTTAGTTTAAAAATTACAAAATCCCAATAATGACTTTCCAAGGAACTCAAGAACTACAAATATTGCGAAAAAAATTTTTTAGAGGGCTCTTTTTTACCCTATCAACATTACAATATTAAAAATTAAGTGTGATTGAAGGATATCACTTTTGAGCATCGCCTGATTTTCTCAGAAAATGGCTCTTAAATTTAGATTTTTATAAAATACTTCTTTTGTTTCTTCTTTTTTTTTTAATTCTCTCAATTCACAGAAAAGTGACAACAATCAAAACTATGCAAACAGCTTATAAATATATTATTAATAAATTATAAAAAATGTCTCCAAAAAAACTTCTGTTTTAATTTCGGTAGGTATAAAAATTATAAAAAAATACTGCTGAAACCTAAGCTGCAGCTTTAAAAATTTCATATTTTTGAGATCAAAATGACCTCAAAAAAAGAAGATCCTGAAACTACATGTTTCTTTTTTAATTTCATTTATTATAATAATTTTTTTAACTAATTAATTAAATTACAATTTAATGTAAAAATTCTAATTTACAATGAAAGACTGACTTTAGTTAATTTTTCATCCTATATTTAAAAAGTTTATATTACACTAACCTATACATAAACAAACGATCAGCCATATTAAACAATAATTGATATATCAGCTGCCATCCCTCATTACTAGTAAATATTTGTAATATACACACACTAAACAAAAAACAGAAAATGGTAAAACTTTATTACAAAAACTAATTTAATGTTTACAAATTTATTTATAATTAAATTTTATATATAATTATAAATACAATACAAATTGCAAATTTTATTTATAACTACAAATAATATAATATTTGTTCAAGTTTAAATCTAGTTTTTATATTTGAACCAGTGACTAGACTTGTTCTAGATGTTACTTAGATTAGCTTTTTTTTCTAATGACTCTGTAATATGTAAAAGAGATCCTAATTCAATAATTAACCTCTGAGAATTTTTACATATTTTTATGATTCCTTTACAACTACTCTAAAAACAGAAAAAAGTTTTTATACTTTACAAAGATAAACTAGTTAAACATTTGAATTATTAGTGACATCTTGAAAGTGTATGTATGTATATATGTATGTATGTATGTATGTATGTATGTATGTATGTATGTATGTATGTATGTATGTATGTATGTATGTATGTATGTATGTATACATATATACATATATACATATATATATATATATATATATATATATATATATATATATATATATATATATATATATATATATATATATGTATATATATATATGTATATATATATATGTATATATATATATACATATATATATATATATATATATATATATATGTATATATATGTGTGTATATATATATATATATATATATATATATATATATATATATATATATATATACAACCTTTGGAATTAGGAACAATGAGGTCAGCAATAATTTGTCAAACTTTATCTTATAGAGGTTGGCATTATGTCCGGAAAAAAAAATTGATACATAGGTCTAACCTTAAAACATAAAAATGAGGTCGGCAATTTTTAGTTAGGCAGTTAGGTCGGCATTGCCGAATGCCAACCCTAATTCCAGGGGTTATATATATATATACATATATATATATATATATACATATATATATATATATATATATATATATATATATATATATATATATATATATATAAAATTTTATATCTCAATTATTTCTACATACTTTTTTTTGTGGGGGTTTATTTACCTAATAATGAGGTATCAAGGATCATCAAAGGATTAGAAGTACAAGCAGTAGACTCTGAATTGAAAGAATGTATTTAATTTTAATATGCAACTGTAATTAAATACAATTTTAATCCAACTTTCAATGTTATATTAAAATAGGTAATATTGTTAACTTATTTTCCATTTTCATTTGTAACATATTTAATATTGGTAGATAACTGTGATAAGAGTAAAATCTACATCAATTACTGTTGTTTCTTTCAATTAAAGCATCTTATACCAGAGCATCAATCTTATATATTAAAATAGAGTAAGTAATATTATCAATAATAACATAACAATATAAACCTAACTAATATAAAGTTTTTATTAGCACTTGTTTCTATAGGAATGTCTCTCCAAATTTCATAAAGGCTACACCAGTGTTGTGATTTTTGTTTTACACCTACACCAGTATTGTAATTTGTTTACATGTCTACATGTCATGTTTACATTACAATGTCTACACGAGTGTTGACTTGCTTTCACTTACACCAGTATTGTGATTAGTTAATACTATCACTGTTCCATATTTTAAACTGCTTAAACTCTTCAAATAAATGAAAAAAAATCCTATATATTCAACAAATTTTTTGAAGATGCTATACTATGCAAATTTACTAGATCCTATACTAGATTTTATAGTAATACTGCCCAAAAATGATTCTCTAATGTTTAACCTTTTAAGTTAGGTCATCTGACTTAAAGTGTAAAACATCAAAGCATCATTCTTTAATATCTGTATGTCCAAGATTATTGAAAAGCGAGCATTTATTTATTTTATTACTCATAATAATATAAACCCTAATACTTTTAGAGAAAATCTTCATCTACCCATTTTAATGAGTTACTTTTTATATCCAACTTCAATATATATCGGGCTTGACTTTTTCAACTTATTGACTTAGTCAACTTATTGACTTTGTCAGCTTATTGACTTTGTCAAATTGTTTTGTAGATTTCAAAATAATTAACAAAAACAAAATATTTCATAAAAAATTCTTATAATTTAAAAATAATCAAAAGTAAAGTTTAAAACATATGATGAAAAAATAAAAATGTTTAAAAGGTAATGGGAACATCCTATATGAAAAATTGTTTAAGAATATTGCAAAACCAATAATTGAGTTGTTTTTAACTATATCAATTATCGACATTTAAACTTTACGAAACAAAAATTATTATCTCAGCTTTAAAATAAGTTGTTGTAGGTTACCTTTAACACTATTTTATTTTTAGAACTTTAAATAAATAATGACTACATAAAATCGAATTTTTTTAAAAAGAATCAACCCTCTCATTAATGTTTGCTTAAATAGTAGATTGCTCTTTTATCTGATTAAACTTATTTTACTTGTTTATAGAAGGTATAAAACTTGTAAAAAATACTAACTTATGAAATTTAAAAACAAAAAAAAAAAAAATTTGTAATAAAAATTAAATGTGCTAATAATTATTTCAGATAAAATATTTTATAAAATATAAACTTTAAAATAAAATATAAAACTTTAATATAATAATAATAATAATATAATGATATAAAACTATAAAAAAACTTAAAAGGCAAAATTATTTTATATATACGTGCATATAAAATTTGTATACAAATAATTCAAATAGTATGTATTTAAATAATTTTTTTATATACATACTATTTAATTAATTTATAATTTTAAATAGTATGTATTTAATTAAAAATAATTAAAAAATCTTTTAAAATAATAATTTATTAATTTACAATATTTTTTATTTAAATACATTTACATAAACAACATACATATATTATAATAATAAAAATTTTGACTTTTGTCATTTTTATTAAATTCATTTGAAAAATGCTAAAAGAAAACGTCATGAATAAAAAAATAATTTCTATTCCATTTTTGTGTTACCCCTCTAATCAGAGGTGATTCCAAGTAAAGTACGGGATCATGATATACAATATCATATATTGTAATAATCCGTTTGGGTTTATGCTGATAGTATGAGCATATTTTGTTCTTAAAGAAAAAAGAATTTATACAAAATGGAAAGAATCCTGGACAATATATTTATCTATTATAAAAACACTTTTAAGCGCCATCTACTCTGCTTAATTTACATCAGTGTATTTAATATTTCAAAAGAATCAAGAGACGTTTGAACAAATGCGCATGCGTATATTTATAAACCATGTTTACATTTCATCAAGAGCACCTTACTGGTACATTAATAACATGATTAATATTACTCCGAAATATTACTTTAATTTAATAAACTGAGGTAAAACAAGGTATATATTACGCACGCGTATATTTATAAACCATGTTTACATCTTATCAAGAACACCTTGCTGGTACATTAGTTACATCATGGCCTACTATGTTCTATTTTACTATATGAATATAGTAGGCCAGTGTTACATCATGGTATTTAGCATTACCATCTAAAAACTCTTCAAAATGTAAAAATTCTGAATGCTTACCAAACAAATATGTGTTCTAATTTTTTTCAGTTTTATTACTTTTATGTAGATTAATGTCCTGAGATAAAAAAGTCAATTTTTTTTTTAATCGTAAGATTTTTCAAGACGTCTGAATTAAGGTCAAATTTCTAACAAAATGGGACCAAAAATTCAGTTTTTCATTTGGAATCGTTAGAATTTAATGCTGTCTGAAGTTAGATAATAGTGTAAGGTGGGTTGAGAATGATGACGCAGACTCGGTTAAAGATAACAAAGCAAGTTGACCTTTTAATTGAAATTTTGAGGCAAATTGTAAATTTTATTGATCAATATTTCTAATGACAAATGGAAAAAAAATAGTGTTTCGTAGCCTATCGATTAAAAGTGCAAATGCGTCACTGGAGCAAAAAATATTTGCTTGTTGTCGAATTAAACTCTCTTTCGGTTAAGTTATTAATATTGGTAGCCGTATAAAAAATTTTTAATAATAAATGCGTCAAACTCATTTAACGCGACAAATTGTGTGCGATGGTTAATGTAAACACCAAAATTCCACTATTTCAACAAAATTTCATTGTTGATATTTTCCTCAATGAAATGTTTTGAAATTTTTATAAATTTTTTTTTTTGTTTTTGTATATCAACCACGTTATTATAACGATTTCGTATATCTATCACGTGTTGTCAGGTAATTAGTTGTCTTTGGTACGTTGTGTGCATCTGAAGCTTTATCGAGTGATATTTTTTGTTTTGTTTTACTGCAAGTTGCAATTGTTATTCAGTGTAAGTTGGTATGTAAATAATAATAACTACTTATCAATTAATTTTGCCTGGTTATTTTTATTGCATAAGTAAATTGTCCGCTCGGAATAGAAGCAACGTATCGATAATTTATCAAAATTGCATAAAATTATGTAGTTATTTATTTTAAGTAATCAAGCTGATGAACAAAATTCTTTTTGAATAACTTTATATAGTAACGTTATATAAAAATATTTATTTGCATTTACATTACTTTAAGGTGGTAAGCTGGTAAAAAAACTAGAATGTTTAATATTTATTGCTTCAAACTGAAATTAACACACACAACAGTCATCATAAAAATAAATATTACAAAAAAAAAAAATCTTCAAAAAATTTATTATTTTGTGATGAGTCAGCAAAAATTTTAAAAATAAGCTAAAAAGCAACACATGGGTATTAAGAGATCTATAACTAATATCAGTATGAAATTTGCTACAGTAAAAGAATATATAATTATCTAGCGTCTAAAGCAAAATATTTAAAAATTGATCAACCGTTTCAAAATGGCGAAGATTCTTTTAATTTTTAATTTTTTAGATAAATAGTTCAATGCTCAGTGACTGGTTTCTCATTAAGTACTTGAGTATATAGGTTTATTCTGCTTTAGGCACTAGTGCTCTATAATTTAAACAAGTGTTGAAAATTTCAAGATGAAAGCTCAAATAGATCTTCCAAAATCTATGTTTTCGTTACATAAAACAATAAATAAAAAAAAAATCTCAAAAATTTCCAAGTTGGTATGATTCCTCTTTTTCTAGTTCTTTTTCTTTGTCCAAATATCCTTTTCTCTTTGCTCTAATCAATTTTCTTCTTTCCATACTCTTTTTGGTTGATTTTTTATTTATATTTTGAATCCGAAGTCTTTTTTGATTGAACCTATAATTGTTTTTGTTCCAAAAGAAAATTTCATTTTATCAAAAAGTCGTACAAGTCCAGATATACCATCATTAAAACTTATTATTGCAGATACAACTCCAATTTCTACAGTGGTTTTTGAAACAAAAGTATCTTTTGGACATCTTTTCCACACAATTTGATTCAGAGCCTCATTTGGGTTTTGAGTGGATCCATCTAAACAGCGACTCAAAAGATCATCACTACGTAAATCCTTAAAAATTGGATAGATTGCACTTTTCACTGCAATTGGTAAATTAACTGATGGTTTGTACCGCTTGATATTTTTCCAGTAATTACACCAACTATCATTAGTGCGGGTTACACCAACTATCATTAGTAGCGGGGACAAAACTGGTGACCAACTCCAGGATCTTTAATACCTGTACAGTGCCACAATACTGCCAGTACTCCTTTTTTCATCATATACAAAGCAGTACTTTTGTTACCATTCCAACTTGAAAGAGAGTTTTGGCGAATAGCCATGCCAAAATAGTTCTGCATTTTGTTAACAATATTATCAGTTAATCCTCCCTTCCCGCTAAGTCCTTTGCCATCTGATAAGGTTTTACCTTTCATGCTAACACGAAGTTTGCGGAGCCGTGTGCCAAGTCTCTTTTGAACATGGCTAACACATTCAGATTTTATAGGTTCCAAATCTTCACCAAATGGCTTTGATTCTTTAACTTTTTTAAAGGATTCAGTATCGCCATCGCCAATGTAATGGGAGTACCGAATATTATATTTTTCAATAGATGAAGAAAATATTTTAAAAATTTTTAAAACAAAATTTTAACCATACCCTAAAAAACCTTGTTTTTTTAAACAAAAAAATACAATGACAATATATATTTTTGAAATCTATGATAAATTTTGAATACAAAACAGTTAAAAAAAAAAATCCTAATTTTTCATGTTTTTTTACCAGCTTACCACCTTAAATTTACGTAGATTAAATTACATAAGTTATTAAATAATTTATGTAATTTAATTTACGTAATAATAAGGTATATTTTTATATGTAAATGTAAGGTATCTGACAAACATCAGAAATACTATTGACATACATATATATGTATGTAATTTAATTTATGTAATTTTTATTTAAAAATATTATAATTATTTAATAATTTATGTAATTTAATTTATATAAATTTAAAGTTATGTAAATGCAAAAAAATGAAAAAAAGAATTTTTTTCATCAACATGTTAAATTTACTTAATTTATTAAAATGTTAAGTTATAGATACGACACTTATTACCGGCTGATGATAAATAGGCCGGGTGAATAAAAAAAGCAATTGCTTTTATTCATTAATTGGTCAGTTTTACGCGAACAAAAACTTTTGCAGTTTTGCACAAATTTTTATTCACGTAAAACTAAGCAATTTACTCAGTAATTGGTTAGCTTAACATGAATAAAAACTTAAAAAAAATTGCTGAAATTTTATTCACGTAAAGCTGACCAATTACTGAGTAAAAGCAATTGCTTTTTTTTATTCACCCGCCCTAAAGTTTATTTACTTTTCCCTCAATAAGCATTTCCTCGGTTTTTGATTAATAACATTTTTCCTGAACTTGATTTCCAGAATTCAATTAAAAAATTTTTTTTTGATTGTCATAAAATTTTCTAAAAGACTTTAAAGTTTTGTATAATTTAATCTTATTTTAAAGAGTTCAGGGTCGACAACACGGGTTTCGAAGTGAAGGGGTACAATAGTCAATTTTTTAAAAAAGTTCTCTATATCTAGAATTTTCTTTAATAAATAAAAAATAAAGTCCTTTATAAAAAAAATTAGGGTAGGGGGGGGGGGGGTCCACCCCGATGGCGTTGGCTCTGGACTTAAAAGTCTATTTTTTAAAAACTTACTCATACAAAATAAAAAATGTAAAAAGTAAGTATCACCTTTAGATAGATACAGCAAAAAGAATCCAAAATACTACGCTAAACCTTTTTTAAATATTTTTTGTTTTAGTTTTCATTAAAAGAGTTAGAAACAAAAAAACCGTTCACATCTTCTTTTTTTTCGTTTATTCACCTCAGTTTACTCAATAGTATATTTCTAACAAGACATTGTCTTGTTTAACAAGACATTTTTTTGATGATTCCTTGTAAAGAAAAGGAATATTCAATTTTTTTTATTTCATAAGAACTCATTTTTAAACTTTTAGACCCATAAACTTTTCCAAATTTTTATGAAAAAGGTGTACATTTTTCACTCGGTTTAACGTTTTTTTTACTTTTGGATTAGGGATGACAATCCCGGGATCTTGAAATCGCAGGATCTTGTACAAATTGTTCATCCCGAAATTCCCTGGATTAGTCTTCAAAATTTAATTACAAATGTGTGCGTGATTTACAAAAGTTTTTTTAATATCGGTTTAATTAACGAAGTTATTAAAATGCATAGGTTTATTAAATAAACTTTAGTTATCGTTATTTAAAGTAGAAATTGTTTTCTGAAGAGAAAGATTATATTCGAGATTTAAATCATTCATTATTAGTTAATGAAACAATTAGTTAAAATTAAGCACCAAAGTATTGGACTCGTTATAACAAAAGTCATGAAAATTATAAAAATGTTTAAAAGATCGCCAAACAAAAATGAAAACTATTTATCAAAGTATGTAAAAATTGAATTCAAGCATGTTTGATTTGTGAAGTTAAAGTTAAATAAATTATTGTGTTAAAAAGGCAATTCTAGATTTAGAATTGGATTCCGACATTGATGATTGAATTAAGATGAAGAAAAGGAATGTAGAATGATATCAGATTTAGTAGTGCTTTAAAAGCAAGTGTGGTAGCACTTTGTCACTTGCTTTAACAGCAAATATTTCTTAATAAGAAGTTCAATTTAGTTTTCAGTAAATTTATTCACGCTAATGTAGAGAGTGTGATGAGCAAAGAAAAGCTTCAGAACATACTTCAAATAAAAAGTTCTTGCAAAAACCATTAAAAAAGAATGTAATAGACCATTAATAAAAAATTTCTTATTGTTGTTGTTGTTGTTGTTGTTTGTTTCAACAAAATTTATTTTAGAAAGTAACATTGACAACGTCAATGTGTCTTGACCTCCCCCTTTTCAACAATGGTCAAAAAATTTCAGACATCGCATTCAAAATTTAATGTTCGTTTGAAGTGGAACAAACATGCTCTGATCATATAAAACAAATAAAATAGCTTTTGAGTTGTGGAAAACTACAACAGCATGTACGTGTAACAATTAAAAAGCAAGCTATTGTACGAAAGTACATGCTCAAATTAAAAACTGAAATTGTTAATCTTAATCTGTAAAATTACGATTTATTATTGCTTCTCGGCCTTATGGCTAAGATCAAGTGCTTTATCTGTTCTTATCTCGGCTCCGGACTGCTTCTTGGTTAGTTATGGTATTGTTAGAAAACAGAAACAGCATAAGATCAAAACCATGACAGTCGATATAGGTTCTCGACGTAGTCACTCGTTGTCTCCTCAAACCTCCGGAAATCTTAAAGCGATCCGTCCACTCCAGACGTTAAATGGAGATAAACCTTAAATTGGCGTTTCTGGGCTTTGGCTCAGTGGCAATTTAACCCCTGAGTGGGCCAAATGCGGAGTCTCGGCCCTCAACTATTTATCACTAATGTCTTTTGACTGTAAATTATAGCTTCGAACATGATTTAAAGGAAAAAATTTAAACTACATAAGAATTTTTCCGTTTATATTAACATATTTACTTATATACAAGTATTTGCTAGGAAATAGAAAAAAATTTATCAGTAGACATATGTTCATCTCTTATCTCGATCGTTTGATGTATTTAGAGATGTTTTAATTTTGATCAAATGAAATAAATTGAGTTTAAAAATTTGTGTTCTTTGATTTGATTCTACTTCATATCTTAAGATTATGTACGTGTTTTGTGATTAATTAAACTTATTATTCCATAGAAGTCAAATAATTATTTGACTTATATGATTATAATCAAACAATAATTGGAAGTTCGACGTTCTGGAAATGTAACTTTAATGAAATCAAATCTTTTTTTTCTTTCTATTAAAAAAGAAATCTTTGAAAAAATTTAATGTATAGCTTTGTTTTGGTCAGTACATGATTCGTTAAATATCTTCATAGATCGAATGCATTTATCTAAATGTTTAAAAAAAAAATCATAAAAACATCGAAGTTACTTTATAAATTTCTTTTCAAAAAGCATTTTTCTGTCTTAAAGTTCGATTTGGTAAATTTTTTTGAAATGAAAAATTACTTTGAAATCAAGAAATTGTCAAAAAATTTTCCCTTCGCGCTTTAAACCACTTTAAACACACTTTATTTTCTTACGTAAAATGTTACTGCATATTTATCGTACTGCATATTTATCGAGAACTGCATATTTATCGTACTGCATATTTATCGAGTTGCTCTTTTTGCAATTATATTATTGCATGTAGCTATTGTTTAAGCTTTCTACATTCTGAATTGAAAAATAGATCAGTTTTTATTGCTTCAGCTTTACGGAAGCTTCAAATAAAAATTGTAAAAAAAAAATACATTAAACCACGAAGTTCATGCCTCCTTCTTTACCAATGTCGCTTATTTGGCCAGAGCCGGTATTGAACCATGAGTCTTTTGGTTCTTTGCCAAAACTCTAACCACAGCGCCACGGCTGCTTGAATTTAAACAGATCATGACTTTTGGCTTTATTTAATTATTTAAGAAGATTACATTTTAATGTTTTCAATCTTTCTCTTTTTTACGTCAAAGAATGAAATGTAGAAAAGCAAACATGAATAAAGAAACTCTTACTTGTAATTTGGTATTTTCAAAGATTATTTTCTAGAAAAAGTCTCCAAAATTCAAATATAATTTGATATTTCGGGGTCTTCTTCTTGAAGAATTATTCAATGTTATTTTACTAGCATGATATAAATTGCAAGATATCTTTGTATCTTTGTTAAGTATAGAGTTTGTGTTAATAATAAAAATCTATCCTTTTTTAACATTGTAGTGGAGGCAATGTTTTTTATAATTTAATTCGACTAAATTTTGAAAATGCGTCCAATCGTTTATTTGATTTATGTTCAAATAAAAAGCCAAAATTTTCAAAAAGTGACTGCCTTTGCTTCGCATAAAGTCTTTACATAATAAATGTTTGTTTTTTTCATTTTTTTAAACCAGGTTTGCGCAAAGCAACGCAGTAATAGTATCATTAATTTAACATATTTCAATATTTATCAAGAATTTTTCTAAACAACCAAAAAAAAGTTAACGCAAAAGTTTTGTAAAAATGATTTTTTTACCGATATAATGACTGTAATTAGAATTAGAAATCCACGGAAGCTTTAACATTAACACAACATAATAATAAAAATAAAGAAATGTTCATTACTGAATCACACAATCAATTTATCACCGAATTAAAATGTACAAGTGCAAACTTATCGCGTACGAGTGCGGTAATTTAACAACAGGCGAATTTGAAAAAAAGTTTTTATGTATTGTATTACTTTTAGTTCACATTTAATCTTTATGTTTGTATATTAGGTTGTTACAAATATAAATCTCTTCGAGGAACAACTTTTTCTAATTTATAAAGTAGTTGCGCGACATCTAACTTTGTTTTATGAAAATTTACTTTAACTTTACTTTTAATGTGTTGTAAATGTATGCAAGAAATCTTTGAAAAAAATTTATATTAGTAACAATCTAATTTACAAACATAAAAATTAAATGTGAACTAAAAGTAATATAATACATAAAAATTTTTTTTCAAAAGTCTAAAAAACAACAAAAGCAGAACAATTTAATAAGCTGAAAAACCAAATAAAAAAGTTAGGAAAATCAAAATATTAAATTTTAAAAAGTATATGATATTGTTAATATACAGGAAAAAACATATTACTTTTACTCTTTTGAAAATCAAGAAAGTAAAAAAAAAAGTACACTTATATTCCGATTACAGTTTATGCAGAAATAGCAAAAGATACAAAGTTACTTTTGGTTAAGCTTTGTAGCTTTAATGATTTAATTTACCAATATTTATTAAAAATTGATTAACTTTTCCACCCAATGATTATTATACACATATAACTGACACAAAAAGATTGCTGCATTCCATTGATGGAAGAAGGGGCTGGGGGAGTGAAGGTTGTGTGAATAAAGATTGGCTATTACCCAGCCGGCATTTGGTCTGAAAAAAATGCCTTTTGAACGTTTAAAAGACGTTCAGTCTTTTTTGGACCAAATGCCGGTTTGATAAGGTTATATATATATATATATGTATATATGTATATATGTATATATATGTATATATATGTATATATGTATATATATGGATATATATATATATATATATTTGTATGTATGTATGTATGTATGTATGTATGTATGTATGTATGTATGTATGTATGTATGTATGTATGTATGTATGTATGTATGTATGTATGTATGTATGTATGTATGTATGTATGTATGTATGTATGTATGTATGTATGTATGTATGTATGTATGTATGTATGTATGTATGTATGTATGTATGTATGTATGTATGTATGTATGTATGTATGTATGTATGTATGTATGTATGTATGTATGTATGTATGTATGTATGTATGTATGTATGTATGTATGTATGTATGTATGTATGTATGTATGTATGTATGTATGTATGTATGTATGTATGTATGTATGTATGAATGTATGTATGTATGTATGTATGTATGTATGTATGTATGTATGTATGTATGTATGTATGTATGTATGTATGTATGTATGTATGTATGTATGTATGTATGTATGTATGTATGTATGTATGTATGTATGTATTTATGTATGTATGTATGTATGTATGTATGTATGTATGTATGTATGTATGTATGTATGTATGTATGTATGTATGTATGCATGCTTCAACCAAACATTATCTCCAGCTAAAAAGTTTTAATTGTATTGTTTTCTGCCAGATTATTTCTTTTCCTTAATTCCTTGATACTAATTTAATAAATATTTCTTTGCCCATTGGTCTTACGTCATTTTTGTCGACAAAAAAATTGTACCAGTATGCTGCTTACGGTAATGGTAATATCATTCATATTATCAAATGTTTATTATTCAAACTAACTTTTACCCACCGTACAGGTGCAGAATCTATTGACTGGCAAATTTTTATTATCATTTGAGATTTATTTTCCCCTCATATTTTGCCGTAATATATAACGAATTTTGTAAATTAAAGTTGTCTTATTTACAAGTTTCTTGAGTCAAAATATATAATGGCATTTACAAATATTAATTAAATAGTACGGGCAGGACTTTAAGAAGATTGTAATGATCTTATCACGAAGTTCTTACAATGTGATTGGTATGTATTGTGATTATGTTAAATATATATTAAGTACAACTTTAATATTCTTTAAATTAAAATAAACTCAAGATAAAATAAAAATTAAACAAAACAAGAAGCAAAATAATAACTAAAAGTGTTAAGGAAAAAAATCAAGTTTTTGGAAACAATTTTTTTTTGGAAAAAATAACTTTTTTTAATGTATTGTTTGAAAAAGGTGAAAGTCATTTAGAAATTGATTATTATTTGAACTTCTTATGTATATTCAAATTGATTTAGGTTCCGCAACTACTCCCTCCCTATAACTTTTTATAAAGTCATCCCAAACTTCTTTTTCCCAACTCTTTGACAAACTAACAAATCATCTTTTCAAAAGACAACTAAAAACTTGCAACCAATCACTAACTTATAAACGGTTAATATATAATGCGCTGATTCCACTAGTTTTCAGAAGCGAGGTGGCTCAAATCCCTTGCTCCTGCACTCATTTCTCTGCACCTTTGAGCTTATTGAAGTCTCGAGTCATTCGTCACCACATTTAAAACACCGTAAGATATTCATTGAAGACTAGTTTTTTGCAAATAAGCAGTCCTTCAATGTGGTGTAATCCTTTACAAATGTAACACACAAAGGGAATTTTTGTAGCATGATTTAGCAACAATTTAGTAAAATAAGCCAATCGTTTTAAGTTATCCAAAAACACATCAGCTCTTTCTCCGTCCTATAACTTTTGTTTTGTGAAAAGTTTGTATGCACTGCAGGCACCACAGAGAACGCTGCTAGTAGTACTCGCACGACTTCGTTTGCATCTTGATTATCTTCAACGGCTATACGACTTTTCTTCAAATTTTTTTTGATTTTTATTAGAAAAAAACTTTTTCTACATTAGCGTTTCTTAACAAACTGCATACTTTTGCTTCTAAACTACGAATATAAATTTGGTATGAAAATTATACGTTTAGTAATCCCTATATAATGAAATTGGTTTGGTTTTAAAAAATATGAAAGTTTTTCATATTTTCTTAAAAATTTTATGAGGGTTTCCTTTTAAATTCTTTTAGTCGTTTGCTTTTTTTAATTTCTGGCAGGGATGCAGGAAGGCTGGGTGCAGCTGGTGTTTTGCAGCTTTTGTTTTTTGTACTCAAACTTTCTAAGGATACAATGCAAAAAAGTGTTATATGAAAAATTTAAAAATTTGTTCAAATAAATAAAAAGTGAATTATTTTGTAACAAAACACCTTAATTTGTATTTTCAAAAATGACATTAAAACATTTAACTGGTATTATGTACTACTTTTTTTTGATTTTTTTTTTGTCAAATAAAAAGATTTAATTTTTCTAAAATATATAGAAAACAAGTTTCTATAAATAAATAGTTTTGCGTTTAATTTGTTCCCTTTTATTATTATTTATTGAAAGTTTTTAATAAAGAAAAAAACCCTTAATTCCAAAATAGTTTAAAGCTGTTTAAATTTCAACTTAAAAAAAAAATTCGAATTGTTTTAAATTTTAATTAAAAATTTAAACAAAGTTAACAACAAAAACTATTTTAAAATAAATAAAAAGTTTTACGTTGTTTTAAATAAAAGATAAGTATATGTGTTTTATCATAAAACAAAGCTATTTATAAGAAAACTATATTAAAAGAGTCTCTTCTAGAGACACATAAAGTTCTGATTGTCTACATACGCCATGTTACTTGCAATTGCTGAAAAAACCTTTAGCGTGATAAGAAGCATCAATACATCAAACAAGATCACAAATGAGCATAGGTGTACATACACACTATATATTTGCAGTTAACCATCACAGAGAATGGATAATTTATACATTAGATTAGACAAAAACTGGTAAAAAAAATTCCATCAAAGTTTTTGCAAATAAAAACTTGTTTTGGAAATTTTTAATTGTTATAGTTATGAAAACTGAAACTAAACTTTATTTACAGTTTTGTTTGAATGTACAAAAAGACAGGGAAAGTTAACAACGGTTTGAAAATCCTAGACATTTGCACAATTGTCAGTCATCAAGCAATAATATTTTGCCCCATTCGTTATTTTGCCGTGTTTTTTTTTCACTGTACGTTTAAAGGTTATTTGATTTTTGGTCAAAATTAGCACTTAGCAACAAATTATTAAACGTTATTATAATAAAAATTATGTCTTATAATGTACATTTAGTAGGGTTGCACCAATACATCGGCATCGACATCGGCCTGCCTATGCATCGACCATTTAGCTAATACATTGGCATCGGTTTTATTAACAATCGGCCGTTGCCGATTTTTTTGAGAATATCAGCTTTTTTTAATTTTGTATTTCTATATTACATACATATATATATATATATATATATATATATATATATATATATATATATATATATATATATATATATATATATATATATATATAATATATATATATATATATATATAAATATACAGCTGCGGACAAAACTACGTGAATGATTGGAAATAGTTTTTTTTAATGAAATTTTCAATGTCTTAAAATAAGTTTATAGTTTAATACTATATATGGTTGGATAGAGCGTTTTTTGCTCTATAAGACTGTGTAAAGTGTATTCTCTAATAATTGTATTCTCTAATAATGTTCAAAAAGCATCAAATATTTTGCGCGACAAAACCACGTGAACGATTATACAAACGTAAAAGAATAATTTTACTAACATCAACAAATAATAGATTCTAAAAAAAAAAAAACATTAATATTTAGTTGCATAGCCTTTAGAATCGATAACGGCCTTGCACCGTCTTGGCATAGATTCTACAAGAATTTCTAGTAACTGTTTTGGTAATGCCTCCCATTCATACTGTACGGCTCGAAAAAGTTCATCCGGTTTTTGAAATTTGCGACCTCCCAAGCGTCGCTCAACTTCAATCCATAAATTTTCGATTGGATTTAAGTCGGGAGATTGGGCAGGCCACTTCAAAACCGTTATGCTATTATTTATGAGCCAATTTTTTACAGTCAAAGCTGTATGTTTAGGGTCATTATCATGTTGATAAACCCAATTGTGAGGCATTTTTTCTAAAGCGTGTGGCAACATTTGATTAGATAATATTTCCCTGTACTGTAGTTGGTCCATTATACCGTTTACACGGTACAACGGACCAATTCCAGCCCAGGAGAAACACCCCCAAACCATTATATTGCCACCCCCAAATTTTACAGTTCCTATTGTATACTCTTTTGCAAATCTTTTACCTACTGGACGCCTAACATAACCTCGACCGTCACTGCAAACCATGTTAAATTTACTTTCATCCGACCACAAAACTGTTTTCCAATTTTCAACCGTCCAGTTTAAGTGATCTTTAGCGAACTGTAGGCGATCTTTGACGTGCCTGGGCTTAAGGAATGGTTTCTTTGCAGGTCTGCGCCCATAAAGACCTCCTTCGTTTAAACGCCTTTGAATCGTTCGTGTGCTTACGTTTTCCATGCCTGTTTGCAGACGAATTTTAGGGGCTGTCAAATGTGGATTCTCAAGAGATTTTCGCACAATTTTTCGATCAGTACTAAAAAATAAAATGTTAAACATTAAAATTAACATTAACATTAATATTATTAAGATTAAATATTTAAAAAAATAAAATTAAAGGAATATTACCGCTTATCCGTAATACGTGGACGACCACCTTTCTTAACGATTTTTTTGCTCTTTTCTCGGTGTATAATTTTATGTATTCCACCTTTTGACATCTTCACATGAGCTGCAATTCGCCCAATGGACCATTTTTCTTCTTTGCGCAAACGCAAAACCAAGCTTTCAATTTTTGAATCAGTTTGACGAACCATTATAGTTTGATTTTTTTAATTTTTTGATGTTAAACAGAATAATCTTGAGAAATTTAAATGATTGTAAGTTCTTAGAATACCAAAACCACATGAACGATTTTTAAAAGCACTGATTTCGATGTGAATATAATATAATTTGCATCAAAAATGACGCTTTTATAAATCGTTCACGTGGTTTTGTCGCTCAAAATTTTCGAAATTATTTTAACGTTTATACATGTATGATTTTATACGTATTATTAAAGAATACACTTTACACAATCTTATAGAGCAAAAAACGCTCTATCCAATCATATATAGTATTAGAGAAAAAACTTTTTTTAAGGTGTTGAAACTTTTGTTTCAAAAAACTATCTGCAATCGTTCACGTAGTTTTGTCCGCAACTGTATATATATTGTTATATACAATGTATACGGGTATATAAAAATGAATACTAAGAATGTTTTTAGTCATAAATCTCTTTGTCATTATTAGCACTTTATATTTATACATATATCAGTTCTGAAAAAACCGCCATCTTACTTTGAGCACGTTTTCCACTATTGTCCAGGGTTAGTGCATTCAGGAAACGTGACTACGGGATTCGAATTGTATTCCGGTAAATCGGAACATCGCAACTGTATTTGATCAATGTAATGATGAATCGTCGTCAGTTAGGATTTCAAAAATGAATATACATATATATATGTATATATATATATATATATATATATATATATATATATATATATATATATATATATATATATATATATATATATATATATATATATGTATATACAAAGAGAGAGAGAGAGACACATATATATATATATATATATATATATATATATATATATATATATATATATATATATATATATATATATATATATATATATATATATATATATATATATATATACCATATTTATACATATATATACCATATTTATACCAAACTAAATAACATTTTTTTAGTTTGGTAAAATAATCTTGAGTAATGACTGTGCTTTTCATTTTATATTGTTTTTTATTTCTTATAAGAAAAGACTTTACAGAATGTACGTAATATCTGTAGACGTAAAATATGTAGATGTAAACGTAAGTCTTTTGAACATAATAAGATTTTAAAATCGAAATCTCTCCGGGTTTCTCAAAGGTTCTTATCATTTTATAAAAGTTGTTAACACGACTTTTCTATATTTAATCATTATTGCGTGATCAGCAAAATTTTTCAAGTAAATCAAAAAAATTGACCGAGTTTTTTAATCTCTTTTTTAATTTTTGTGTGAGCGTTTTTCTCGAGGTGATTTTAGGTGTAAATGAGGTGAGGGGGTAAACCCCTATAAATTGCCGACTGCATTATCTAAAAAATATATAAAAAATAAAAACGGGTTCTCAAATCTAAAAATTTGTCTTCTAAATTATGCCAAAAATCTGACTATTTTCCTTACAAAACCGGCTATTAGCTGAAGATAGCTTTCTATGTGTGTGCGTGCGCGCGCGCGTGTGTGTGACACTCCTAAAGAAAGCTAAACCTCCCCTCTCCTTAAAATAGTTCCTGACCTTTCTTAAAAAACCGTAGAAATGTTATAACTAAATAAGTTCAACAAGACAACTTGCTTTATAGAGCCGTAACGGTTTTAGTTACATTTCTTTCTACTTTTTTTTGGAATAACTACAACAAAACCTATGTTGTAAACTTCTAGGTATGAAAACTATAAATTTCTGCAGTAAATCCTAAGGTATGGAAACTGAAGACCTTTATTGCAAAGCGCAAATATTTTTTTATCAAACCCAAGAATAAATTAGCTTTTTATGCAAATGCTATATTCTATTGTCTTTAACTTCATTTAAAAAAGCCATTAAATAAGTATGACTTTTAATATTTGTAACACAAATGCATCACAAGACATTTATAAATTTTTTTAATTTTGATTATACTTTTTCGAGTGGACCTGTTTCTTGGCTATTAGCTTTTCGTATTACTAACAAGTAGTCTTCACAATAAAATCCTTTTCTTAACTATCTTGTAAAGTCCATTGAGAATGTGAATTTCTATGAGTTCGGTTACATCAAAAAATTTTATGTTTTTTTATCCACATGCTGCTGTAGTAATAGAGAAGAGATTTTTGTTTTATAATTCTAAGGTTGTTGTCTATTATGGGAATGTGTTATTTTGCAAAGAAAATGGATTTAATAAATATTTTGGTTTTTAATGATAAAAATTCAATTATATCAAGTTGAGTGAAACAATTAATGTTTGTGATCGTTATCAATTGGTTCAACAATATCTGTATGGTGCTGTTAAACCCCAATTGATAACGTCGGAAAGCTATGTTTAAATATCTTTTGCTTATCATTCTAGTTTTACTTTATGCCGGGTTAATGAAACGGCATGCTGGTTTCGCTTTTATGTTTTATTTGTGGTCTTTCAAAGAGTTTAATGCCGGTGATTTTGATAGGCATTCTAGGCCGGGTAAATAAAAAATGTTCAGCTTTACGTGAATAAAATGTAATGAAAATTTCTTAAGTTTTTATTCACGTAAAACTGACAAGTTACTGAGTAAAAGCAATTGCTTTGTTTTATTCACCCGGCCTTCTATTTAATTACTCAAATTTAATTTTAAAACTATTAATTAGCTTTTAAGTTAAGCAATTTTTTTTTGAATTATAGAGTGTTTAAAAATTTTTAAATTTTGTTGTTCATTAATTTATCACGGTTTTTAGCAAGCATTTTGTAAAGACTATTAGTTTTATCAGCAAATACATAATAGACCTATGCTGCTTATTATTTCTAAAGTATCATTTTTTATTTTTGTTTGAAAGTGATTTTATTTTTTTTCAAAACTTGATAGATCTTACTAAATTAAACAAGTAATTTGAAGTCGTTAGGCTCTCTTCATTGAAAGGGTATATAAAACCGTAATTTTCATATGCTTAATTGTTTTGTTCTTTTTTTGAAACTTTCTACTTTTTTTACTATTTTAATTTTTTTTCCGTTGAGGGCATATTTTTTAAGAAAATAATCAAACTGAATGTTATCCATTGTAAAGACCTGCACGAAGGGGTCAGCTAAGATTTTAATGGCACCCCTCTACGTGACACCTACTCGCGCCGGCCTTTCCATTGTTTCATGTTTTATATATATATATATATATATATATATATATATATATATATATATATATATATATATATATATATATATATATATATATGTATATATATATAACATGACATAATAGATAACATTCAGTTTGATTATTTTCTTTAAATAATACTTTTTATATATGCACATATATTTATATATATGTGCATATATAAAAAATTCAAAATTTTCTGAAAAAAAAATTATATATTATATATCCTCTAAGTAACAATTTTAAACTAAAAGGTTTCATATAGTTTTTTTATAAATCATCTTTTTTAATATTTCATAAAGAAAGTTTGCACCTTTTTTCATTTGCTATTTTATCACAACATCTCTATTTTAGACGAGTACAATAGTAACTCAACATTTAAAATACATTTTGAGTTTCTCACGTATATTAAAATTAAAAATGAATTTATTTTTCTTTTTCAAATGGCGAAACAACAGTTGTCAAGAGCTTGATTCCAAATGATAGAGCGTTTACTAAAAATTAAGGAAAAAGTAAAAAATAAATAAATTCGTCGGGAAAACGAAGAAATACAGAGGAAGAACTTAAGTAGTAAGTTTATTTAAGAAGTTAAAAAGCGGGATCTTTCAAGCGGTTGCCAACAACAACGTACGGGCTATGGACAAATATTTTTACCTTTGAAGGATTGCTTTTCTTTAGAATAATAAAGTGCCGTTACAAATACTTGTGCGAGACAACAGCCACTTTACTTAAACAAATAAACCACGTTATTTCATTTCATTGAATAATTTTATAAAGGTATATATTTTAAACACAATGATAGAAAAAATTCAAAAGGACTTATCTTGAAAAACACCTGAGTTTTTTTTTTATCTTGAGTTTTTCGAAGATTTAATCTTATTTCTTTTAAATTTACTTTCATGAAAGCAAACAGAAACACAAAATAAGATAACAAAAACAACAAAAATATTTTAAATAATCAAATAATATAAATATACAATTTTTTATTATATATATATATATATATATATATATATATATATATATATATATATATATATATATATATATATATATATATATATATATATATACATATATATATATATATATATATATATATGTATAATACTAAATACTTTTATTATATATATATATGTATAATACTAAATAACCACGTGATATGAAATTTTATTCCATTCTAACGAAAAAAGTTCAACTTGGGTCCTAAAATGGAATAACGGCTTTTTTAAAACAGTATCAATTAAAATAACTTGTTATCTGAAATGGTTTCTCACATATTATCTGAAACGGGCGTACAATTTAGTTAACAAATATACACATATTCAAACTTTGGATATCTATTTGCCCCACTCCCTTTAAAGTTAGATCCTGTGCACGCCCCTGTAAATACTTAAAAATGCATGAATAAATATAATCTATTGAATAAATAAATATTTATCAAATGAATAAATAATGGCTACTATATCAAAAAAGCTTTTGGTATAAATTTCAGTTAATGATTGTATTTTTTACGCAATTTTATATGTTTATGTTTTGAATAGAGTTTTTTTTTTTATATAATTGAAGTAGTTGCAATAGAGAAGTTTAAATTTGTCAATGTCTTGTGTTATTTTAATGTTTGTTTTTCTTTAAGTATTAAAACTCTTCGTCTTTTAGTTTTGTGAAAATTATTATCACTGCCAAAATGGCCGCCTTATTTCCACCTGCTTCAATGCTCAGAAAAGGCAGTCTTCAACCACCTAGTCCAGAATACTATGGGACGCCTAGACTAACTAGGGCATCTACTGGGCAACTGTGGCATTTGCTAAGAGGAAATGCGTCTTTAAGTGACACTACGACTTCTGTAAGCATTAAAAACTATAGATAAAATTTTAATTTTAAATTGTCAATCACGTTATATTTCTTTAGACAAATATTAACAGAAAAGTTTAGTCGTGCTCCCTTAATTTATGTTTGCGTTAAAAGTTTAGTAAAAAGAAGAAGCCACTACTTATTTTATATTAGCGACGTAAAAATTAAAGAAATAAATTATCTTTTAGTGTCTTCATTTTATTTTATTAAATTTTTTTAAATTTATCAAAACTATTAGATAACAATTTTAACCGTAAAAACTTTAAAAAAATTAAAATAAATTTTGCATATCGTGTCGTTTCAAAATTAAAACAGAAAAATTTTTGTTAAATAAAAAAAGTCGATATTGAAATTTTTCTGTTCAAACAAAAAAATGCGTAGCATTCAACAAAAAGTAAATATTTCATAATATGCTAATAATGAAATTTTTGCTTTGTGTAAATTTTATATTGTGTAGAAAAAGTAAAATGTACTTAAATACAAAGTTTTACAGAAATTAATAAAATAACTTAATAAACTAACGGTTAACTCCCGTCTCCTCTCACTTAACTCCTAATTTTGTACTAAACCACATAAACATAATAATGCGTGAAAACAAAAGCAATTTTTTCACGTGTAAATGTTATACAAAATGCGAACGAAACGTATCCAAAGTTACTTTGCACTTTGAAGTTATTAAAATATGACACAATTATAAAAGCCAAATGATAAAATCGATTGGAAACACCTTTTTATGATATCATGATTATGAAAGGTTCCATTTTGAAAGCAATGAAATATGATATGGTACTTATGTAGTTTATTATTTGCTTTTAATTTTCTAAAATATCTTTTTAAAGTCAAATTTTTACTGTTAATTTAGATTTTAAGAAATTCCTGGAACTCATCAGACGGAAATATTGGTAAGTTTGAAAATACATACATACATACATACATACATACATACATACATACATACATACATACATACATACATAGATACATACATACATACATACATACATACATACATATATACATACATACATACATACATACATACATACATACATACATACATACATACATACATACATACATACATACATACATACATACATACATACATACATACATACATACATACATACATACATACATACATACATACATACATGCATACATACATATCCAAATTCTGATATGTTCACATTGATAATGAACGAGATGTTTTAAATTAAATTGTTATAATTAAAGTCAACAATCATATCCAAACATACACATCCAAATTCTAATATGTTCAAGTTGATAATGAATGAGGGTGTTTTGAAATAACTTGTTGTAATTGAAGACAACAAAACCCTCTAAATGTTGGTCCCTCACTGTATCCCAAATATGAGGGTAATGCGCTGGTTTTTACTATAAAAAACTATATTTATATTTGTCAACAAATTTCAATTTTCACTCAATAATCTCTTGGTAATTGGTTCTTATGACTCTGCAAAGTTTAAAGCCCCTTCAAATTGTTTAAAGTTCCTTCAAATTTTTAAGCCCACTTAATTTGCTTAGGATTTTAACTTACATAACCATAATTTCCAATCATTGATAGATTATTAGATGAAACTTAGAGTGTGTCGATGAATATAAGTTCAGCTTATTGTAGTAAAAAAAATTATTTTCATCATATTTGGATTATAGAGGGATAGGGGAACATTTTAGAGTTATTTGCAGTCTTCAACTAATGCAATATCAGAAACGTCCTTATTTGTCATAGATACAAACATGCATACATTTGGAGTTTTCTTCATATTCAAAAGTTGCTTATTTCAAACATCTAAAACACTTAACCACATCTATGCATACACACAAAAAGATTTGTTTTTAACTGAAACTAATTAAATCTTAATTACAGAGTCTACAGAGCTTCGACGAGGAAGTTCAAGTTCATCTTTGAAACCTGGAAGTCCTTGTTTGTCAAGCGCAGGTTAGTCACATAAAGCATACTTTTTTTACGGGCAAGAGCAGGTTAGTCACATAAAAGACATATTTATTTAATGACAAATAATATCTAACTCCCTCCCCCCCCCCCCCGCCCACACTTACCTCCAATAGAAAAAAATGAGTAGCTTATTCAAAACTAAAATTTGATTTAATTGATTTTTTAGATTAAATTCTTATATTCTAAATATATTCTTATTTTTATTTAATAATTTAAATTATTATTTTTAACTTTGAAAGGTGATTTATTATTTTTTTTATAACATTAAATAACGAACTGCTCATATTTTTCTTAAAGATGAATACGATTTTATTATTCCTCGGTCACACAGTCTACAACGTCAATTAAATCTTGCAAACACTTCTGTCGACTTGGGAAAGTTAGACATTAACCAATATATTGCATCTGAGGAGGTTGACCAAGAATATGCTTTTCAAACAAAGATAGGCCATATTACATTCAGCATAAACTATAATAAAGATGAAGGAAAACTAAAAATTACTTTAAAATCGACAGAAATATTTTTGAAGCCAAGCGCAAGTGTTATTGGGTGCGATTGGAATTGTGAGCCAGTGACTTTTATGGATTTTTTTCCTAATATTAAAAGACCTATAGAAATTAGTTACGGTGTTGAAAACAGTCTTAATTTAAAAAAAGAAGAATTAAGTGATAAAACATTACGGTTTAGCATATATGATGTTAAAAGGAAGCATAACCGCTTAGCTATTGGTCACGTACTTTTTCCACTTCGCGAAATTTCTGATGTTGAAAAAGTTAATATTTTTTCTAAAAAGATAAATTTTTATTCTCAGGTATGAAACAGCATTATTTTTTAATTACTTTTTTTCTCTCAAAAGATAATCTTAAATCTCAGCTAAACCAAGAAACTTGACTATTTTTTTTAAGATTTCTTGAAATTATCTATTCTATTATAGCCCGCAGGATTTAACAAGGGGAGCATTGAAATATCTTTAGCATGGATATCTTTAGCACAAAGACTTGATATAAAGATTGGGCAAGCTAGCAAGTTAAAGTCTCCGTATGGCGCTGAAGGAAATGGTAATCTATTTTTTTTAAAACTAAAACGTTAGAATATTCAATACAATTTTCTAGTGTAATTATGTTATCTAGTGAAATTATGTTGATTTAAGCGCGAGATAGTTGTAGTTGTAGTGAAAATTGGTGACTTAAATTAAAAAATTTGCTTCGCTCTTATTCTGAAATTATATATATATATATATATATATATATATATATATATATATATATATATATATATATATATATATATATATATATATATATATATATATATATATATATATATATATATACCAAGAGAGAAAAGAGGGAGATTTTGCCTGTTTTTATCGCGTTAGAAATAAAAATAGACTGAATAAACCAAACTATTATTTTTTTAAGATCACTACGCTAAACTTGATGTGTTTATATTTGGAAAGAAAGAAAAATCGTTTAAAACCTCAACGCAAAAAGCAAAGCCTGATATAAACTTTCGAGAAAAATTTTCTGTACCATTAAGTTCGTCTCAACTTAAAGATTCAACAATTGCATGCAGCATTTACATGAAGCATACAATGAAGAAGATGATTTTAAATAAGATTTTAACAGGAAAAACTATAATTGGACCATACATGTTGCGCGGCGAAAAAACATTTACTCAGTGGGAAAACATAATAGCAAATCCATCACAAGAATTTACTGAAGTTCATACTCTGTATTTGTAGATAAGGCAGTTTTTGGATTACAGTGTGTGCAAATTGGACGTTATTCATTAAGTTAATGAATGAATGAATAATAAACTTAGAGTTGCAATAATGAAAGTGAAACTTTGGGTTTAAACTAAAGATGAATAAAAACAAAGCAAAAAAACTACCGAACTTGAGTGAAAGTAATAAAAAATTGTACGTTTTCAAATAATTACAATTTTTTATTTTCCAAAAAAAGAGTTAACATGCTTTACTTTTATATCAATTATTTTTAAATATGGTTTATGTAAGCTGTTATACAATCATTTCAATCCGCTCAGCCTCACAAAACTGTACTTATTCAAGATACAAAAAATTCGAAATGGTTCATATGTAGAAGACAAACTATAAAAAGACAAGTTTTAAATTTTTAAACCCTGTTATTTATTTTAAAATTATTATAGAATTAATATTAGAAATAAATAGTTGATTAATGACATCCCCCTCATTGTTGCACACACCCGGCAAAAAGTTTTTATTCCAAAACACAATCATAACGTTTTAATTAATGTCAATACTCTCTGTCACACACACACATATATATATATATATATATGTATATATATATATATTTATATATATACCCAAAATTTCTAAAAAATATTTCTACTCACTTATGCATTTTAATGTATGCAGAGTTCAAATATGTTAATTGGTTTATTGATTTTCTTTATTAAATTCATAATACACAAATTTTCAAGCCCCGCAACGTTCGCAGCAACAGAGTTACACATTGTTAAAAATCCATAGAATTAAAGTGGGTATTCAAATAGTTGGATTAAACTAATTAGTATGGTTTCTTTTACTTATCCAGCAAGAAAAAAAACTTCTGGTTTTTCAAATCAGAATAAAGTTTTCTGTTATTCTTAAACGTGAAAAGCGGACATATTTTCTTAAAATTTTTTAAAAATGAGTAAAAGGAGCATAATGAAATGAGGAATAGTAAACTAAAAAAGAAAAAGAAAAGAAAAGCTTCTTAAAGAAGTGATTTAACAGTCTTGATAAAGTAAATACCTTACTTTAATAATAAAGGTTGTGTTAGGTAAACCTGACACTTTTTATATCTTGAATTAAAAAAGATTGGAATGAGCTACAAAGTTGATTTTTTTTATTGAACGCCTATTAAGTTTAGAACAAAAATAAAAAAGAATAATGAATTCAATTTCTTCAGTATGATATAATTTTCTAATTTTTCTCTCGATGGAAGTCATAAGATTTTGCACTAGATGAGATCTATATTTTGTGGTGGTTTTATCCCACTTTCTTTTTAAAGTCAGTACTTGACTTTGCTTGTCTAAACATCTGACATTGATATCGCCCAATATTGCCACAGTGACAACAAGCGTTTTTTAAGGCACTTTTTTTTGATAAATTTTATTACTTATTGTGAAATTAGTGAGGGAACTTTCTGTTTTCAATTCACATTTACATATGGCTTGTCAAACCACAATTTTTTCGGGGAATTTTATTTGTTTTATTGTTTTAAATTTAGCCTTTACCTTTTTCCTGGAGACTCCCATATAAAAATGATGTCCTGGAATCGTTTTGAAATTTAGTTTCACATAAGTTTCATCATCCATAATTATACTTTTTTTTCCTACACAATACTTTGTATAATTTTCCCGCACGACATCTTGCCACTTAATTATATTCAGCATTGCGATCTGGGGCTTTATACATACAAAGTTCTATTCACAGTGCTTTTATAACATCCAACAGTTTTTACAATCGATTTGAGACGCAAATTAGTATTTTCCATTCGAGTGTACAAAATTGCATCACGCACTTGTTGCCGTTTTGTTGCCATTTTAAATAATAATAAAATTTTTCTAAAAAATAATATTTTAACTGAAATACTAATACATAAATAATTATTTTTTTGTATGACAAAATTCTGTATGATTTTTTTAGCGTACTAATCATAAGAAATAAAAAGTATCAATTTTACTTAACCCAACCTTTAATCTAGTGATAAAATTTAATCATAGTATGAAAGCTGCAGTGCTGATTTTTGAAAAATTGAACGTGTTTCCAGGTGTTCTGCGGATAGGATTCTAATAAAATAAAATAAAAAATATATCTATTATAAAATTAATGAAATAATAAGTTATGATGACATTTAAAGAGTGCAAGCAAAAAAAATGTGAATTTGCTTTTTTCTCAGATTAAAGTATTCGAGGTGCTGTACAACATTACTTGCAAACTGTTCAAGAAACGTTTCTAAAATTTTCTGGGGATGTTTATTAAATAATTTTAATAAGCATTAATAAGTTTTTTTTCGTTCTGATTATTTTATTTTAATTTCATATTAATAAACATTGAGTAGAGGTAAAATGTGGGTTTGATGCCACCCAACTAGTTTGCCTTCCGTTGACATCGGCTTTGACACCACCCAATCACTTCACCCCCGTCAACTTTGGATTTGACGCCACTTGACCACTTTGTTCTGTAAAATTTTTTACCACTTTACTGACGCTATCTATCAGTAACCCCCTCAGAAAACCTTTTTCCTCTATTGTTTAGTACTATCAAGCGGGCATTCATAGAGGGATTTTTCACATCAAGGTTTTCCATTGAGTTGTTATTTTTACGCAAGTAAATATCGCATACAAGATATACTTGAGAAATGCACTAAGTCCATTTTTGGCAGTATGGAGTTGTTTATACCACTATTTAGTATTTCAAAGTCTCTATCGTTTGATATACCAAACAAATTTAATAAATCAATTATTAATGAGTTATTAAGATTTTTTATTTCAGCAATTATAAAAAAACTTAGTATTTTAACTATTACGCAAAAACTTATTTGTTCATTACCTCAAAATGTTTTAGGACTTAGTGCATTTCCCTTGTATACCGACAATATTACATGTTGCTTTTTGCATTTACACATTACGTCTTTATAGGCACACAACATTACGTTTTTATAGGCACTCAACGTTGTATTAAAAATGTATTAACGTTCTAACGTTTATAAAACATAAAAACAACGTTGTGTGCGAGCTGGGTAGAGTTGCAAAAAAACGCGTTTTTTTCCTCTTGCGTTTTTTTGGGTCAAAAAAACGTGTTTTTTTGATGTTTTTTTGGTTTTTTTGGTTTTTTTGGTTTTTTTGACTTTTTAAACAAGTTTTTTATTTTTCTTGGTAAATAATTTGGAAGAGTTTTTGTTTTATTCTGTCTATTTATAGTATATGATCATTATAATCACAAATATAATGTATAAACACCAATTTAAAGTTAATGTTTTAATAAAAAATTTAAAGAGCTATTTATTAAGTGTTATTATTAGGCGGTTTAGTATTAAGTTAGTTATAAATCTAGGTATATTGTATGAGAATGTTTATTTGTCATGTTTTACTTCTTAAATATGCTGTACATCCTAAATATTACACTCATTATATACAGAAACTATACTTGTCCATGACAAAATAACCATTTTTCATAATTTAAATATACTAATATACAATATGATGCTTATTTTATATCAGACTTCAAATCTTTAAAGAAATAGACAACCCTAATATTTATTATGTAATAATTTAGTTTTACATTGTTTGTTACATATTTTAAATTATATTGCCAGTAACCCCTTATAAAAAAAACCTTAACTTTATTTAATTTACATATGCTAATATTTTTGAATAATAACATTTTATTAGTTTTACTTCGTTATTAATTTAGTGCTAAGTAGTGTAGCACTGTGTAGTGTAGTATATACTCAATTAAAAAAAAGGATAAATATTTAAGCAACAAAATTCAATAATTTATTAATTTTAACATGTATTTAAACTATAAGATATTCTAATTAGGTGTGCTTTCTGAGTTCGAGTCTTCCTGCCCTAGACTACCTTCATCTAATGATTCATAAACAAAGTCAATGTCGCTTTCTATATTAACTGCTTCAGACTCTGACCAAGGCATTGAAGTGCTAGGAGCTTTATTCACACTTGCATTATTAATTTGAGGAGTAGTTATGCTTGTACCATTTTCATAACTGGTGTTTTCAACATTTTCAAGTTTTAAATTTTGTGAAATGAAAACTAGTTTTCCAGCCCTTTCAGTCGTTAAGTGATTTCTTTTTGCACTATGAATGTTAGAATAAGTGCTAAAACTTCTCTCACATACTGCACTTGAAGCTGGTAGCTGAAGAATTCTTGACAAACTTTTAATAGTTCAGTAAAGGAACACAACTCTTTCCACCAATTTATGGGTTGAGTTATTCTACCTGCAGTCCAAATAAAAGGTTTTGAAAAAATACCACCATTTGATTGGTAATTAGCCAAGTCAAACATAATTTCTTTGTTTACTTCAGGCATACTTGCAGCAATGTTGTGTATTTTTATAGATTGATGCATATGTTACTCATATGCATCAATCTATAAAAAGATTTTTCTTTCAATAATTTTACAATTACTTTATTAATTTAAATAGTATTTTCAAATTTGAAAATAGTATTTAATATTATTCAAAATTTTTCCAAAATTTTACTTTTAATGCCCAAGCCATTTTAGCCTTGGGCATTAAAAGTAAAACTTGGTTTTAAGAATCATATATGAATTATGTAAATACCTTTTGTTCTCCAGTCAAGACTCTGCCTTGAAATTTGGGATCTAGTATATTGGCAGCCAAGTGAATTTCTGTTACACAAAAATCTTTTCTTTTCTTGAAGATTTTTTTGGCTTCTTCTTCTTCCTTTTTTGAGAATGGGCTAACTGTTAAGTTTTTAGAGTAAAGTAATTTATTAAATCTATTTTTATGATTGTATAATAAAATTAGTTACATAGTTCAATTTTTTTTGTAATATACATTATATTTATACTTTTAGTTGTATTACCTAGTTCGCACAGGTAGTTTCAAGGAAATGCATGTTACTACACTAGCTGATTTTTTTTGTATATCTCTAAATGCTGCAACAGATAAATGAGAATTATCTGTTATTTTTATCTCTTTAACAATATCAGTTACTTGTGACATCAAAACACTTAAAGTTGTCAATTTTAAAAAATCTGTGAACAGCAAATTTAAACCATGTAAAATGCATCCATGGCAATAAAAATGGGGATAACAATCTTTTAGACGAGTCCATGCATTTTTCATATTTGCAGCATTGTCAGTCACAATGCCCAAAACTTTATTAGGATTAATTTCTTCTAAAACTTTCTTTATTTTGTTTGCCATATATTCACCAGAATGGCTTAATGTTCCAACAATACAGTTTAGGATATATTATATACTGTACTATATAAGTATTATAAACCTATTTACTGATATATTATTTCTGCTTACTGAACTTTTAATAAGCTAGTTGCCATATCAGTTAATTCTTCAATTAAATCTTAAAATTTAAAAATATAAAACACACCTTTTCAGTTTTTGTCATGCTGTCAAACACGGAACTTGGTGTTTTACTTCTACAAATTGATTCAGAAGAGGACGTTCCAAAAGAATCAGATCGTGGATTTTTTGCTTTTGGTTCAGCATCTCCAGAAGAGTCTTGCTGTTTTTGACTATGAACTAATTTATTTGCATATAGACTTTTTATTTCTTTAGGACATTTTCAACATTTTTCAATATGCTTAGTCATTTGAGTTCCGTTTTTAGACATAATGTCAAAGCAAAAGGAACATTTAACTCTTTCCATTTTGCTAATTTGTTTCATGGATATAAATAAATTAGCAACTATGGTTTTATTTCTCCCTCTTGTATGGCCTGCTTTACTCATTTTTAAAACTAAAATTTACTATGTTATGCAAAATATCTAAAATTTAAATATAATTAAATAGAGAACATAATTGATTATTAAAACTGCTTATAACTTTTTATTTGTAACTCAAAACCTTATAAGTACAGTAAATTAATAGTAATAATAATAATAATAACAACAATAATAATAATAATAATAATAATAATAATAATAATATATATATATATATATATATATCAAATATTAAATAAAATTAAGTAAATGTATTTAAGTATAATAAATTTAGATAAAAAGTGTTTGTGTCAATATATAACAATAAAGTCAATAAAAATTAAATAGAGGAAGATAAAGTCAACTAATAATTTTTTATACAGGACTGCTATAACCGTATTAACCTAAACATTAACAATAAAACCTTTAAACATACCAAAAGAAAAAGAATTTTAGTCAAATTCAACCTTTGTTTTCCTACATAAATCTGAAATTAAAAAGTGTTTAATAATATTGCCATTAAAGTTAAATTTAGTAGTTTAAATGATGAATTTTTAAATATTTCCCAAAAAAACCAAAAAAACGGACCCCTGCGTTTTTTTTCCAAAAAAAAAAATAAAAAAACCAAAAAAACAAGAACCAAAAAAACGCGTCACATCTCTAGAGCTGGGTAATGATAAAATTCTATTTAATTATAGTTTATTTAAATGTAACTTTTATGCATGCGTTTAAAAAAAAAAAATAATCTGGTGGTTTTTAATTGTTTTACTAACATTTCTTGTAGTACTTGATAAATTATTTATGGTGGTTTTTAAATATTTACTTTGTAAATTTCTATGCAAAACTGCTCTGCAATATAAATACACTCAGGGATGCTGAGTCCCAAAAAGGACTCCGAATTAGAAAGTCACAAAAAAGATTACTTTTTCTTAGTTTTTGGTATCCAGGAGCTCTAAAAATATAAAAAAGTTTATAAGCAACTAATGGCAAAAAAAAAAATAAGGAAGGTTAAAGGATCAATCAATTTTTGAACCTAGAGTCCTTTGGTATAAAAACAATAAGTTCAAAGTCATTAAATATCATAAATGTTTTTAGCTGAACTTCATACCAGATCGTAAGTCAACGAAAATGTCTAGAGCCTCCGGACACCAGAGACAAAAATAAAGATATTAAGCCTCAGGGGTGGATCTAAGGTGTCACTACTGATACACTTGGTGACACCCTAGAGCCACCTTCTACGTGTCACCATGTGAAAAAGATACACTTAAATTTAGCGGTGCAGTATTTTTGCACCGCTAAATTTAAGTGTATCTTTTTTTCAACTTTTTCCTTAATAAAAAGTTAAAGTAAAAACTAGAATCTAACATTGAACAAAAATGAAACATTTAATATAAACTCGAAAAAAGTTATTTAATTAAAAACTCGATTTTATTTTATCTCTATAGTTACTTACTCGTTGCTTAGACAAAATTTCCTGTGTTTTGGAGCAACTGATGCAATTGTTCTTTTCTAAATACAAATGTGATTGGTTAAAGAAAAAATATTATACGCTTTAACCAATCTTATTTGTGAACTTTTACAAAACTTTTGATCACTTTGTAGTAAGTGAGGCAAAACTTGTCGCAATTGCACTCTAAACCATAAATGATTGGTTAAAAAAAAGTATAAACCAATCACTATTTATTAAAATAGCAATTACGACAGCTGCTACAAAACCTTCCAAAAAAAAATACAAAAATGTTTTAAAAAATGTATTTTGTAACCAATTAATTTTGTCAAAAGGTTTGAACAATTACCTAAGTTGCTCCAAAAAAAAAATTAATTTACAAAATCTCCACTTTCTTTGCTTGATTTTTTTTTTTCATAGGACTTTGCTAGCAAAACTTTAATTTACTAGCATGCTAGTAAATTAAAGTTTTAAAGCAAAAATGAATTTTAATGCCAAACATTTACAAATATAAAAATTAGTTAACTGAAGAGTTTAAAATTTTAAATAACAAGTGTCCAGTGCAGCCATAGAGACAGTTTTTTGAAAATTCTAAAATGAACTTTTTTATTCCAAAGCAAGAAGATAGTAAAGATTATGTTGCTTTAAGGTAAAAACAATGTTACTGAACAATGAGGATTCTAACTTCGATTGAATCGTTTGAAAAAGCTTCCTACTACGCGAGGTACTCCATTTTTGTTAAACAGGTTGAAAAAAATAGTTTTTTTTCGAATGTTCAGAACAATAAAAATTAATTAATAGTAAATCTGCTTCTAAAATTTTAAAAATGGAAGCATTGATCTACTGCCACGCTAATAAGTTTTTTCCGTTTTTTTGTCTAATTGTTTTGTCGTCAGTTTTAATTGTTCTTTTTAGATCAATATATACTAATTTTGGCTAAAAAAACGTTTTAACACAATTATTTTTTCATTTCTTTCAATTAAAAATCAAAACATTTAAAATATTTTATGGGTCAATACTGATATTATGTTTGTCATACGAAATAATAATCACTGTTCACCTAAACTTTTGTACCAATTATTAATAAGTCCAGACTAATTTATGTGATAACAAGAACGATGCTACTTATCCTTTACACTTTATTAGTCCTAAAACTGAAACAAATAAAAAACATTTCTCTGATATTTCTTTCACAGAAGAAGGTAATTCTGCAAAACATGTCAAAATCCAATCTAAAATTAACTTTAAAAAAGGCAATATTTTATAGAGTTTCCTTATGAACCTTCTGTAGATTCTAAAATATTTGAGTGATTAAATTTCAACTCAATTAATATTCCTTTATATAAACTCAAGTTCTTTATATGATGTTTCAACGTATCTTGCCCGTAGTAAACTTTTAATTTCTAGCAAAGACAATTCATTTTTGTAAGATATAGTAAACAAAGTATTACGTCCTAATTCTTTGTTTTTTCGATATCTTCTTATACAAAATATCATTTAAAACTGAATGGTTTAGCCAGTTTTCTTGCTTAGCTTATTCTAGCTATAAAGATTGAGTTTTCTGTATTCCTTGTAGTTTGTTAGATGCTAGTATTCCAGATAAGTCTGGAATATTAAATTTAGTTTTCAAGCCTCATCAAGAGTGCGGTAATGCTGTTCGTGATTTTGAAAAACATGAGAAAAGTCGTGTTTTAGATGAAAGGTCTATGATTTAATTTAATGCATTACTTTCACATTGCAACTCCGAAAGAAATAATATTGAGGTTGATTTAAATAATAATGGTAGAAATGATCTAGCATTTCACAAACATTGTGATGATACATATAAATATCATTCTGATACTAGGGAATCATCTAGACAAAAGGTTAGAGTAGGTAACTTCATTGAGCTTTTAAGTTTCTGTGTTGATGCTGGAGATCGAATATTAGCTAATCATCTTTTTTCAAGTCCAAAAAATTGCAACCTATATATCAAAAACTACCCAAAACCAACTTATTGATTTTTGTAGGAAAGCAATTGAGGAAGATTTACTAAAAAATGTTAAGCATTCAATTTTTTATTTAATTCTTTGTGATGAAGCAGTTGACTGTTCAAATACTCAGCAAATACCACTTGTTTTAAGAAATGTAAACTCAAATAATGAGATTTGCCAGGATTTCTCAAGATTTATTAAGAATTTACTAAGATTGTAAGACTGGTACATCTGGTATTAGACCTTCTTGAATAAACGCTCTTAATCATAAAGCTTTTTTTGTTCTTTGTGCAAACCGTAGACTAATTGTGGCAGCTGCATACCAAGTTCAAAAAGTATAAAATCTTCTTGGCATAGGAAAAGATATTTCTTATTTTTTATAAATACTTGTCGAACAAGAAGGATTTAAAAGCTGAGAGGTTTTGATGTTTTTTATTGATAATTTTATACCTGTTATTTATGCTATTAGAGGTAATGGGATTAAATGAATCAAAGGAGTACAACAGTAAAACTGCTTCTAGATCCTCTTCTTTTTTAAATATATTGATAGATTTCTCTTTTGTTGTAAGTTCAATTATGATAAAACAGTTAATAGATTTTTTTTATGCAATTACTGTAACTCTTCATCTTTTAACATATGCCAGCAGTGTTTTGAAATAACTAATCTAAAAAATAGAAAAGGAAAGAATCCAGAAATGGAGGGCTAACCTTTGGGAAAATGACAGTTGGGCTTAAAACTAAATGTCTAATTTATGAACGAAATAGCCAAGGCAACATTTTAAAAATTTCTGTCAAAAATAGATACTACAAAAGCAATATAAAAAAGTTTAGTTATTATTAAATGACATAACCAGCGATGTCCCTACTAAAAAAAGCAGCCCGGGGCATGTCCCACCATTGCTACGCCTTTTTCTGTCCCTCCTTTTTTTAAGTTGACTATATTTAACCCTAGGGAGGTTAGGGGGAGGGGGTTTGATAAAAAAATTTCGCCTCACCCATTAAATTTCTAGATCCACCCCTAAAACCCGCAGTAATGTTGGGACTCCTCATTCCTTGTTGCACTTAATTAGAATGCCCGCTTAAAATGATTCGTTTTTCTGTATTATATATATGGATGACGTAGCGCCAAACCAGTCTATACAATGAGTATGAAGAAATGAGATAAAAAACGCAAAGTTTTCAACTTTTTAACAAAACGGGTCGTCCATAAAAGAATTTAAATACTAACCAGAAGCAGAAGTTTATTGGCTCCCTTCCGCGGAAATTGTACATAAGACGCTATAATACTCCAAAAATCTCTGCGCACATATCAACATTCTCCTACTTCATGCCATTGGTTAACTTAGCGTGACGTCCCTTATGGATGACTCCAAAGTAGCTCCACCAAACAAAATAAAAGAAATTGGTGCCCAGTGCACTTGAAGATTTAAAGTTTAGCATGTTGTTGCATGCAAAGAATGTAAACAACCTCGACATTCCTTTTTCTCCAATAATACCTAATTTTGGATTACAGTTGGTTAATCAATCAATCCATCTACGAACAGTTGTTGTTTGGTAAGAGGCACACTAAAGCATCTTATTTCAAGGTAACTAGTTTCCTATAGTAAATAACCGGTAAATTTTATACCACCATTAGCTATTATTATTTATATAACATGCCAACATCATTTAAGATTCACCACCACCATTTAATTCATGCAATTATAAAATTTTGATTAGTAAAAAATTTATATTTAACTGATTTTCTTGAATCATTATATACAGAAAAATAATTATAAGCACAAAACACAAAAAATGCTGCTGAGTCATTCCGTATAAGATTGTCATATTTTTAAAATATTTAAACTGAATATTAGAAATAGATATTTTTAAATTAAATTAACAGACACATTATTGCATCTAAAAAAAATATTCACTTCGTTATTTGTTTTTATGCATGTGTAAGAGATGTTTAAAATTTGAGAGTAATTTTTAATATTTTATGATATAAAAAACATGGATTTCTTAACACGGAGTTGTGTTAAACGTTTTTTTATCTTTTTTTTAATTTTCAATTCTCAGATTAAATATTAATCTGAGAATTGAAATGATAAAATAAGTTTGTTAATAAGTGATTTGTTATTATCTCAATTATTTGTTGGTATTTTACTTAAAAGAAAAAAGGCGTTTTTCACCGACACGACCGCGGCTATTATAAAAAATTTAGTTTTTTTGTTCAACCTAAATTTAATTTTTTATAATTAGAAAATATTTAACAAAAGCATTTCAGTTAAAATAAGTATATATGTAAAAAAAAAATTTATATAATCCTTGTCTGGAAAAAAGTAAAATGCAATTTCTTTTTTGTCACGACTGCGACGTAATGGATGTTTTGATGTTTAAATGCGTCGTTTCGATTTTTAAATACAGTGTTTAGATGTTCAAATGCGTAAAGGAATTTAGTTAGAAAGGATTTAGTTCAAAAAACCTTACGACAGCGTAACCACAGAGATCTTTAAAAAGCTCAGGGTATCATTGATATTCCTTGTTTTTCTTCTAGTCAAATGGAAGAAGTCGTCTATCATTCAAGTTCGTCAGAAGCTTGTGCTGTGAACCGCGTTAACACGTTGCTGCCAACAACGAGTATACTCGTAGTAAGTTGGCATTATTTGTTTGCCAACTACGAGTATACTTGTAGTAAGTTGGCATCATTTATTTGCCAACAACGAGTATAATCGTAGTTAGCGGGACTTTGATATTTGCCAACTACGAGAATACTCGTAGTAAGCCGGCGTCATGAGTTTGCCAACTACGAGTAAACTCGTAGTTATACTAACTTATTTCAAATATTATTTGTGCATGGCTGGCTTTGTCAATTCACTTTTTTTTTTCTTTCTTAGCTTCACATTTCATTTCAGAAAATATTACATCCAAGTTTTTATTTTAAAAATCCAAGGAACCTAATTTAAATGCGGATAAAGACAGAAATAGCTTAAAACAGATAAAACTAAAATATTGATAATGCTTTAACTTTGTTTCATGAAAATTAAAGTGTAAACCTATTCTTTTGAATGATACATTCTGAAACATTCGCCAATACATAACGGAGGTTTATTTTCACAAACAGCACATTCATATTGTTTCAACTTGTTTCTCTGCGCAGCGGCCTTGTTCGCCAAGGTTCGTGTTTCGGAGTTATAGAGTTGAGAGAGGGTTATAACCACAAGTAGCCTCCTCATCTGTAGTGACCTTCTCGGCCTTGGGGAGGTGAATTACAAAAAAAAAAAAAAATATCGTGTTTCTTTACGTTTTATTTTAGAGCAGACTCGACATGGTTTTGTTGGAAATTTTTCCTTTTCATTTGGTGGTATTGAAGACAAGTAGTGGAAGCTATTATTGGTGATTCGAGGCACAATTTTATTCAAACGTTCACCCAATAAATCCGTAACAATTAATTCTCTAAACTTAAGCAAGGAAATTGTTTTATCTAGTCCATTTTTGCGGTTTAGACAGTAAGCATTAAACAAAAAAGTATCAAAGAGATGAAGTCCTACTTTTTTGTACCATCTAACTGTCTTTCTTAGGCAATCCTAATATGATACCATTTGGTCCGCCCTATCTACTCCTGACATAAATTGATTGTAATCTTTGATAAATTTGGATTTCATTTTCTACTCTCCTCTCCTGTTTGTCACTTCAATCATTTGCAACGAATGCAAGTTGCTGATCATTAGCACGTCTCTTTTGTCTTTCCATTAAGCAACCACTACACCCTCTCTGCTTCTGCTTATAACGTCTCTCTGTTTCAGTTTTGCTTTTGTACATTCTTTTGGCTTCGACTTTCGGTCAGTTCTTAAAGTACCACAAATGTATGTTTTTTTGATTTATCATAAGCTTTGTTAACTCAAAGGAATTGTTAAAGTTATCGTTTTACAGGTGATAACCTTTTCCCAGAAAAATTTTCCATTAAGTATAAAACGATAGCTCCCGTTTGACCCAACAAATGTTTACCGAGAGTTGTCTCGCCAGGGTAGATTTTTACTTTTAGTACAATACCATCTGATTCGCAAAGCTCATAGAATTTGATACCATACTTATGTCTTTTATTTTTCACATACTGCCTGAATACAAGACGTCCCTTCCAAAGCATCATTGACTCATCGATTGATATATTTTTATTAGGATAGTAGATGTTATCCATTGTATTATTTAAGTGATCGAGAAGTCCAATCATTTTACACAAGTGTCCATTACCTGAATCTTCATTGTTAATAAAATGCCAAAACCGTAACATAAGTTGGAATTTATTTCGTGGCATTATTCTAGAAAATAAGGGAGCTCTATAGAGACTCTTCTTAGACAAATAGTGTTCTAAGGATGGTATTTTGACACACCCCATATAAAGAAGAACTCCAAGAAACTGCCGCATATCTTCTGAATTTATTCGTTTCTAATCTTTAAAACGTGAGCTTCTTTTGAAGGGACGCTGCTTAATTATTTCTTGCGTTGCGTAGCGATTACTTTCAACTACCATAGTATTTATAAGCTCTTCTGTAACAAATAATCTAAAGAAATCTAATGGTTTCTTGCTCTCCATGTTTATGTTCAAACCAGGATTGGCAGTAAAATGAATTTGTTTTACAATATTCGGCTCATCTTTCCATTGGTTTGAATTTCTAGTTGGATTTGTTTCAGAAGTTGTTTTGTCAGGCAAAATATTACTTATAAGATCTACCTGTTGAGCTTTGTTTTGATTTTGTCTATAAGCAAGACCACCCGTTGTTCTAGCTTATTTCGGCGCCATTAAAAAATCTTCTGCAGTGGCTGCTAGATGAACGTCTGTAAACTGATTGCCATCACTTTCTTCAGTGTTATTATCTTCAGAACCTGATTCTGATACAGTCAAGCTCGAAGACGTAGTAGTATAAGCGAAAAATGAACCCGAATCTTCTATATCATCATCTTCACTATCCTCACAATCTTCCATAATCATATGTACTGATCCAATTGTGGAATATCTGTGTTGAGCTAATAAGAGATAGATAAATTTATAAATCATCTCTTTATAAAAAAGAAATTACTTATCTATAAAACACATTAATTAGTATACTGTGTAAAAAAATTCGAAGTGCACACTAAAATTTTTTAATATATTAAAAAACATTTTGTAGACGTTGTGTAAATCAAATTTTTTTCACATTTTTAATAACATGCAGTAAAATGTAGTTATCAAATATATTTTAGCTTCTGGTCTAAAAAACACAACAATTTATAATTAAGAAAACAAAATATAAATGACCTTTTTTACTCATGATAACTCCCAATGTGTATGTGTATGTGCAAAAAAATTGAAACACTATTTATAATAATATTGCATCAAATAAGCTACATTACTATACCTTTTCGTGATTTAGTTGAGAACTTATAAGTTGTAATTAAGAAAAGTAAGATGCAATTGAGAAATACAACATGTAATTTAGAAGTCACAATATGTAATTAAGAAACACAAACTGTAATTAAGAAATTTTAAAAAGTAGTTGAGAAACCCAACATGTAAATAAGAAATCGCAATATGTAATTGGAAAAACAAAAGTTCTAATTAAGAAATCGAAATATGGAAATGAGAATACATTATTTGCAAACGCAAATTCACAATGTCAGTTTAAAGGTCATTATAAAAAATTTTCTTGTAAATGCATTTCAATAAGTTAATAATATCAAATTTAGCATTTGTATGCACCAGCAATACAGTAATACAGTAATGGAATTGAAACGTCATTGTGTTATTTGTCAATGGTGGAAATTTAAATTTCTTTGGAAGATATGGAGTTACCGCCAACCACAAATCCCTTTTTCATCACTTTTTTATTTTATTGATAATATATAATTATTTATTGAAAACCAACCCATATGGCCATCTCGGCCAAATTAGGATCAAACCTAATATTACAAGGTAAACTAAGGCAACAAAATTAAAAATACAAATAACTTCCTTCTGATAATCTATATTATAAACATTTCTCAATTACACCTTTTATCTTCTCAATTACATCTTACGATTTCTTATTTATAACTTTCATGTTCTAAATTACATCTTACGTTTGTTTATTACAACTTTCAAGTTCTCAATTACATCTTCATAAGGTGTAGTCACCGCAATGAGCTATACTCATTACGGTGTTACAAGTAAACTCGTACATCGGCACTGGAGATAAAAATTTCTTCTCCATTGCCAAACTACGAGTATACTCGTAGTGCTTATTTTTTATCAGTTATATTCAGAATAAAAAATATTATACAATTATTTTAGATTAAAAATATTTTATTTATTGAAATGTTGATATCTAGCCTTGGCAATGAGAATGAAACCGCGAAAAACAGCCTCGGCAAAAATTAACCATTGCAGACATTATGGATCGGCAAAAAAACAAAGTGTAGTTTGAAATAGCTCGGCAGCAAACGTGTTAAATTGGCTTTACCAAATTCGCCAAACAAATAGCAATAGAAATGAACATCTCTTTACAAGATATATCAAAGATAAAAAAAACGCATCAGTTTATCTTCTAGTGTATTCAATCATGTACTAAAGTTTTACAACCGCGAAGAAATATCTTGATGGACTCCAGGTATGAAAAACTATATAAAAATTGATGGTGAAAAATTTCAAAAACGTTACTTGTTACTTAAATTAAAGGAATGTTATGCCCTGTACGCGGAAGAATTTGGTAGCAAGATAAAATTTTCCGAATTTCGTGCACTTTGTCCAGCTAAAATACTCACATATTCAGAGACGCCTCTTGATACCTGCTGTTGTCTAACTCATGAAAATTTTACTAATATATGCAAAGCTTTATCCTCAAACCTTAATTTTGAGCCTTATAACACAAACTGGGTAAACAAATGGATTCTTCGCAGCCCTCTCACTCCAGATTGCCTCTTACCATCATGTAGTTTTTGTGCTAACTGTCCTAACAACCGAATGCTACCACCATCCAAAGAGCAAAACGAAAAATGCATTAAAGTTAGCTACATAAATTGGTGCAAAGACAAGGTTAAAAATTATCTACAGCAGGGATTGATCAAACAGTTTTTGTATGCAACATATACAGAGTTTTTGAAAATGTTACACCATTTAATCAAACGTCTCCAAGCTTCAGTTTATCGCCACCAAAATAGATAATATAATGATAGTGACTTTTAATATACTTTGATTTTAGCCAAAACTATAGTTGTATTCATCAAGAACAAGTTCAAAGTGCTTATTGGAGAAAATCTCAAATAACAATCTTTACTGTTGCTGTTTATGTTAAAGATTTGAAAAATATGGTTGGTTATTTAACAGATAAAAAATCACAGTAAAACATGCATCAGTGTTCCTTGCATTAACTTTGAAGGTGTTTTTCTTTAACAGTTCAATTTTTATATCTTTTATTTTTATCTTTGAGGGATGCAAAACATTTGTAATTTATTTTTTAAAGGCTTACGTAACCAATTCAATTATACACAAAGTAACGTTTTGGAGTGATGGTCTATCTTCTTAATTTAACACCGCTTTATGGTAAAAATTCTAAAGTATTGTCAAGTAACTTTCAATATTCCAGCTTTTGAGTGGAATTTCTTTGCTACAGCCCACGGAAAAGGAGCCGTTGATGGGGTAGAAGGAACTTTAAAAAGAATAGCATGGCAAAGGGTTAATGCAAGACAAGTTATTATTCAAAATGCGTGGCAGTTTTATGAAGCTATATGCAAAGATTCGACGGTAAATTTAATATATTTGACTGAAGATGAAGTTGATCCACATTATAATCAGCTAAACGATACTTTACTACTTGCAGAAAAGGATATACGACTTTACCATTACAGGAAAGTTAAGAATTAAATTTTTAGCATGAAAAAAATATCACACTGTCAGGCGAATAACACAGCAAACAAAAAATCGTTATTTTGTCTGATGATTTGTTTAGTTTATTTATATGTCTTTAATATTGCAATTTAATAAAGTGATTTGTTACGTTTTTTTATTAAAAACTTGATGATGTTTTTTCTAAGGATAACTATAAACATTGTTTATATATTTTTGAAAACTTTGGCATTGCTAAAATATACCTTAAAAATACCTAAAATGTAATGCTATCTGATAGTACAATATTTTACCACGACCGCGACTATTTGCTAGCTACCAATTCATGTAAAACATGACAAAAAAAAAATTTATCATAGTTAAAATAACATCCTCTAAAAAATAATTTAAAAAATTTTTAATTTGTTGAAAGTTTTCTAGAAAAAAAAAAAATACTTAAACAAGTTCTGTTTCTGTTTCTGTAGCTGCCGCGACCGCAACTGATTTTATTTTGACGTTGCGATGCAACTATAGCATAAAATTTACTGTAAATTTTTCAGATAGTAGTGTGTAACCAAATGCACACATTACCAAAAAAAGAAAAGAAAAGTTTATTAAGTTCCTTGCTAATATTTTTACCTTTTACAGTAGAAATGTCACGACCGCGACTTAATGGAATGACCATGCTGTGCTTTGTAAAATCAAGTTCTGTGTTAAATAAAACTTAGTCTAACCACGGAAAATGTTATACCATCATTAGTCTTACCACGGAAAAATTTATACTATCATTGAATTAGAGTTATCTAAAACTACCTACCAATTGTATCAAAAAAATAGTTTGATTTGTTTATATCTTTATGTTTTTATTATACATTAGTTAACATTTACAACATAATTAACATAATTACTTTATCATAATTATTATTGACAAGTTCGAAATAAATGTTGTCGTGTGTCATTTAAAAAATAAGGTTACAATACTAAAATCTTTTCAAAATTTTTTATTTGCGTCTTCTATTCGCAGCAAACCCACGAGCTAACAAGTCTCCATTCTCCCTGTAGTTTCAAATGTACGCCTTTATTTGATACTAAAAAACAAATGTTTTACTGCTATTAAACTATTATTATACTTTGTAGATTGAAGTAACATACCTACTTAATACTTACTTAGTGACATTATCATACCTAATAGGTTATACCTATCATACCTTATAGTATGAAATAACACATTCACTGTACTATAAGTATAAGCGGTAAACTGAAATAAAAAACAAACAAAAAAACTTGATCATTAAACTCAAAAAAGAGTTATTTGATGACGAATATCCATAAATGAAATATTGCTTGTGATAAATATTGCTATATATACGTAATATGTATATATAGCAACATATTTACACACATTTATAAAAAAAAAAGTAAAATTATTACTATCACTTTTATTTTATTGAATTATTTTTATATATTATAGTATAAGTATTATATTAATTATTTAAGTTATCATTATTATACCCGGGCGACAATCCGATTATCCGGACGACTAGCACTCGACTAGCCTCAATTGAGCATTTCTTTTATTGATATTATAGATAGATATTATATTATAGTTTCTGACTATTTTACAGTCTGTTTTAAAAACTGTTTTTACTCAGTTCTTTTTTCACATTGCAATCTTATTACAACATGTTGATAGCTACACATTGTGGGTTTGTAGCAAACAATGTATTATGTCAATAGCTAATTAACGAAGCTACAAAAGGTATATCCTAACGACATCATACCTATATACCTACACATTGCTTTATTGCTACGAGCTGTAGCTAACTACTTGACAAGAAAATTTGGTGTAAGCCTCCTGTGTCATTAAATGATAACCACACTCGATTTATGGGATAGTGTAATTGGGGTCATGCGTGGCTATGGTATTTATATACTCATGTCGTAGCCACGATTAAGTTTTTTTTGAAATATCCATTAGGCATTTATTATTTTATTTTTATTTTTTTCAGTTCATCCTAAAGTTCAACAGGAGAGAGACCTGGTGATTGGGGAGGCCTAATCATTCTACACAATATTTGATCATTCTCTTACTCACTCAAGTCATTCCAGCGAAGTTTTGTAGGAATTACTAACAAAAGCATGATTAAATCTCTTGAGATAAAATATACAGGAAAAGTTAAATGTTTATGTTGCCTACATTATATAATTTTCACATAAACATCAGACTTAATAGTTGCATGATTTATGACCGATTAACATAAACATTGGATTGGATTTATTAACAAAGCAGTTATGTAAATAAATCCTAAATCCTACTTCAACCAATTTAAACATGTTAACTTTATAACTATTATTGAAGTATTTTAATTAAAGTACCTTTAAATTTCCTAAAATATCTAATAACGCAAAAATAAAAAGTAAAAAAATAATTAAATTAAAGCATTTTTTTAAAAAAAGGTTATGTAATTCAAACAATTATGGACGGTAGTGTATATAATTTAGTAATGAAGGTGTTCCAAGATGACCTAACAATTTTTTCATCGAGCACCGTAGTAGAGTATTTAATTACGAACTTGACGCCTTCTTTCTTATCGTTGCACAATGGTACAAAAACCTCAAAAAAGTGTTCATAATTCAAAACTTTTCGGAACTCTATAAAATAATTTTAATGAATTATACTGCTTATATTATCAAAAATACATAGACTTGTTATTTATGTTCATTAAGAGGGTCGCTACATGAATTTAAAAGATTTATTAATTCTTAAACAATAGGCGTTAGAGCTATAAATAATAAAACATATTTTCCCATAAGAAGCTCATGATATTTTAATACCAGAAGAAGTTGACGTAAATAAAAGTAGTGACGTAATGATAATAATAGATGATCAGATGGACACTAATCATTGTCTTTATATATTATATATAATAGGACAACTATTTTATCAATTTAATGAAAACTTTATTATAGATGTAGAAACTATTATTGACTAGAGTTAAAAAATGATAAAAAAGCGATCAGTTTAATCTGCAAAAAAACTTTAAAAATTTTAAAAAATGACCCCCCCCCCACTTTTTTTTTTTATATAGCTATAAGTTTTTTCCATTGATATTTTATTTTAAATACAATTTTTCTATTAATCTTTAATTTTAAATTAAATTCAATTAAATTACTTTAATTAATTTGAATTTTAAACTTAAATATATGTATTTTTTAAAAATAGTAATAACTCATTACATATAGAGATAGAAGTAGATACAGATATACAGATATATGTAGATACTAGAGATAGATACACATTACATAAAGAGAGGTTAGAGGGAAAGAAAAAAAAAAGATAACTTCACTGAATGCAGCAACTTTTACTCATAACTTAATGAATAGTATGAATTAAAAAATATATATATTTTGTACTTCATAAATAAAAAATAAAAATATAAATCATAGAGTAACAAAGGTAAAAGAAACATTCTAAAGATAACAATAAGTGACAATAAAGATAGTATAAGTAAAATTGAAATATAGAAAAAGTCAGATACATTATTGAGTAAAACAAACCTCCCCATATATGCTTGCCAGACTTTATTGTCAAGGCGTCAATAGGCTCATTATACGGTAGAATATCCTCAATATTTAATGCTTTTAACAAATGCTCTGAGTTCTCAACTTGGTCCCATTCTTCTTTTGATACAGATTGCCATTCATCACTGCCATACCGGTTTATTAAAATATTCATGTCACGATCAACAGCAAATACCTTTCCAGTTTTGTTTAAATAAGAAATGATGCTCATGACATTAGAAGGCATATCTAAATAAAAAAACTAATACAACAAATTTGATGTTAAATAAAGTGTAATGTAAAATAAAAATTGAAAAATGAAAAAGTATATTATAAATATTAAAAGATAAAAAAATTACAACACAAAAAATTTTACTTAAAATAACTTTATAGTCACCTTTCCAATTTTTTCCATCTAGTGTTTTCCGACAACATGGACTCAATCTTCAAAGAGAAATAAAAACTTAAAATAAAGATAAAAAAAAAAAAAATATTAAAAGATATTTGTATTCAACATGATTGTGGTCTGGATACAATACAGCCCAATCAAAATAGCGATCAAAATAAATCAGCCTTAAACAAAATAACCTATTCAGTTCTATCTTAATTTGTTGTAAATAACTTTAATAATATTAAATAAAGGCAGTGTTATAACTAGGGGTGTCCCAAATAAGTTATCCGGCCGGATATTCAGGTCGGATAGGATATCAACTTTATTCGGTTTTTGATATACAGGATATTTTATGTTAATGTCATTTGAAAATTGAAAGACTTCAAAACTCTAGAAATACTATATTTTTAAATAATCTAATGTTAATGGTTTCTATTCAATATTATTATTATCATTAAAATACTACTAAAATTATGTATGTCAAAAAAAATACATTAGTTTATGACTCATTTAAAAAATGATTTGCTTTATAATGTATAAATAATAACATTTCTTCACGTTGAAATAACAGCCTTGATCGCTTTTTCATATTCTGAAATATTTTCATATTCTGAAAATAATCTTTCTAAAAATACAGAGGATGCAGGTGGTAGTAGTAACTAAAGTGGCAGTAGTAACTAAAACTTGTAGTAGTAACTGAAGCTCTTGGTCGTAGTTGTAAATAAGAATCTTTTAGCAGTGGAAACTTCTCTTCGTGTTTCAATTAATTTAAAATGGCATTATTTTTTTCTATAATTGAGTAATTAAAGAAAACATCAACTTCTTTAGCAGCTCTTACAAAGTAGACTTTATCAAAAAAATGCTGAAAAAGATTCAATATTAATATTTTTTTCCTCTTTATACAATTTATATTAAAATTTTTTTGGGTGCATATTCACCCAAAAAAAAATTTGTTATATTATGGTGGATTTGTTGAAAATAACTTCTGACCAGATTTTTTACATCCGCTAATTATCTGCTTTCCACATTCCACAAAACTCACCATTTGGAAGGTTCATTAGGGCAATATTTTCTCATAATAAAATATATTTTAGGATTTGAATTACATTATCCAGCCGGATAATTTTATATATCCGGGTATTCGATATCTGGTTGGATAATTAAAAAATGTTGACCGGGACACCCCTAGTTATAATATTATTATTTAAAAATCATTGTCATGAGTTTTGTTATTTAACAAAAATTGTGGATTTTAAGTCCAGAATTTAAGTCCACTGACCACTGCAAGCCTTAGGCTGTTACATCAGAATAAAATATGGCTGCTTGTTCTCAGCAATCAAAAAGCATAGATTTTTTGTCAAGACAAGAGTATAAAGTTGAGTCATAAGCAAATAGAGCCACTTTAGATGTAAAATTTTCATGAAGATCAATATTGTAGATAAGAAACAATACAGGAGTAAAGATAGAACCGTTTGGTACCCTTAAAGTTACTTGAAATAAAGAAGAGTGTAATCCTTCAAAAATAACTTTAATACTGCAGTTAGAAAGAAATAATTTAAAATCTCAAAACCTTTATATAGAAAACTAATAACAAAGTGAAGACCAATCGATGGTTGGAGAACTCAAAGTGTTTTCTAGAATTTTGAAAAATTGGAACCACTTATTTAGCACTTTTTAAAAATTCAGCAAAAATTGAAGAGAGTTCTGGAAAGCACTTTTTAAGACTATGATGGAAATTTTGCCTGGAGTCTGCAGAAGTGCTTAATTGAGAATCAAATTTAGCATTGGAAACCAAAGTGATTAGGATGTTTAACAATGGGTTGATTTGTTTAACTGGCAGGAAGAGTATGGCCATTAGATTCAAGAGTCAAATTAAAGTAAGATTTCTTTGCACATAACTCTGCTTAATTCTGGAGAAATGTAAAAAGATCAGACCGATAAATTAAAGATTAATGTATTAATAAATTAAAGATTAAGATAATAGAGATTCAATTTTAGACTTACTTTAGTTAATGACACTATTGAAGACTAACCAAAAGTCTCTTAAACCTAACATAAAAGACATTTGTTCTTAAGAGAGATGTTCTTGTAAAAAAAATGAAAAAATGATTAATATTTAATAAAGCAACTGCTTAAAATGGTAAAAAATGTGTAATAGAATGAGGCTTGACTTAAAATTGAAGAGAAGGAATAAAGGCTTCCAAAAATCTATTCCAGAAGGAATAAAAACCAAGATGGGCTTTAGGCATACATATTATGTATATAAACACATATATTTATTATTTATTTAGATGCTGGCATACAATATCCTTTCATATTTATATAATCCTTAGTATTTATATGGTGTAGTATTTGCTGAAAAGGAAGATGATCAGATGATGATGATCATGATGATTATGATGATGATGGTAATGATGATTATGATGATCATGTTGATCAAAATGATGTTTTTATATGCAGATATATACAAAATATAACATCAATTGTGAATAAAAAAAAACACTTTAGGATGCACGAATGTTTATGCAGCCCCCGTCACAAACCAGGCTCTGGCCCCAGCCATATCTTATCAAACCTGGCCCCAATGGCTTACTATGCAGAAAGCACCTACCATTACTTCCATATACATCGCCAAAACAATTCTCTAGAAAAAAGGCATCTGTTTACTATTGAAAGGTCTCTAGCAATACAATATTGTCAAAAATTAGACTCTAAAGACTTCTGGAGAATCTTTAACATTGTCTATAATAAGGACAAATCTGTTATTCCTCCTTTATTGCATGGTTCAGTTTTTGTAAACTCACCTAAAGACAAAGCTGAATTATTTACTAAGAACTTTGAATCTAATAACTTTCTGATCATCAATATGGATTCCGATCTTCTTATTTTACTGCTGATTTGTTACTGGTAATAACTAATAGGTTTTATTGTGCACTAGATAGACGTGGAGAGGTTAAGGCTATCGCTTTTGACATTTCTAAAGCTTTTAAAAAAGTTTGGCATGCTGGTCTTCTCCATAAGCTCTCTAGTAACTGGTTATCAGATAACATCTTTAAGGTTATCAAGTAACATCTTAAAGATGTTACTTGATAACCTTACCAACTGTAGTATAAAACCTAATAACCTTAAAAGTTGTTCCGATGGACAACACTCTTTTTTATTTCATTTAAGATTTTATCCTTGGCCCTACACTTTTTTTTAATTTATACTAACAAAATCCTAGAAATTCTCACATCTAAAATGGCATTGTTCGCTGATAATACTACCATTTATTCTTATCTTGATAACAAGCCGACACTCTCTCATTGCTTGGAGAGGGCATTTGAGCTTGAAAGAGATCTCACTTCTGCTCTCATGGCTGGATAAAACTCAATTTTTTTAAATAATCGTTATTGCAATAATCTAGATCTTCCTATATTTATAAATTGTAATGTACTCAAAAAGTCATCAACCCTTTGCTTCTAGGATTTATACTTACTTCTGATCTTTCTTGGAAACCATATATCAAATTGAGTGTAAAATTAGCCTCTGCTGAGGTTGCATCTCTTTATTGTGCTCACCACTTTTTTACTCTGGATTCTATTCTTTATCTCTATAAATCTCAAATCACTTCTCGTATGGAATACTGTTGAAATATCTGGAGCAGATCTTTAAATCATGCTATTTCTTTTAGACAGTGTAAAAACGCATCGTAAACATTGTTGGACCTGCTCTTGCAGCCAACCTCCAACTGTTATCACATTGTCGTAATGTTGCTTCTCTTTCTCTTTTCTACAAATATTATGATGGGCACTGCTCTAAAGAGCTAGCGTCTCTTGTGCCAGCAACTAAAACTCATTGATGTGTTACTCTTGATTCAATTAAGTCTCACCTTTTTACTGTGACTGTTCCTAAGTGCTCCAAAAATTCTTATTTGTCTAGTTTCCTCGATCATCAGTTCTTTGCAATTCGCTCTCTTCATATTGTTTTCCTGATTCATATAGTTTGCAATCTTTTAAGTCATCTATTAATTGTTATCTTGCTTTATAAAGTTCATGTTTTCTCTTCCAACTATTGTAGTTATTGCTTTCAGCCCTGTTGGAAGTAAAGATGTTTAAGAAAAAAAATCAGCATTTCTGACAGAAACTTTAGACCTATCTAAGACCATTGATAGTGCAGCAATGACAATGTTCCTTGTAGCCCTTCTTTGCTTTTTTGATACTTTGGAGATATATCTCCTCCCAAAACACCAGAACTCTCTTCACATAATTCCTCCCCATCTAACACAAAACATTTAAGTACGTTCGACAAACATTGCGAACATTCTGTGTTAGCTGGGTCATTACTAGTACTGCCTCATTATTAGTACTTTCAATTGGACTGATGCAGAAGATGTAGATGTTTCTTCTTCGGTTTTTTCCTGCTTCTTTTTTTAAAAAATTTCTTTGCTCAGTTTGTGTTTCTTTACCTGCTAGGATCTTGTCAATTGATTCCATTACTCTAATTCTAGCAGCACTTTATTGCAATCAAAGTCTTTAACCTAACAGCAAATATTCTTTAAACTAACAGCAAATATTCTTTAAACTAACAACAAATATTTTGCTTACACCTTTTTAGTACATCAAAACTTATTTTTAATAACTACTATGTTCATTTCTTATTGATTTAAATTAGTAGACAAGTTGACGAACAAAAAATATTTTTAAATATTTAAAATTTGGTTACATCGGTACTTGAAAATTAAAAGAACTTCTGTCAATTCTGCTCATACTTAAAAAACAGTAACTAAAGTATTAACTGTTTCAATATATTTTTTCAACTTGTTAATGATAGCCAATCACAAGTTGTTTTCAACTTGTTAATGATAGCCAATCACAAGTTGTTTTCAACTTGTTAATGATAGCCAATTACAAGTTTCAATATATTTTTTCAACTTGTTAATGATAGCCAATCACAAGTTTTACTAGAAAAAATAAAAAATAGAAACCATAGTCTAAAACTAAGAAAAATTGTAAAATACTACAAATTTTTATTGGCTGTAACTATTAAAGTCGACATGGATTTTTCTCTCACCAAATAATGTTTTTGAAAGATTAGATCACCTGATCTAATCTTCCATTAAAATAAAAAAACTCCACATGGCATCACAGCTACACTGGCATCTCAAAAAATCTGTAAAAAATAATGCTATAAATACTTAAAAAATACTTTTTCTTGGGGTCTATTTTGTAAAAACTGGAGTCTTAAAGGATGATATATTAGGCTGGAGTCTCAAAGGATGATCAACTGTGGAACTCAACCAGAAGTAATTGAGAAAAGATGAAGCATTACAAATCAGTAAGAGATTTGTTCCATCAGAGTATTATCAGCTCTTCACTGGGATAGAAAAATTCAAAAAGTGAAGTAAAATTATCAGCCAAACACACTGTTGGATGGCCAACCTTCTGTATAGTGCATAGATGTTTTTGTTTACTTAACAGACTTTCCTGTCAAACTTATGAAATTTGTCTGGTTTGCATTCAGGGAAAAAATCAATGCTTTCAGAAAGTCAACATTTTTGTTCCAAGCCTTTTAAACACAAATAGCACAGTAGAGAGGAGAATTGCAATGATCACAAACTATGCAAAGATTCTCACATGACAGCAATAAAGAACAACAATGGATTTTGCAGCTTGTAGAACAATATTGAAATTTGTGTGGTAATTTCGAGAAGGAAACAACATTAAGGAAACAAAGTTTTTTCCTCTAGAAAATATTTGTCAGAATAATATACTTGAAAAATTTACTTAGATTGTTTAAACATAACATATTTACTTAGTATTACAATAAATATATATATATATATATATATATATATATATATATATATATATATATATATATATATAAATAAATATATATATATATAAATTTATAAATATAAATATATATATATAAATATGTCAGAATAATATACTTGAAAAATTTACTTAGATTGTTTAAACATAACATATTTACTTAGTATTACAATATATATATATATATATATATATATATATATATATATATATATATATATATATATATATATATATATATATATATATATATATATATATATATATATATATATATATGTATATATATATATATATATATATATGTATATATATATGTATATATATATATATATATATATATATATATATATATATATATATATATATATATATTAGGGCATCGATTCAACTTGATTTGCAAATTGATTGCTGGTTTGATTTTAGATTCCATTTGAAAAAAATGATTTAAGTTTTTGAATCATTTTATTATTTTTTATTGTTGTTTGTTTTCATACATACGACATTAAAAAGTTGTTGAACTAATAACAAATATGAAATAAAGAAATTTTGTAATGTAATTTAATAAAACTAAATGTGGATTAGGGATTTAAACAGAGCTGAGCACAAATTAGTAACATTTAAACTGTTTATTTAAACTGTTTATTTAAACACTATGCTTTTCACTTAAATTAGTTTTATTTGACTATTTGTGAGTGCTACAAACTGTAAATAAAAAAACTGTTAATTATTTCACTTCAAGCTAAAAAATCAGTAGTTAAAGATGTGTGTGTGTGTGCGTGTGTTAAATTCTTTGAAAAAAAAGAAACATTTTGGCAATGCAAACTTTGCCAGAATGTTCCTTTTTTTGTCAAAAAAATTGCAATAAAAAGTATTCTGTTCAGAAAACTAGAACTTTATCTCGTCTACCATTTAAAACTTGACCCTAAAAAGCTACACAAAGATCTAAAAAGCGCACATCTTCTAAAAAAATCTATCTATCTAAAATCTATCTAAAAGCTCACATCTTCTTAAAAAAAAAAAAGAATTTTTATATCATAATCAAAAAACTGTCTCTTCATTAAACTCATATTATACTGGATCTCGAATTTCAGTTTAAAAAAAAATTGATTATGAAGAGCTAAAACTTATAATTGATGATGGAAGATCATTTGAGACAGCTTCTGGACCTGGCTTCATCAATATGTGCTCGGTATTTACTCAAAGGCAATACCATCCACCACACCTGACCACTTTATCTCAAAGTTTGGGTGATATGGTCGATGATCTATATAATAGCTTCCAACAAAGTATAAAAAAACAATTTATCTCCAAACCTAGCATCACTTTTAATTTCTTTAAGGTCGACAATGGCGATAACTTTCTTGTTTCTACTTGTCACTATATTTCATCCTCGTGGGTTTTAGAATCAGGCTGTTTATCATTTGTGAATCTGGAAATAATAGATGCCTGTCACAAAGCTACTTCCACTGAAGAAACTATAAGAAATATGCTGTTGAAATTTAGCTTGACTTCAGATAATATTTTACAAACTAAAACTGACACTACTCCTAGTTTGCAGTGCACACTTAAACTTCTTGGAATTGATTGGCTAGGATGCTGTGCACATAAACTCTAACTTTGTGTGAAATCAGCTATCCACAACCAACATACTCTTGCAACATTAATTAGCAAAGTTCATAAAACAATTGGATTTTTTCACTCATCATTGGTTGGACAGGGAGCTCTCAAAAAGTATCAGATTTCTCAAGGAAAATTCGAGTCAAAGCCTCCAATGGATGTGGAAACGCGCTCTAACAGCACTTTTAATTTATTGGAATGGATTTAAAAAAATCATGGTTCTATAGGACTTATTCTACTTGAGTGCACACAGAGAAAAAACTATGAAAGTGCCACCGACTTGTCTAACTGAAACGCAAGTGCAATTATTAACAATTGTCACGCCTATTTATTTTTTTTTCTATTTATCTATCCATATAATATGAAAAATTTACAATAATATATTATAAACTCACATAAATAAGATAAAATGTCACTCATATAATTAAAAACTATATGAGTGACATTTTATACTTTAACCACTAAAAACTACTTTTTAGTGGTTGTTTTGAAGCAGTAATACAAATACTTTCAATTACCATTTACTCTGGCTGAGATAAATAAAAGCATCTTAGCGTTGGATATCTGAAAAAACAACAACACTCACAAAATAAATAGTGATTCATAAAACTCAAATCATTTTTTTTGAATCAAATCTCAAATGTAAGTGATACTTGATTCGCTATTTGATTCGCAGGGCCAAAATATATATATATATATTTTGTAGATCCCACTGTAAGTTATGCAAATAAAGTATAAGTCTTTCCTTTAAAAGCGTGTGTGCTGATTGTTTAGATCTTTAAATCAAGCCAAACATTTCTAGATGCAAATGTTGAAGATATGCTCTATGACACATCAATCTTAGTAAATGATATTTATGATTACATCAAGCATTTTATTCAAGATGTACAGCAGAAAAAAGGTCAATGTTTAGAAAATCTGGATGTAGAAACTTATTTTTATAAAGATATTTTGTTAAAAAGTAATCCCGGTTTAATTTAGAGAAAATGGAAAAAAAAAAAAAAATGAAAAAAAAAATCTTTTGATTTTCTCTAAATTAAACTAACAGGGACAAGCATGCATATTGATTTTTTCTTTGTAAATAATATTACCAAACCAATATTACCAAATGATATTACCAAAGTCTTTCTTAAAGTAATTTCTAAATGAGATCAAGGAATGGCAAGTACCCTATATATATGCAAACACACTCTGAAGAATCCAAGAAAATCAACCCTGTAATAACCAAGGTTTTCACTAAGTTTGATGGTGTTTTTACCATAGAAATTATATCTATAATTTGAATGTAAAAAAGTTCATGAGTTTCTCTTATTTTAAATAGATATGAGCACTAAAAGGTTAACACCTAAGGTTATTACCTTATAAAAATACATACCCTTAGATATATACCTATTATATCCTTTTTTCAATTTTCTTATAGACATCAAGATTTTTAGACTATTTCTAGATTTTTCATTTTTCATTTTTTTGGTTAACCTTGTGGCTGACAAAAAGTAGAAAATATAATTTTTTTTATGGATTAAATATTTAACACTGCAATACTTATATATAATATTAAAATAAAATATAAAATAAAATATTTAACAGTATTATGTTTCAATAATTTACTTGTTGTTATATTCATGAAGCATATTAAAAGCTATTGAGAAGTTAAAAAACTTTTAATGACATTTTTAATGACTTTAATTTTTAACATTAAACTTAATAGCAAATTTCTTAAAAAAGTTTCTACTTTGTTTATTATGAATAAAATGCAACTTTTGAGGTAATTGAGTAAACTTTTGAATAAGACACATTTGATGGAAGGAAAGTTTATTTTTGTATATGAAATTGTTAGTATGTACTTTTACTACATTTTGGTAAAAAGAAAAAAAAGATAAACTTTTTTTCAAATAAATGAACACTAAATTTACTTTTTAAGTAAAATAATATTTTGTTAGTTAATTTTGTTTTTAACCTATATTTACTCCTTAAAAACTTTTTATCATCTATAAACTACTATTAATACTACTATTTTAATTACTGTTAAAATATAATTAATATTAATTTAATTAATTTTGCTTTCTTATAAATTTCTTAATTATTCTTATAAACAAGTTGCTTTAAATCGAACAATAAACAATCAAACAAAAGCAATAAATAAATAAAACTAGAAACTTTTAATTAAAAAAAGATTCAGTCAATGTATGCACACCCTGCCGTGCCTATTTCAGTCAAAGTATGCACACTTTGTTGTGGATTTGGCAATATCATTTGATGTATATACACTTTGTCACATGTAAAAAATAATGAAATAAAACCAAAAGAAATCCTTTTAATAATTAACCAAATCATAGTAACTAACTTTACAAATTATTAATAAACCTGTTATCGTTATAAAGGCATACAAACAATTGCTGGTTAGAGTCAAGTAATATACTCCTTCTTGACAACTTTAGTTTAGAGGAAAAAGAGAGAACACTTTTATGTTGAAGATTCTTCTCAATTAGGCAACCATATAACTCAGTAACGATAACTTTTGAAAATAAGGTATCGTTAAGAATGATTCTCAAATATCTTCCAACCACTCCAGGAGGTAGTTCAATAAAAAAAGTATCATTTCTGAGAGTTATTTTAAGATATCCATCAATATGCTATAAGAAATTAGAATGATTTAGTTTTTTTTATTTTTTAACATCATATTTTTTCAGTAAACATGTATATAATTTATAAATAGTCTTTCAAATGTTTGCTGAGTCATTGTTAGATTTTATATGAAGAAAAAAAAAGAGAAAAATTACTTGATTCTTTTTACTTGTATAAGACCAATCCTTTGTGTTGTTACTGTATCCAATATTCAATTGATGAAGCAAGTAACTTGATACATTTCTGTTGTGGAAGCCTTGCAACACAATTTTTGTTAGCTTAATAATTAAAAAAAAAATTATAAATTAATTTAGCTTTTCACCATAATATCAATTATGTAATAAATATATAACATAATTGCAATTTAAATAACTAATTATAATTCATAATATAATAGTTATATACCATTTTAAATTGAAATTATTTTTCTTAAAAAAAACAACACATTTGATTAAAATATATATATATAATATATATATATATATACATACATATATATATATATATATATATTTATAAATATATAAATATATATATATATATATTTATATATATATATATATATATATATATATATATGTATATATACATATATATATATAAATACCATGTATATTGACCCAAGATATACTTGAAGCCATTCTGAACTTGCAACAACCTTCCATCCAAAATCATTTTCTTCAGCAGATTTATACTCAATAGAAGTGGAAGCAGTTTTTTGATTTTTCAAAAATTCTTTACTAATTTCTGTGCTTAATGGATTAATGCAGTTTTCTAATACATAATAATAAAAGTAATTGATATATATATATATATATATATATATATATATATATATATATATATATATATATATATATATATATATATATATATATATATATATATATAAATATATATATATATATATATATATATATATATATATAAATATAATATATATATATATATATATATATATATATATATATATATATATATATATATATAATGTATAAGTAATTGATATACAAATGCATAATTAAAAAATGAGCACACAAAAGTAAACAAAAAAACACAGTTAAAAAAAATTTATATATCAAACTAGATTTATAATTTATATAACTTTATTATTATTTCATTTTTTAATAGTTGAAGTTATATGATGCTATATACAGAGTTGTTACGACATAATATGTCTGGCAGATCTGTCGACATATTTTCTGCCAACATAAAATATGTCCCACATATTTTCAATTGACATATTTTGACATAATTTTATGTCTGAATTATTTTCTGCTGACATAAAATATGTCAGACATATTTTCTATCGACATATTTTGACTTATTTTCTGCTGACATAAAATATGTCAGACATTTTCTGTCGACATATTTTGACATAATTTTATATCTGAATTATTTTCTGCTGACATAAAATATGTCAGACATATTTTCTATCAACATATTTTGACATATTTTTATATCTGAATTATTTTCTGCTGACATAAAATATGTAAGATATATTTTCTATGGACATATTTTGACATAATTTTATAACTGAATTATTTGCTGTTTGATATTGTTGAAGAAAAAATCAATCTAACAAATTTATTGCGCATTTCAACTTAATTTACAGAGTTAAGTAAAAATAGTTTAACAAATTTGTTGCTTTTTTGCAATCAATTATAATTGAAGGTCAACAAAAAAAATTTCACATTTTGCATTTCACATTTTGATTTCAAACATGCAACTCATTTTTTACCATCACGTCAAGTTGTAAAGATATTTGGATTCAGATCTTTAATATTTGGGGTAAAGTCCCTAATATTGTCAAAAAAAAAGTTGTTCAAAAGTATGTCAACAAGGGTCTTTAAAGCGTATTTTAGAAGATAGTATAGAGATTTTAGAAAACATAAAAATTTTTCCTTAAAATTTTTTGGCAAAAAAATTATTTGAAAAAATGCTAAAGACTCTTAAAAAAATATCAACAAAATGTTTTTCAGCAATAATACAAAAAATACTTATTTTTATTACAAACAAATAACATCTTTAAAATCTCTATGAAATTACGCTTCTTTTGAGACTCATGCTGACATACTTTTGAACAACTTTTTTTTCGACAATATTAGGGACTTTACCCCAAATTCTAAAGATTTGAACTCAAATATCTTTACAACTTGACGTGATGGTAAAAAACGAGTTGCATATTTGAAATCAAAATAAAAAATCCTACATAAAAAACAAATTGTTTTCTTGGCACCAGAAAAAAATTTTGTTTTTGTTGACCTGTGTTATGCTTCATAAAACTTTTATTTTAAATCCTATAAGCAAACATCTTTTGTTTCATAAAGGTCTTTTTCTTCCCTTTTTAGCGATGTATCATTTGATAGTATTGACAAAGTATTTTTAGCGATGTATCATTTGAGAGTATCGACTAGAATTGATGCACCATTTGATAGTATTTGATAGTATTTGATATTATTGATTAGTATTGGCGATTTCTCTTATTAGAATGTAAAAACCATCTCAAGCTGAGTTTTTATTACTGAAAATGGTTTTTATTAATATGACTAAACTTAAAATTATTCTTTTGATTAGAATAATATTTAAAAAAAAACATTTTTAGTTATTTTTAACTAATAGTTGATTCATTTAATAAATTATTCTCCATTTTTGAATTTAAATTGTAAGGAAAACGAAAAAAATAATTATTCCAATATATATTTCACTCAAAACATTTTATACAAGTTTATGGCAGTTAATTATGCTGTTATAATGCAATTGTCAATTATTTTATTGTTAAATAAATCATAACTATTATAACTAAAAGTATATTATTCGTAATTAGTTATAAATTATTACCGGTTAGTCTTCTTAATATGAATTTAATGAGCTGAATACAACTTTTGTGAAATATTTCAAATTCTTCAGCTTAAATAAATTTAATATGGCACGAATTTTTTGAAATTCTGTGAACCGTTTTTTTAATAGAATCTTTTGAATTCAATTTTTCATAATGAAATTTTTTTCCGGATCAACTAATAATTAAAAATAACTGAAAAAGTTTTTTTTTTATTATTAATTTAATCAAAGAAATAATTTTAAGTTTAGTCATACTAATAAAAACCACTTTCAGTAATAAAAACTCAGCTTGAGATGGTTTTTACATTCTAATAAGGGAAAGCGCCAATACTAATCAATACTAATCAATACTATCAAATACTATCAAATGATGCCTCAATACTAGTCAATATTAGTCAATACTATCAAATGTCAATATTAGTCAATACTATCAATGTCAATATTAGTCATAATCAATAAATAAGTCATAATCAATAAATAAGTCAATAAATGCCAATATTAGTCAATACTATCAAATGATACATCGCTAAAAAATGCAGAAAAAGACCTTTATGAAACAACTGATGTTTGCTTATAGGGTTTAAAGTAAAAGTTTTATGAAGCATAATTGATTGCAAAAAAGCAACAAATTTGTTAAACTATTTTCAATTAACTCTGTAAATTAAGTTGAAATGCGCAATAAATTTGTTAGATTGATTTTTCCTTCAAGAATATCAAACAGCAAATAATTCAGATATAAAATTATGTCAAAATATGTCGATAGAAAATATGTCTGACATATTTTATGTCAGCAGAAAATAAATCAGACATAAAATTATGTCAAAATATGTCGACAGAAATATATATATACTAGCGTGTATATATATATATATATATATATATATATATATATATATATATATATATATATATATATTTATATATATATTTATATATATATGTAAATTATGTTAGTGTATTTTACAAATAGAGTGCTCAATGTTCTTAAAGAACAGAGCAATAATTAATTAGTAAAAAAAGTTAGATAAGTGTTTTTTTTACTAATTATTTATATACATATATATATACATATGTATATATATATATTATATATATATATATATATATATATATATATATATATATATATATATATATATATATATACACTAGCGTGCAAAAGTCTTTGGTCAGTGTGCGTCTTTAAAAAACAAATTATGCTCATTCATTTTATCAATTTATTACTAATACATTTCTCAACAATATTTTAATTTAATAATTTAACAAGATTTTACTATCATAAGGGCCCGATCTAGAACAACACGGACTATAGGCATAACAAAATTTGGGGGTCCCCGTGTCGAAAAATTGTGTGAACGAATAAATGTGCCATCATTTATTGAACCCTGAGGGATTTAGAATTTAGATAATTAAAACTTACATGTATCCAAATTAGTATATTTTTCTCCTTGATTTTTCATACATAAATTCATTCAAAATCTCTTCAAAATCTAGACTTTTTGTCACTTCGCTTTCGATAGACATTAATGCTATTCCAGATAGTCTTTCACTAGACATTGAAGATCGTAACCTGTTCTTAATCCTTTTTAGAGTTGAAAATGATCTTTTGCCAGAACAATTTGACATGGGAATTGATAAAAAAATCCTTAGAGCAGTTTCCACGTTTGGAAATGTGTGCGAAATGCCACTGTCCTTTATTAATTGCAGCATTTCATTAGGGTTGTTGATGTTGGGTACAAAATTTGTAAAGTGTAAAAACTCGCCTTTGAAGTCGTCATCTACATCTTTTTCATACAACTCCCAAAACTTTTCTAAAGCTTTAACCACTGGTGTTTGAAGTTGAGCTTTTGCACCAGACGAAAATCCAAACCTTGTCTCCAAACCAGTATAGGCTTCTTTCCTTCTACACAAATGACTTTTTAAATTTTCACATATAACATTAAAAGTGTCACATACAAATGATTGCCTCCCATTTCTTGCCACAGCAGCAGCATCTTCAGATTGACTTTTATCTAAAGTTTTGGACTTGGGAATCCGCCTCTTGAGTACAGATTTTACCGCTTAAATTGAAACAAATCATCTTGAAATTGTTTCAGTTCTTTTTTACACATAAAAAATTATTTATAGAAAGAGGTTAAAAAAAAAATTAAATCACAACTTAAAATTTAAATCTTAAACTTAAAATATCATAAAAATTCATATTTTAAATATCCTAAGGCAAGAAAAATAAAGTAAATGTATATACCATCAGTGCAAATCAACAAATCATCTTCATAATCTTCATTTTTACTGTTTTCTAGCTCATCTATAAAGTTCTGAATTTCTGATTCAGCTAAATGGTGACCTTTATAAGTCATAATTGTTATACTTTTTAAAGTAAACATTTGGCCAAAAGCTCTTGATAAAACACATAAAAAACCCATCTGCAATATATAAATAGTAATAAAATTTGTATTTTAAAAAGATATTATTCTAAATAATACTACTCAAAAATGCTAAATATACTATCAACTCAATACAGACAAACTCACTGGATCGAACTCAAAACTTTTATTATACTAAACTGAGCGGACTTTTGCTTTTATATATATGTAGAACTTTCCAGAACAGACTCAGAAAGTTCTACAAACTAAATATTACTGTGCACAAAATTAAGACTTATATTCAGTAATTACACAAAAAAAACCATCTACAATATATATTCAGTAATAAAACTTGTATTTTATAATAGATATTATTATTACATAATATTTACATAAGACATTTATTGGATTAAAACAAGTTTCAGGCAACTTGCCTTAATGCTGATTCAAGACTTTAACATGAGAAAGCAAAAATTTTCACTACAATATTGAGTACAACCAAAGATTTTTGCACAGTAGTGTAAATATATATATAATATTTATATATATATATATATATATATATATATATATATATATATATATATATATATATATATATATATATATATATATATATATATATATATAAATAATATATTAGTAGAAAATCACTTAACAAAAATTTTTTTTCAGTTTACACTGTGCTTAACAAAGTGTAAAGTGAAAAAAAATTTTTTTTTTTCATTTTACACTGTCATTAACAAAGATTCATAAGAAATGCATTTCTGATGAATCTTTGTTGATGAAACACAGTGTAAAATGATTAAAATTTTTTGTTAAGTGATTTCCTACTAATACATAATTGCTCTGTTCTTTTAAGAATATTGAGCACTCTATTGTGTAAAATACATTTTAAAGTTTTTTAAATATATATACATATATATATAATATATATAAACATATATATACAATATATATAAATATATATATATGTATATATATATATATATATATATATATATATATATATATATATATATATATATATATATATATATATATATATATATATATATATATATATATATAGTATGTATAAATATATATATAATATATATATAAATATATATATAATATATATAAATATATATATAAATGTATATATAATGTATATATAATGTATATAAATATATATATATATAAATATGCATATTATATATACATATATATATGAAGGCCACACTAGAAAAACAATCAAGCTACATTTTTATTGTTTTAAGTAAATTAGATTTTAAACTTCAAAACACCATGGCTCACTTATTTGTTAAGCTTTTTTAATTTTCTCTTTTTTATTATTTACTTGAGCAAGGTCTTTAATAAAAACAAGTTTTTCTTTCAACATTACTTAGCAATGATGCTGTTGTTATTGTTTTACCGATAGCATATCTTTTTGGTACTTGATCATTTTTCCGTTTTATACTTTTTTGTTGTTGCAAAAAATGTTTGTATAATAGTAAATTACAACTTTAATTGGTGCAGTGCAGAGTGTATGTATCGTTTTGTCTAGATACAATACAATAAATTGAGGAAAACTTTATTAACTAGAAATAAGATGCGTTTTAGTAATGGTGATCAGCATTAGTCAAAAAATAAAAAGTAATTATATTTAATCCTCAGTGTCCCAGCTATTTCCTTTAGAACCGCCAGTGATGTCTGTAGCTGAGGTTGAAAGGTTGTCAAAGAATGCATAGTTTTCAGGTTTAAAAGATCTTTATACTTTTCTTTGCTGATCTCCAGATCAGTAAGGTAGAGCTGCATCAGCGTTGGAAGATTTTTGGACATGTTGCTTTAAAGTTTAGTTTCATGTGGTCAGTGAAGCTCAAAACTGGTTGCAAGAAAACGAATAACATTGCATGGTGTTGGTTGATCTCTAGCTTCTTCTAGGACTTTACACCAGTCTTCTGGCAACTCCATATCAGCCTTTGGTTTACCAGGCCCATGTCTCTGTCACACTCCATGTAAGAGTGTCCTCTGATTGGGAAAGTCAGCTTGACAGTCTTGAAGCGCTTGTAGGTGTGGATCATTGTGTGAAAGAAACGAATGATGGTGAAAGTTTTGTCCTGTCAAGCACATCCATCACAAAAACCCTCCAGGTCAGTAACATTATTCAAAAGATGATTTATAAAAAATGATACAACATTGACGCAATGTCATCTGCACCCTTCTCTCCTTTGGTTTTGTTGTAGGTATATATGTATACATCATTTGTGGACAGCACGGGAATGTTGAAAGATACAAAAGTAAGTTGGCGACAGTAGTAGACTTTATTAAACATCTTGTTTGGTATAGGTAGATTTTTTTGATAATCAAATGATATTGCCTCAACCGCTTCAGTTGCTTAAGCATGTCTGTGTGCCTCTGACTTTCTTGTGTAAAATGTATCAGCTTTGCATTTGTGAAGTTCATGTTGTTTGGTTAATTTTTCTTTTTCCACACGTAGGGCAACTATATCTCCTTCATTCTTTAAGAGGCATTTTTCCACTTGCTCTATTTTTAAAACTAACTCGTCACAAGTCGCACAAGTATCTTTCCTTGGGTATCCAAACCCTATATTGAAGTCCTTAACGAACACTCTGCAATAAGTTTTGTAAGTTATCTCTATTTCAGGATGTTTCTTAGAAGAGGGCGTGCATTTTGCTGACATTAAGCTCTGCTGAAAGATACAGATTTTTAGATTTGCCAAGCGCATAGTGAAAAAGCCTTCCATGAAAGCTTGATATGTGCGCACGGATAGCTGCTGTCACATTGTCAGAAAGCCTGTGTGGCCAATTCTTATGTTAGTAATGCTAAATTAAAATTACTATTGAAATTGAACTGTTATTAGTATGGTTATTAGTTTATTAATTTAACTGTTATAAGTCGGCATTGCACTATCTGTATAGTAAAGGTTGCTAGATAGTGTGAAAAAAGGGTACAATACGCAAACATCAACTCGAAAAAGAGGTTCCACTGGATGTTTAAGTCAACTGGTATTACTACAGTCTTCAGCTAATCTAAGTATAACAATTTATGATATTTCTATATTACAAAATTATACATGACTACATCTAGTAACATGAACTGATTGTGATTGCTCAATAACATTTTAATCTAGCAGTACCAGATCTAGTCATGATTAACTTTGTAATACAAAAATAGCTATATGTAAAGATGCCTTTTCAAAAATTTATAATTATGATAATATAAATTATTATAATAATTATCAAAATTATATATTTTTAAATAGACATACTTTGTGTAATAATTATATTTTGCTACTTACCCATTGAGGTTAAAGCTTTTTTGATGGTTTATACTCTTCTGTTTGTAATGCCAAACAAGACAATAGAGGCTTTGAAGCAGACTTTCTGTTCTATATAGGTTCCACCATGCAGGACTCATACATGATAAGAATAGCTAAATTCATGGAACTGGGCTTCCCCTTCACGACAACTAGGATTTCTCTTCAACACTTTCTTTGTCGTAATAAGAGAAGATAGGAACGAGTCTGGTTCATCTTTTGGAAGGGTAAGTATTGAATGATTTAATAAGAGCTGCTGTCTTCTAGATTTATTTTTTTGAAGCACAGCAAAAATGTGCACTGGCAGTTATTGCCTATTGTGTGGTTTGAAAGCCGAGCTTTTTTTACCTTATCTTTTTTAGAACCAAATGATTTTCTTTTCTTCAGCTTGTCCATCTCTTGTGGAAAATCAAATGCATCCGCCATTTCAACAGGTTTGCTTATAATTTTCCTGATTCTGATTGGTTTAGCATTGTCACATGTTTTACAGCAAGCAATGTGATCATTTTTCCAGTGGGCAGATAAACTAGAAAGCTAAATATCTGTGTAATTTGATCGGTTTTCTAGTTATATAGTCAATTATTATATAGTTAAACTGCAGCCGAATATAACAGGGGCAAAACCCTCCCCCCCAAAAAAATGTTGCTTGATCATTTTTCCAGTGTGGTCTTCATATATATATATATATATATATCATTTATATATATTATACACAATTATATTAACAATAATTAAGAATAAATACGTTGAAATCAGCCTAAAAAATTTTAAACTATTATTGTCATACATTAACAATTTTACATCATATCACATAAATATCTTCTTATATCATTATTAAATAAAAACAACATATTTTCTTACTGACAGTGCTTTGTTGGCAGCCATACAATTCAAATCTCAAGCAAATGGCTTCATGCCAATCAATCGGCTGAATTCTCAAATAATTTGCAGTTATAGCTTTCAATAACCATTGTTTCACTTCAGTATTTTGATCAATGTTAGAAATAAAAATCTATAAAAACAATTATTAAACTTTTAGATATAGATATACAGAGTTCATGGCAGTTTTGAAAATCCATTTTCCCTGAGTTTTCCCTGATATTTACCTGATTTTTCTATATTTTAAAGTATTTTTTCCTTGAGTTCGTGCAGTGGAAAGTATATATTTTTCCCTGCTTATTTTAAAGGATATATTACTTTCACCACTGAATCCTTGTTCCCAAAACATATAGTAACTACAGTAATCCATTTATCTAAACATATAGCTACTATATATTATAAATGTTATAAAACCACTGTAGTGAGCAACTTTCAATATTAAAAAAGATTCAAAAACTGGATACTGCAAAGTAATTTCAATCTAAATATTAAAATAAAAAATATTTCCTGAGTTTTCCCTGATATTAAAGATTTTCAAGAACAATTCCCTGACTTTTCCAGATATTCCCCGATTTTCTAAATTTTAAAAACTTTTCCCTGGTTTTCCCTGAGTGCCATGAACCCTGGATATACGATAATACCCTGATATTTTAAAAACAATAATAACTTGTATATACTTGTATATAATCATAATAATATCTGTCTACCTCTCTCTCTCTCTCTCTCTCTCTCTCTCTCTCTCTCTCTCTCTCTCTCTCTCAATTATATACATACATATATATATATATATACATATATATCTATATATCTATATATATATATATATATATATATATATATATATATATATATATATACATATATATATATATATATATATATATATATATATATATATATATATATATATATATATATATATATATACATATATATATATATATATATATATATATATATATATATATATATATATATATATATATATATATATATATATATATATATATATATAATCAATATATATATATATATATGTATATATATATATATATAATAATTATCAATATATATATATATATATATATATATATATATATATATATATATATATATATATATATATATATTTATATATAGAGTGCTTGAAGTGAGGCCGGATTTGACTTTGTAATCTATTTATTGAGTATAAACCATCCAGCCATTTTTTTATAAACCTCTTTATATAAAAATGATTGTACTTTTAACTTACTAAAAACCATTCTGTTATTTTTTTCTCCATTTTGAGCGCTGCATACATATATAAATATATATAACATCAAAAAAATTGCAGATGAAAGCATCTCTCAAGTCAAACTTATCATAAAGTCTATAAACAAAAATGTAAAAACTGCGCATATATGCAGATAAAAATCATGATCATCCATTCTTTGTAAAGCTGATTATGCATATCCAGACTAACAACAAATTTGAAAAAAAAAAAAGGCAAACTTAACTCCCCCTATTGATATGTCATGTAAAAGGGTCCACTGTGTTGATGTCACTATGATCTTCTCGTTAATTGCCACATCTAACACCACTTTGCCAGTAAAAAAGCTTCAGAAACACTCTGAAGTGTATCAGCAAAAAACCTCAATTTCCAACACAATTGTATAATTCTCCATCAAATTCTCAATTTAACACTTTATATAGTTTACTCAATAGACTTAAATGCATGCATCAAAACTACATCCTTACAACCTATATAGTTCAAACAAAAATTATCAACTTGTTGAAGATGGGGTAGCAATCTATGTCATTAATAATATATTTTCCCCCTCAAATTCAAAGCATATCTCTTAATAGTAGCTTAAAAATAATTGCTTTTGAACAGATCTGCTGCTCTGTTCACTCCAACAACAAATCAATCATTCTCTGCTGTAGACACAGCAAAGAATGGATGGTTGCACCTCCGCAAAAATATAATAACAATCCTTTTAATTTAATTACAGATATAAATTTTGCAGTACAAAATAAGAAACACCATGACCTTTTAATTGCTGGATATATCAATTTTTCTTATGCTAAATGATCCAAATATAGTTGTATATCAATAAATGGTAATGAAACTAGCCCAGGTCAAAAGTTTAATAGTATACATAATAATAAAGCGCTTTTAAAAGCAATCACTTTTCCAACTTGTATAAATGTTCATATATTCAATAATACCCTAGATTATGTAATACATAAATCTTAAGAAAATGATATAACTAACTCTGCTCCACTAAGTTCAACAAAAAAAGAACACACAACTATTTTGTGGAACTAAAATCTAGCAAAAGGAGATTATATAGAATATCCAGTCATAAATATAACTAAAATTGAGGAAAACATAACTAAATGTCAGAATCTATCCAAACTATGGATTGGAAAGATTTATTATCCAATAAGTCAATCAATGAATGTGATTCAACATTCTTAGATCAATATAAAAAAAATTTTAATTTGTTTTTAAGTAAAAAAATACTAAGAGTAAAATACTAATACTATATAGATGAACAACAATTTTTTCTATCAAATTAACTATTAAAACTAACTCTGGCACTGCTATATCTTCAGGTAAAAAATGTCAATTGCTTTTCAGAGAACATATAATATTAAAAGAGTCCAAGAAATACAAATAAAGATGCATTTAAACATTTGAGTATTAACTTACTACAAACAAAAAGAATCTAAAACACCTTTATGCATACTTTAAAAGAAAAAAAATCTGTCAAATATGTTATCTTAACTATAAATGATCACCTACCAAATGTACCAACCTACCAAATTACAACTTTCGCACCAATACTGTACTCTTTGATCACACCAACTACTGTTTAAAAATATTTACTTTATTTAAACACTTAAAAATCAATTGGAATAAATAAGGTTTATCAGCGCATACTTAAAGAGTATGTTACAGCTTGAACTTACCATTTGCGCGTTTGTTTAAACTTGATTTTATTAGTTTTATCTTGATTTTGGAACTATCCCTAACAAATGCTACCATGAAAAAATTATGCTGCTCTTCAAAAAAGATAATAAACCAATCCAGCTAATTAAAGAACAATCAGTCTAACATTAGTAGCATGAAAGTTATTGGAACGCCTAACAAAAAAAATGCTATGATGAATCTAAATGAAAATAAAAGAATAAATCCAAATAAACATGGTTTTGTTAATAACAAAGCTGCTAAGGTTTTTGACAAAGTCAATCACAAAAGACTTTTAGATAATGTATTTAAAAATGAAATTCAAAATTTATTCAACAATATATTTGTTAAATATATTGTGGTCCTGAGGATAGAGTTTCACTTATATTAGTTCACTATTTAATTTTAATTGGATCTTACAACACTAAGATTTTTATCATCTTTTGTTCCTCCCCAAATGTATACATACATATAAATTATAGAATAGCATTAACTGTATTAGAAAAAAAAACTACAAACCTTTGCTCCATATCCATTTTCAGAATAGTATTCCCATTTAACACCATCATCACTAAACATGAGCTTATATCTTTTAACCCAGGATGCAAATGTTTTTCTTCCCCATGTAGAGATGGCTGTAATTTTTGACTTTGATTGAAACAACACCTTAATTTTATTTAACACAAAAAAAAGTCTATAACAACAATTATTATAAAAATCGTTAATAAATAATATAACTACTATTTTATTTTTATAATAATAATTTTGTAAATTATTTTATACTGTATATTTCATTTAAGGATATTTAGTGGCACAGGTTATGGAATTGGTTTCTGCTGTTAAAGCATTTGCGATTATAAAAAAAAAGGTTTTCCAACAACAAAATTATTTTAACAAATTTTGTGTTGAAATATTTCTTATTTTTATATTTTCATAGTTTCATAATTATTTCAAATTCAAGATTTGCACATTTTTCAAAAATTTGTTCAGCAATCATTTAAAAAATTCAGAAAAAACCAATACATTTTAGCAAGAGAAATTTAGAAGATTCTAGTCACGAACTTTTAATGTTTTATAATAATTATAAAATAAATGGTGACAATTTGACATTGATTTAGCACTAGAAATATATATACATAATAATAACATTTATAACATCTATATCTTATAACATTTAGAATATCTGTAAGATTTAGAAAGGATTAAAATTTTATGAACTTTTAACTTTATTTCAAACTTTATTAATAATAAATTTTTATTACTGTAATTTTTGCAGCTTAAAAATTTTGATTATAATTATAAATATAAAACTCCATAGCCAACCACAAAAAAAATTTTAAAATGTAGGAGCATTCTATTGCAATACATTATAAAATTAAAATAAAAACAAAATAAGATATTCTATTTCTGTTCTAAATATTTATAATTTAAAAACAAAATATATATTTTTAAATATTTCAAACTTTCAAATTTATAATCATATTTTAAGTAATGACTTATGGGTAATATGATAAAACTAAAAATTTATACTAAAACTATTTTAGCTTTTTACAGTTTTAATATTTTATGTAATTGTAAAAATAGACAAGAATAATGTAGTTCAAACTTATTTTTTTAACTGTATCCTTTTATCTGAATGCAATAGGCTTCCTGATGAACCTACCTGATGGAAAAATAAGTTGTTGAAGAAAGAAATTAGTGTTTTTACTAATTTATTATTACTCTGTTCTTTAAGAACATTGAGCACACTATTTGTCGAATACGCTAACATAATTTTTATATATATATAATATATATATATATATATATATATATATATATATATATATATATATATATATATATATATATATATATATAGAGAGAGAGAGAGAGAGAGAGAGAGAGAGAGTGCCAATTTTGAAAATCTATATAGATATATAGATTTCCAAAAGGGTGTAAGTGCCAAAAATAAAATTTTTCAGGAGGCAATAAAAACTGATTTATTCTAAAACCGTTAAACATATTAAGTTAAAAAAAGGGAAACGTTTAAAACGTTATGAGCTGCAGTATCGCTCCCATCTTTTGTAAAATGAGAATCAGTGGCACTGACAACCTATTTAAGTAGTAAACTAAAAATGAGGGACTTTGGCACTTACACGCTTTTGGAAATGCACTCTTCATATATATATACTTACATATATATATATATATATATATATATATATATATATATATATATATATATATATATATATATATATATATATATACGCTACTGTCCATAATTATTCGAAGTGTAATACTTTTCAATAGAAGATATGAAAGTTTTACTTATATTGGGAGAAAAACTGAAGGCAAAATCTACCTGATTTATATGTTATTTTCATATTTATTAAGTTAATATAAAAATTTATATAAAGTCCCATTAGATTATTTAATAATTTACTTGCCTATTTAATCCCCCCTAGCGACAAAAACCGCTAAAGATATTCTTTGCATTCTATGTAAAGACTTACCCAATTTGTCGAAGTCAATTTTATGCCACTCACTAATTTTCCACAGATATACACCATCAGTCATTTTTTTTTTGGCATTACTTTTAATTTATTCCATAAAATTTCTATAGGAGAGAGGTCTAGTGATTGGGGAGGCCAAATCATTCTTTTCAATATTTGATCATTTTTTAATTTAGTCAATGAACTTATACAATGTTCTGATGATTATGTTATGGGTTTAAGCTTTGGGTTGTTTTTTTCTAAAAAATAAATGGCTTCCCATTAGTCCAACTTCCAAAAGGAATAGCATGATTTTTTAAAATAAAAAAGTTAAGCTAATAAATTACTTTTATTATTATTCCTTCTATTTTTAACTGTGTTATTTTGAACAAAACAGCCCCACACCTTAACACCATGTTTCACAGTTAATAATACACACTGCTTTATTATACGTTTAACAACTTTTCTTTGAACTAACAATCTTTTCTTGAAAACATAGATTTAAAATTTCAACACAACAGCCCACGTTTACAGTCTATTTCTTATGTAATTTTGCCCACTTTAGCAATTTTATTGTTTTCGTGATCTTTAACAAAACTTTTTATGTTTAGTAAAAATTAAATGTTTATTAACTAACAATGCAAAAAAAAATTATCAAATTAAAGCATTTTTAAAAAATGTTTATGTCATTTGAATAATTGTGGATGGTAGTGTTTATATATATATATATATATATATATATATATATATATATATATATATATATATATATATATATATATATATATATATATATATATATATATATATATATATATATATATATATATATATATATATATATATATATATATATATATATATATATATATATACATACATATACATACTGAAAATAATATAAAAAAGTTAAAATCAAAAAACCTCCACATATTGTTTGTCATCATTTTTACTAGCGCACCAAGCATCTTTGTCAAATCGTGCATTATCCGGCAACAGATCTTCATAAGCAGAAGAATAGGAAAATTGATAAAAACTTATAGTGCCATCTGTCATTCCTAATGGTGACTCACACCCTTAAAATTAATTATATATACGCCCTACAAATACAGTGGCATTAGTTATATATACAACCAACAACATAAATAATATAGCAAGAAATATTTCAAAAAAGAATATCAAAAATTTATTATTAAGAAAAAAAAAAAACTACTTTATAGTGGTAGAAAATCTTTTTGACAATTGTAGAAAATAAAGAGCTTCAGAAAAGTTTCTAACTTTCTTATTGACAAATAGTATGGATAATAGTAATGTTTCATAATTTTTGTTGAGAAGAGATGACTCTCTATAAAGCTAATTCAATAAACAGCAATAAATTATAGATTTTATTTTTTTACTGTTTTAAAAAGTTTTATGTCATTTAAATGTTTCCACATCTGTGTAGTTCAAAAAGATTTCCATAACGCTGTTTATATAAATATGACATATAGTGAGTTGAAGCATATAACCAAATTTTTACAACCAAATATACTTCCTGACATCAACCCGTTTTTTAGATCAGAACTGAATATTTTTACTGTGATACTACCACTAGAAGGAAAACCATTCAAAGTTAACAAGCTCTTATCCTTACCTAGTATTGAATTAGATTATTATTATCAGTTTCTCCTAGGTAATCTGCTTTTATTGTGAATAAAGAGTCTCAACTACCTTAACTAAAGATTATGTCTCAACTGCCTCAAATATTATATAAAAGATTATTTTTATTATTATTTAATGACTATTTAACTTTGAATGATTTTAATTTTTTTTGATGAAATAAATTTTTATATTTTTATGAGTAAATTTAAATTATTTGAAAATTTTAAGCATAACACAGGTTTATTAAATACTAAAATACTTTAAGAGTTTTAATTAAAAGTTAAAGGATTTAACTGCTATTACAAAAAAAAACTTTTTTTGCTTACTTTCTTGTGTCATCAACCAATTGTTTGATTGATCAATTTTCTACAACTGAAGTTATGCTCTATTTGAAGTTATGCTTAAGTCATTTTTTTTTTATAAACTTAATGAATAAAAATAATATTAAAACTTTATTTTATTTTTATAAATTTGTATTTTTGGTTTTGCAACTATTATTAATTTATTATTTTTAAAAAAGTTAGTGAGAAATAAACTAAAAAATTTAAATATTGCAAAAATATAAACTTCAGAATAGCTAACTATCAGCAACTTTGCAAAGCTTTATTTAACAAAGATTCATTTAGAACATTAACAACAAAGCAATTTAAGTTTCCGATGCACAGTGGTTCAGAAATGTCACTTCTAAGCAATAATCGAATCTTTTTCATTTTTGAAGCTCATGCTCTGAATCTTGCATTGAATTTTTATTATATCCTGGCCTATTATAATTATTATTGTAATGTCCCTCACCATGCCTCTGATAGACATACCAATGACACAAACCCAAGGACAAATGGCATAATAAATAATTGATATGTGACACATGTTTCATACTTAGTTTTCAATGTTCAATTGATTATAAATAGTCACCAGCATATGTGGTTTTTGTTTAATTGAAGAATGATCACACATTTGTAGAACAAAATATTTGATAAATTTATTTTTTTATACACTTATTATATTATAACAGACATATTTTTTTAAGACCTTTTAACTAAATAAACTTGAGACATGGTTTTACACAGCATAAACATGAAGAGTAACACGCCAAGGACAACATCAAGGACACCAAGTAAGAACAATACATAACAAATGTTGCATACCATTTATTTAAAGCAATTTATTAGTATCTAGGATTCATAGTGCATTTAAGAACTTTAATGTGAAGCATAATGTAAAGTAAATCTATTTAGGAACCATGAAGGAGTCTGATGAGCAGAGCAATCTTCGCATTATATCCTCATTTTTGAGTTTCCAAGAAAATTTTCTTGTAAAGTGTTCTCAAAAATTTTTGACACTTTATTTCTGATAACTACTTCAGATAAGCTTTATTTCTGATAAGCTACTTCAGATAAGAGGCCTGGAACTGGCTTGTCTCTTACAACTCAGTGTGAATGAACATCCATCTTGTGATAACCTGGATCAACTGGATGCTTACAAGACAAAACACAAAGGATAATCTATAACCTTTATCAACTCCAAGTAATTCAGCCAAGGTTTTGTGGCTTCTTAATACTCTTGTTGCTGAGTTTCTATCATTGGATGTACCAGAGTCTCTACTTCATTGGATGTACCAGAGACTCTACTTCATTGGATATACCAGAGCTTCTACTATTTAGAGCTTCGCTTCTTGGAATATCAATAACAAGTCCAAGTTTTTTTACTTTTTATCTGAATTTCTTTTTTCTGCATGCAAATAATTGTTTCTTTTCAGCTGTTTTGTATAAAAATATCCAGGTTTATTATATCCTGGTCTTCTTCTCTGTCTAATATGTAAGAGACATTCAAAACAATGAATCCAGAGATAGAGAGAGAGTAGATTCCTAGGTCCAAAGACATCTGATTAGGTTGTCTACTGTAAGCAATTTCAAAGTTATTCACTTTTTTTAGGACTTAATCTACAAATATTGCTAACCTGATAAAAATGTTTTGGGGTTAGTCTATAGAACATCAGTAGTTTCCTGTAAAGTTTGTTTTAGTTGCACAGGTATTGTACATGAAAGAAACAATGACTCTTAGACTGGAACTAAAATGAGACTTTTTGCAAATCCGGCCCCAGGAAAAATTATAAGATTTAGAAGGGGTTGATAGCTGGGGCAAGAAAAAATTATAATACTTCATATATTATAATGTTATACTACATTTACTATTTATTAAATACTGGCATATATTTATATATTTACTTCTAACAAGGTTACAAGCAACCACTATTAAGTTATGAGTTACTTTGAAATAGAGGATAAGGTTAAAAAACTAGGAAATGGTTAACTGAAAAATTAAAAATTGTAGGTTGTATATAAAAGGAAAACATGAAGATGGGTAAGAATCATAAGGACAAATTAGAAAAAACGTTGTATTGAACAATGTTTGTTAATAAAAGATTAAAGTGATTTAGGTATCAGCATGTAGAGAGAACAATGTTTGTTAGCAAAAGACTAAAGTGATTTTGGTATCAGCATAGTAAAAGAGGTAACAGCTTCATGATTAAATGGTAAAAGTAGAAGTAAGAAAACTTGAAGAGAGTGCTTTATATATTGTATGAATGAGCTTTAGTTAAGGAAAGAAAATGCTCTAGATTATTTATATTAGAGAAACAGCATAAATAAGGAAGGATAAAACCTGATGATGATGATGATGATGATGATAATGATGATAACGATGATGATGATGGTGATGATGATAATAATGATGATGATGATGGTGATGGTGATGATGAAGATGAAGATGATAAGGATGATAATGATGATGATGATGATGATGATGATGATAATGATAATGATGATGATGATGATGATGATGATGATGATCATCATCATCATCATCATCATCATCATCATCATCATCATCATCATCATCATCATCATGTTGATTATAATGATGTTTATATATGCATATATATACAAAATATAACATGAATTTTGAATTATAAAAAATGTACTTTAGAATGTATAAATGTTTATGGAGCCCCAGTCAAAATTTAACCCAGGTGGCTTCCTAACCGTAGTTTGAGGTAATAATTCCATAATCTGAAATGCAATGATTTTTAACTTTAACAATGTAATTATAGGCAGGGTATAGCATACATCCTTTATCTAAGGCTCCTTGAAGAATAGTTTGATAATACTACTCACTCTACAGTCTAAGATTAGCGCTAAAGCTTCTTCTGTTGAGAAGCGCTAATTTAGCTTCTTCATTTTAGAGCATGATATTACAGGACCCATCAAATTCACATTCCATCAAATATTGTTAAACTTTTAAAAACTTTAAAAAGCATCTTTTATTCTTTTCTGTTAAGATTAAAAATAAGTGCATAAAACTTTCAGTGATAACTACTAATTTTTCATTAACTTCTGACAATCATCTTTTCTTAGACCTTTTTAGGAAATCTTGAAATGATTTTGATAGTGCACCTCATAAATTTTTTTAACTAATCTTGCAGTTGACGTTATAAATTCCCTTTTTAACCATTTCTTGTAACAATTTATAAATCTTCCTGTCAAGCTATTCTTTTTAAAGGCTTTCATAAATTTTTCAGTTAAACTTATAGGGTTGTGCTTGGGATTGAGAAATCTATATACGAATTTCAATTTTTGATTCTTTACTAATAAAATTTGTATGACTTATTTTCATTTTTTTTTGAGCAAAAATGCTTTTGATCTTCAAGTATTAAAACTTTATCTCAAACTATTTGATTTTTCCTGAATATCATCTTTTTTTTTAATGTTAATTCACCTCCCCAATGCCATGAAGGCCACTACAGTTGAGGAGGCTACTTTAATTATAGTTAAAACCCTCAACTTTAACTCCAAAACACGAACCTTGATCATTGTTCAAATAAGATCGTTAAAACAAGTTAAGTGTGGTATTACCAGGGACGTGGTGGGGATCAAACATTATTTTAATTATTCAAAAGAATGTTCAATCCCTTAAACAATATTTGATCCCTTAAATAATGTTTGATTGCCTAAATAATGTTCGATCCCTTAAATAATATTATTTTAATTGTTCTGTTGATCAAAACTTTATATTTAACAACTTAATGTTTAAAACAAAATTAAACACCTGGGTAAAATATGTTTTTGGATCAATTTTTGTTGTTAAAAAAATTACTTTTCTTGAACTTTTGGACTTCAAACCACCCTTTAGTAACCACCCTTAGATAATTATTTTGAATATTATCTACAACCAGCTGTAGATAATATTCAAAATAATTGGGGAGCTTGAAAATTTAAATCTTGTCTACACATATCATATTTATTTTAAAATTCAAGCAGGTTGACATGAAATAGAAACCGTTAAAAACGAATTGAAAACCGCATCTTTTTTCATTTTTTGACCATTTTTCTAAATATTTCAAACCTTCAAAAAATGCCTAGGGCAGTGTACTAAAAGTAGTAGTACACTTATTCTTTTTGAATTCACCTACGTAGAATCTGAAAAGATTACATTCGAAAAAAGAAATTCATTTTGCTCAGAATGCTGTCAAATTGTTGGTCCTGGTATTCAACATCTTTGCAGCAAAAAAAAACTGTTCAAAATCTTCATGCCTTAATTACTTCAAAGAATCAAAATATCGCTGAGTTGTTTCTTGTGCGCTTAAAAAATATCTGTTGTTGGTGATAGCAAAAAATAAAACTTGCAACAAGAGGAAAAGCTCTTCCTGTTAAAGTATTCAGAGACCGATCACCTATAAGAATATAAGAAGTGAATCAATCATGAACTTGAAGATAAACAATGATCTTCCAAATTGTGCAGTGTTAGGAATAATGAAGGAGATAAGAAAAGATATTGGACAATCTGGAATACAGGAGAACACCTATGCTGATGTTACGAACAGGTCACACTACTTGAATAGGTTTTACGATGTGATAAAAAGTTAGCTCAATATCGGTAAAAACTTTTTTGAAAAAGATATTGTTTATTGCACTGACCTATCTAAGCTTGTAACTGAAGTTTGTTCCTTCAGAAAAATGTATACTTTTAATTCTGTTATATGTGTTGGTATTGATGGAGTGCAGGGATCTCTAAAGATTGTCATGAACGTGTTTGACCTATCAGTATTAGATTTTCAACTAAAAAACCAGAAATACCCGGGGTCAACAAAGTGATTATTTTAGACATAGTTCGAAACGTAGAAGAGAATTATCACAATCTGAAAATACTTTTCCAGCTCCTTCAACTCAATCAGTTGAAGTTTACTTTGGCTTCTGACCTCAAATTGATCAACATTGGATTATCAGTAAGTATCTTATTTCATTGATATTTTATATTTTAAGTAAGCAATACCTATAAGTTATTTTCTATAATCAAGGGTCATGGTGGTAAATACTTGTGTTTGTGATAACAAACCTCGTATACAGATGCAATATTATATAAATGTTACTTATCCATGTCTGTTGGATGAGAAATTGACAGAAGAAATTATCAACATAATTCCACCACCTGAATATCATATTTATGAACAGCATGTTGGTAAAATTATTGATCTCCTCTTCACTGATAAAAATCTAAAGGAGTTTCTTGAGAAGAAAACGGTTATCAGGCACGGCTATAATGGTGGTGGTTTCGATGGACCTAACTGTGCCAAAGTTTTAAGATCATTGGACAAAATGAAACTTTATTCTCCAATTGAATATCTGGAATTGAAAAATACCTTTCTTTTTCATTTTTGTAACATATTATAATTTTTAAAATACTGTTTGTGACATTTCATTCGACTGATTTTGTTATCGGAGATTTATTCATGTTTTGTGTGTGTCAGTAGAGACAGAAAATTTGTCGCATTCCTATTAGATTTTTGACAAGAAGATAATTGTAACTATTATTTTTCTAATATTCATTAAAATGATAATTTTTTTGCTAAAAATCAGGGCAGTAAGATCACAGGGGCAGGAATACCCTTGAAAAAAATGACCCCTACATCCACCTGTTTGAGGGAAATTATTTTAATAAAAATATTCTTTATCTTGAATTCAAACATAAATTGTAATTAGGTTTCAAATTTTATCAAAATATATTTTGATGTTCAAAAGATATAGCCAAATTAAAGTTTAGGACCCCTCATTTTTTGAAGGTTTTAAATATTTAGAAAAATGGTCAAAAAATGAAAAAAGATGCAGTTTTTAATTTGTTTTCAACGGTTTCTATTTCGTGTCAACCTGCTCAAAAGAGTGGTTAAAAAAAATCTGAAGTAAAAATAACTTCAACTAAAAACCTCTGAAAATGAGCAGTGTATGGATGGGTTCTAGACCACTGTGCGATAAAAAAAGTGTAAATTGCTTATTTCTAGCAATTTAATTTTACCTAATTACCAAATTCATTCATTTAGAATTTGCAATTAATTAAAAAAGATTTTATGAATCATTTTATTCATTATTTTTAGCGCTTTCACTTTGTTATTTCAACAAGTTTAGCGTGTATTGTGTGTTATGCTATTTTAGTTGTATTTTGTGCACTTTTTTGATCCAGTGTTTATATACGTATACAACCAATTTTCTTTTTAGCAAAATGAAATTAAAAAGGGGAATAAAAATTTTTAGGTTTAAAAGAGCAAATTTCTGGCAAAAAAATAAAAGTTAATTGTTCAAAAAAATTTAGTATTGAGCACACTTTATTACAATTAAAGGTCAATAAAGTTAAATTCAAGCATTCACTATGATTACATTTTCTAATTGCACTTTATTAAAAAAAAAAGTCGATAAAGTTAAACTCAAGCATTTTTTTTTAATTATATTTTCTATTTGTACATAAATATAACACATTTCCATTACTTAACTAATTCACAAAAAAAACTCTAAAACTTGACCCGGTAGTTAAATCGCTGTCTAAAAAATTTTGATATGTCGCTATCAACCAGCTGTAGATTTGTAGGTATTTTGTAGCTAGCTTCAAAGCTACCATATGTAGCTAGCGACACATTCAGCGCCATATGTAGCTAGCGACAGCATTCAGCTGTAACTTTTGGGGGCCCTGTGCAGAAACTAAAAAAAAAAATTTTTTCTTTTAATTCGTAGTAATTTATGGTATTGGAGAAGTTTTTCTAATTTATTTAATAGGGGGCCCAGTGCGATTGCACTTGTTGCACTTGCGATAGTACAGCGCTGGACACATTGCTACAAAATCACAATGTTTAAAGTTCAATTACTCTCATAATTATAACAGACACTAAAAATCATTAAAAATCGAACTTTTAAAGATGTTAAAGACATTAGAAAAAAAAAAAAATAAGAAAAAAAAATTGCTCGAAAATCGCTATAAAGCTAGATAGTTCCCACCAGTAAGTAATCTTTGAAACAGTGGAAAAATTAAGGAAATGGATTTTTTTAAAAACAACTTAAAAATAACACCTAAAATGAGTACCTAAAAAGTCTGAGTATTAAACATGGTTTTAATAAATAACAAATTAAAATATTAAATTTTATGATTATTTAAATATATTAGGTTCTATTTAAATAACTCTTTTAATCCTTAGAGGTTAATTTTATAAGTTTACCACTTTTAAATTTTAAATTTAGTAAAAAAAATATGTACTTAGCAGATTTTTGCATCATTTTTTTATTAAACTCATTCACGAATAATAAGATTGTGAGATAAATACGTATTTTCCTTATTCTCTTCACTTGAAAATTTAAACCGCCAAGGTAAAAAAAGAATCTTTCAATTCTTTTTTTACCTTGGCGGTTTCATAATAAAAATTTATATAAAAGTTCTTTTTTTTTAGCTTTACAGGTCTTTTTGAATTTTCTATCTTATCTATATAGTTTAAGAGTTTTACGATTATTAACCTTTATTTTAAATGTTTCTTGGTTTTCAGTTTTTAAATTAAATTTCAATTACATTTGACACGCTTAAAATTAAGTTTTATACAAATGGCGGATCTTAAATGTTGTAAACTGTCTAAATAAAAACTAAATATGCAATGAATTCGATGAAACAGTGTTAGTTCAAAAATCCAACAATAGCACGAAAAAACAAATAACAAAAGGAAACAAGCTGTTGAAGAAAACTTAAAATTAGAAAAGCGTTTTTACTAATTTATATATATATATATATATATGCATATATACATATGTATGTATTTACTTTTATAATGTATGCATATATATATATATATATATATATATATATATATATATATATATATATATATATATATATATATATATATATATATGCATATATACATATGTATGTATATATATATATATATAAATATATAATGTATTGAATTAGAAAACTTGCGTGTTCTTACTAGATAGACCACAACCCATGAACTACTTAAACTAGTTCAAAAAATATTTTTCGTATTGTTAAATTCGAATTCAGAACAACACCATACTGAGCAGATTTTTTTTGTTTTAATGTTTTGTTTATTGACTTGATATTAAAAAAATGGCCAAATTTTTTTTCTGTTGTTGATTACTTGTGTGTTGTTGATTAAAAAAGCATACTAAATGTATTCTTAAATTTTGTAAAAAATTATTTTCATAAATAACAAACATATTTTATGAAACTGTAATTCAAACTTTGTAACAATTGTTTGCAATTTTTATAATGTTAATTACTTCATTTATCAAAGCGCTAAAATAAATCTTTATTTAAACATTACAAAATAAAAAGGATTTTAGCATAACCTAAATAGCATACACAAAATCATAAGTTTTGTAAATAAAATGCATGTGTATTTATGTAAACATACATAATTTTTTTAAATTGTCAAGTTATTTTTGCACACACCCAATATATAAATATACTGTATAGTTATGTATGTGTTTATAGTATTTACTATGTAAATACTATAAACATTTTATCTAGTTATATTTTACTTTTTCTTTTTTTTTGTTAGCTTACTTTAGAACACTTTTTTATTTTTATTAATCCAATTTTTTATATTTATATTTATTTATTTGTATTTATTCTATTAAATACCTTTAAAAATCATTGATTTAATAAAATTAAATAAACTAAAACTTTAAAGCATATTTTAAGTCTATATAACATATTGAATCAACTTAATTATAAATAAATTCAAACTAATTAACAGTAACAAAATATTAATTTATACCTTGAATAACAATAGGTAACTTCTCAATGAAAGATTGCTCTGTGATATCTGTACTCCTTTCTTTGACAGGTGAAAAATAATCATAAGATAGTTTAACAACACTTAAAACATTATGAAAACCAGGGAGTAAAAACTCATCAGATATCCGAGCAGTAAAGTTAAAATATGCTTTTCTTGAAAGCTCCAATTCCTCGAGCTAAAAAAATTTCAATATTGATATTAATAAGGACTGATATAATTAGGCAGTCAATTAAAAATCAGATAAGCACTTGTTAAATAGTTTTGAGAGAGAAGAAGTAGTTTGAGAATTTATATTATACATGTATATATATATATATATATATATATATATATATATATATATATATATATATATATATATATATATATATATATATATATATATATATATATATATATATATATATATATATATATATATATATATATATATATATATATATATCATCAGGTCAGCAAAAATATTTCAACACAAAGGTTTTACAATAAAACAAAGAAACAAGGTCAGCAATTTTTTGCCGAACTTAAACACTTTTATATCGGCAGTTAGGTTGGCATTGCTGAATGCCGACCCTAATTCCAAGGGCTAATATATATAAATATATATATACAAAATATATATATAAAACCTCACCCAAGACACAGATTATATTTTATAATATTTATGATATTTCATTAGATATGCAGCACAATAAAAATGATCAAATTTTATTTCTTTGGAAACTATTAAATCTCTGTAAATATAAGCTCTTTGGTGTATTATCTGTTTCCATTTTCAGATGTTGCATGTCTGGAATTGTTTTCGATGCGTTCACTTTCTTTACCCAACATCCTTTTGTTTATTTCGTTTGTTTTTTTTAAACATATTAACTTCCAACAAGGCTGTAAGCAACCACTATTAGAGTTGGAAGTTATTGGAAGAGAAAAAAAGAAGTTTAAAAAGCAAGATAACAATTAACAGATAACAAATAGCATACATATTTATATATATACATATATATACATATATATGTGTATGTATATATATATATACACACACACACACACACACACACACACACACACACACACACACACACACACACACACATATAATCATATATTAATGGTGAAGGTATATGAATACACATAAGTATATATATAATAAATATTTTATAATTATATGTTCATAGAATGAATAAAGTTCAGGGTGTCTGTCAATATTTTAAGGTGTTTTTTTCTGAACTTCTTTTAATAATAATATAATATCCCTGATCCACTACCTGATTCTCCCTGATTTACTACCTAATCCACTCCCTAATTTAATTTAAAGTTACCCAAATTAACTTCAGATAAATTAGACTTAGACTCTTTTAAAAAATGCTCTTAAATTGTAAAAATATAAATATTAATACAACCTACATTTAAAGTATCAAGAGAAGTTCATAAAACTATCTGCTGAACAAAAGTTTATATTACATATATAATTTACAACTGTCTTAAGTTAAGAAAGTTTGATGAAGAGCCATTTGCTCTGATTTATCTAAATTTTTACTGATTTATCTGAAATTTCACCCAACTTTCCTGATTATTCCAAGATTTTTTTTCAGATATCTGAATTTCCTAACTTTTCTCTGTTTCCCTAATCTGGCAGACAAACTGAAGTTGCTAAAGCAACATCACTTTGACAAAAAAGTCACTCTCAGAATAAACAGGTTTTTTTGAAATTTACTATATCATGATAGCTAAAAGATAAAAAGTTTCTGATAGCCATATATTCAGATAGACCCAATACAGATGACAATCTATTCCAACTTAAAATGTAAGCAAGCAGTTGCCAGGTATAGAGAAGTATATAGAAACAAGAACTACAGAATTTTCAGCCTTTTTTGTTAACAACCTACACTTTAATACATAATGAAAAATCAAATGTTAAATTGAGCTAAAACAGAACCTCAACAAGCAACAATGATTGCTAAGCCCTACAATAGCATTTTTTAAACTATCATTATTTATAATTTAAATTGATTTTAATCATCTTTAACAAACAATAAATAGTGAGTTAATTTTTTTTTTCTTTATGGTTTTTATTCAAGATTGAGATTTATTGAAATCGCCACTATTATTATCATTGTTATTACATCATTATTACTATGACATCATCATCTAACATGATATATAACAAGATAAATGGTGTTCACAGTGAAAGATTATGAATAAAAAATTTTTAATTTTTTAATTCATTTAAACACTTAATTCAAAAATGTTTTCTAAAACCCTTATTTTGTTTTCATGTTTGAAAATGCATCTTTCTGTTTACTAATATTAGCAGTTTGTATAATTTAATGTAATCAAAAAGAAAATAATTAAACAAAAGTTTTTTAAAATAAAATAAAAACTTTATTACATTATTTGACCTTTGAATATATCTTTAACATAAATTTATGGTATAACAAATTATTTTTATGGCATAAAAACATAATTTTCTGATTTAATATAATTCATAATTTTTATATTTTATTATATTTATAGATATACTTCATTGTTTAAGTATAAAAATTGTTTCCTCAATTATTTTAAATATTAAACCGTATTCAATATACTTGAATGTTCCAAAACTTATTATTAATTTTAAAATATTTATATACTGGTATAAACGATAATAAAGTAATATAAAAAATTATTTAAATAAATATTGAATTTAAATAAAGCATAAGAACCTGAAGCTTAACGTTGCCATTTTTTTCAATCAGATATTTTGTGTTGGGGTGTAAATAGGAAGCATGTTGAATTTTCACGAAAGGTGACAAAAATATTGTTATGGAGATTTTGATCACAGAAGTATTATTTTCATATATGTTGCTTGTGTTAATATTTTGCAGAAGAAATGAATATTCTATGGTATCGTTGAGTCTGAAAAACAAACATTGTGTATAAATTTTATATAAAATAAAGTTAAAAATACCAGTGAAACAAGATTAGTTTAAACTTAATCTTGCACAAAGATTTTTTGCAGCCATCAATCTGATGACTGCTTACAACAAATATTCTGCAGTTATAAGTGTGATGACTGCAGATGATAAACATTTTGCAGAAATTAGGCTGACAAAATTTCATAAAAATTGATTTTTTTCTGATTATTATCTTTTTGTCTAATTTTTAATGATGGCCTGAAGTGTTTTTTAGTAAACATTTTATTAATTATTATAACCATAAATTATTTTTGTCATTTTTGTAATAGACTTCATTACAATTATTTACGTGCTATTATTATTTGATATAATAAGATATTTATTAAATTTTTAAAGCAAATAATCAATAGAGTCCAAACATAATAGCACGTAAATAATTACAATGAAAAAGGTGACTGAAAAAGAGCCTAATTGGAGGAGTAGATATAATTGGGAAGGGTTGTTCTAAATGAAGCTCACATTTTTATTGTTTTGAGAAAAATAAAAAACAAAAAATCAGACAAAGTATTTTTTGATTAGCAACATTTTTGATTTTAATTATTTTGATAATGAGTCATGCAATCTTAATTTATATTTTTAATGACAAAAAAAACAAACACAAGCCATATTGAAAGCACTTACAGACCACTTTAGCCCAAGAACCATAATTCCTACATTACTGCTCTAGGCCATCCCCTTGTAAAGCTTTTCAACTATTTAAATATCGAATTAAAAAAATATGAAAATATTAGAATAGTTTATCAAAAGTAATATTATTTGAAAAATTTTATAAATTTATAAAAATAAAGTATAATAACAGTAGTTCAGGTTGTACTCTTGTTGTACTCTAATAGAAGTAGTTTAGGTTGTGCTTTTGTTGTACTCTAATAGATATAGATTGCACTAAATGTTATTAAATACAAAATTCTTTCACAGTTCAATATATTTATCAATTCGGCAAAGGTTGTAAATAATAATAAAAGTATAAATAATTGTAAATAAAGATTGTTAGAACTTAGTATATCTCCATTCTATAGATAAATTATCAGAGTCATTAAATCAGTATTCAATGTTATAGCATATCCATTTTCTTTACCAAAATCTAAATTATAATCAGAGTACTGAACTTGTATGGAATCTATTTCTTCTATTTCTTCTTCCATATCACTAGTAACCAAACATTCATTGTTGTCAAACATTTTTTTAGGAATATAATTTTTTGGTATATAAACACAAGCCTCCACAGCAGAATGCAGCTCGTGATAGTGGCAAAGTTGATTTAAATTGCCTTACATACTACCATATTTTTTTCATTTTGGCTGCTAAGTGATGCAAAAACATCATTTTTTAAAAAAATCCCAAAGTTTGCCAACTTAGCTTAAATCATATGCTTAACTGTTTATGCATTTGTCTGCTTAATTATTTCCGTCAAATTCAGAACATAGCAATCAATTGCATTTGCTTCTATTCCAAGCACATGAACTGTAACAGGAAATTATGAAATTTGAGGACACTTGTAAGCAACTAAAACAACTGTGTTTTAAAAACCAACTAATATAATGCCACACAAAATAAAAACCATACAAAAATGTATTTTTGGTTTCTCCACATAAAGACTATATAAAAATGTTTAAAATTTTTTTGTTATTTTTTTTGAATAATATATTAATTTTAATTCTAAAATTTACACTATATTTTGCTGCAAAGCTCAACGTATCTTTTCACTTTTATTGAATGTTTAGAAAAAAATATTTGAATATCAAATTATCATAAAAACATCCAAACATACTCAAATATCAAGTATTCAAATACTCAAACTGGATGGTCTAATTAGCTCGCTTTTAGAAAAACACTCTTTAACTATAACTCAGAAATTCAACTTTATAAACATTAGATTAAACTTTTCAAAGAAACAAGGGCATTTTTCTTAATTCAAAACAACTGCTTTTACCCATTATAATAATTTTAGAAAGAAAAAGTCACTATTTATGGATGTAAAAGGTAAATTTTAAGTTAACGTATAAATCACCTTTGCAACAGAAAACCCTTTTGCTTTATGCACTTTTACAATAGTTGTAAATATTAAAATCATTAAAAAAACACTATAGGTGTTACAAAATTTATTTGTTTGTTGATAATTATTATTGATTTTTGATAATTTTTTGCTTGATTTTAAACAAAAAATTGATTTTATAACATCCAAAAACATGTTTTTCAGAAAAAATAAATTTTGTAATGTTGTTACAATTTTTAAATTAATTTTCCTAAAACATATACTTATACAAACTTAAATATTAAATTATCAAGATAAAATGTTTTTAAATAACATTTACATAAAAAATCATACCTTGTTTGTATTGGAATACTTGGCTCATTGAGAAATTGAAAGTTTAATGTGGGAAACTAAATATAATTAGAATAAATAAATTTGGAAAACAATCATAAAGCACTAATTATTTTAGTTGCCTAAAATAATTTTTTGCTTAGAGAAGATGAGTTAGAAGAAAGATTTTGTGAGTAAAGCTATGTTGTACTTATCTTACCTTATGTGTTTAAAAGTGGAATACACCTAGATGTTTTCCATCTAATACCTGTTTTGTTGGATTATTTTGACAAATGAGTTTAATAACCTTGTATTTGACGCATTATTTCTCAGTTCCATTTACCTTGAACAACAAAAAGACATTCATACTTTATATGATGAACTTTTTGAATTTTTTTAACATAAGTGCTTCAATAATTCCTAGAGAAATCAAACCATTTTAAAAAGAGAAATCCATTTTAGGTCATAAAATGCGATACATACTTGTAAAGCATATTTATTTAAATATTTATTTAACGTATAAGAATCAACTCTAATTAAATTATTCAACAGTTTTTTTTTTCCTTTTCTTTTGTTGCAAGGGAACTAAACAACAATATTAAATTTTCAACAGCAATCTGAGCAAAATGGAGTTCTGCTTTTCAGATTCTTTGTAGATAAATTCAGAATGAATAAACTTAGGATACTAGAAGTATTTAATTTTATTACCAAATAGCAGATAAGTGACATTGTCATTTTGTTATTTCATTATTACTAACTCTTCAAATTGCTAACAATCATACAACTAGGAAGTCTATAGAGCCTAACTGATAGTCTTACTTTTTTGTTTAGCATATAGATTTGCCTTGCAGCTAATGTCTACATCACATTTTTGTGTCATCACAGAAAATCCAATGATAATATAGAACTCTATATGAATCATTAGAATTGTTCCACAATTCACATAATTTTATTTTTATTATTATTTTTTTAATTTTAATTCACTCCTGACAAGGCTGCAAGCAACCATTATTAAGTGGGCAGTTACTTGAAAACAAAAAATACAGTCGAAAAGTAAAAAATGGTAATGTACTTGATGAGTCATCTACTTTTCATCTTCTAGGTTTAACTCTTACTTCGGATCTTTTTTGGAAACCATATATCAAATCGATAGCAAAATTATCATTTGCTAAGGTTGCACCTCTTTAGCGTGCTCGCCACTTTCTTACTCCAGATTCTATTCTTTATCTCTATTAATCTCAAATTCGTCTTTGTATGGAGTACTATTGCCATATCTGGGACAGATCTTAAAATGATGCCCTTTCTCTCTTAGACAAGGTACAAAAATGCATAGTTGGGCCTGCTCTTGTAGCCAACATCCAACCATTATCACATTGTTGTAATGTTGCTTCTCTTTCTCTTTTCTACAAATACTATAATAGGTACTGCTCTAATAAGCTAACGTCTCTTGTGCCATCTACTTGTGCCATCTACTTGTGTTACTCATCATTCTATTACATCTCATTGGCTTATATATCATTAGTAAGAATGATTTACAACAACCTTTGAGCCGCTACCATTATAGTACTTTTAAAAAAGAGAAAGAGATGCAACCTTTGGATGATGGGAGAGAGGCTCAAACTTGGCAGATAAAGGTCTAACTTCATTTACTTAGCATTTTGGATCTTCTCTAGAAAAGAATGAGCATCATTAGAAAAACCAGCTCAAATATGACAACAGGGGAGGAATAAGATATTTTTAGAGGTAGAGAATCAAATCAGGAGTAAGAATATGGTGAGCACGAGAAAGAGAAGCAACTTTAGCAATGTTAACTAAGCAATTGATTGTATAAAAGGCATCCATGAGAGACCAGTAGTAATCGATAATCCAAGAAGAAGTAAAGAAGAGGGTTCAGTAAAAGGATTGCCATTCATCAATTAGGGAGTGTCGACAGCATTGCAATAGTGGTTTGCAGTAAATAACTGAGTTTTTTTAGAGTTAAAATTCACAAACCACTGCATATAAAAATTTTTATATGCCCCAAGTTGTTACAGAAGTGAGATCAGATTCAAGATTGGCCTGTTCGAAAAAAGAAGAATTTTGTAATACCCATCAATACTGAGATCTAAAAATGGAACAGCCGAATTTAAATGGCTCACAAAGAGCAAGCAATTCTGGTGAATTTTGCAAGAGTTAAGATTCAACTGACGGAAGGTTACAGACTTTGTTTGCCCTAATGTTAGATAAAATTGTAGTTCCTATTCTGTTAAAAGCATGCCAGTTCAACACGAAAAGAATTTAAGAAATCAAAAAAAATTATCTTCACAAGATAAATCCTCATTAGCGATAATTAAACTTTGAACAGGATCATTTAAAAATAATTTACTAATAGTTTAAATATGTAAATTGGCAAGTTTACTTAAATTTATTACTAATAAAACAAAAACAAAAACATGGTCAAGTTTACTTAAATATATTTAATAAATAATACTTATGAAACAGTAATTATGAAAAATCTAAGGGAAAAAACTTTTAATTGCCAAAACCGACGACACCGGGGTGATAAGGGCTTTTTTTGTTTTTAGAAAATTTTAGATATAGAGGACCTTTTTTAGAAATTGACGATTGTGCCCTTCCACTTCGAAACCCGTATCCAGGCACGTAGCAACCGGGGGTCAGCAGGGGCGTTTGCTTCCCCTACCTAATAATTTTTTTTTACCTAATAATTTTTTTACCTAATAATTACCTAATAATTTTTTTACCTAATAATTTTTTGCCCCCTACCTAATAATTTTTAAAATAAAAAATTTTTAAATTAGTTTTTGAAAAAAAGCAAACGATTACAAATTAAGATATAAAAGAAAAAAAGGATACAATAGACCTAATTTGTTATCCATATTTTCGGTATAAGTTCCTTTTACAAAAGTTTGAGACCTACTACTATTTAGCCTACCCAGCAGTATTGCCCCCCCCCCCCCCCCACACACACACACACACACACAGTGGCGGGGCCCAGGGCTAATTTTTGGGAGAAAAAATGTCTTAATAATAAAAAAATTGTTTTGTATTTTCTTTTGTTAATTTTTGTGAGTAGATCATTATTGATTAATGATGAAAACTCTGCGATAACTAGATCAGTTATGTTCTTGAAAAAAAAGACATTTTGAAAGTTCTACCCTTAAAAAAATTGATAAATGGTTTAAAAAAATGTAATTACTATTTTATGTCATATTTTCTTGCATCTTTTAAAGATATAATTAATACTAGTATATTATTAATATAGAACCTTGTGGATTTAGAAAAGCTTTAGTCTAAAGCTTTTTACAGGATTACGATTGCTAATGTGTTCTAGTTTGCTTAAACCAGCTTCTTTCCAATTGCATTTCCTCGATAAACTTACAGTTCACATTAAGATCATCCATTGATCATTGTACTTTTTAAAATAAATTCAATTGTATTTCAGTGAATATTCCCGTGACATCTATAGTTTTTGTTCAAAAAATTTTTAATTTTTAATTTTCTTAAACAATCTTTATATGAGTCTTACATAGATAAAACAAAAAAGACAAAATGCAATAATGTAAAAATGTAAGATACAAAAAATGAATTAAAAAATTTGGGGGCTTTTTGTTCTTAAGCTCCAATCATCTCAATTTGTTGCAAAGCATGTTTATTTGACACAAGTATAAACATATAAATGTTTGGAGTTTGCTCCATGTTTGAAAGTTAGCCATCTCAAAGATAAAAAAATGTTGGATCTGCCCCTGCTTTGGGGCAAACTGAAAATGCCCCAATTATCATCGTTATCTTCCTTTTTCTTTGTAACTTCTTCTATTAACTGTTCATTTGTTTGTTAAAGGTACTGTACTCATTTAGTTTTCTTATGCAGAAATGACATATCGGATGTTGTACCTGAAGATTTATTTTGAAGCTCTTCAAAGGGATAGTTGTCTTCTTCCGAATGGGCAGATTTCAGCTTATCTTCCGAAATTCGTTATTTCGTTCTTTCCGTTAATTCATTTTGTTCCTTCCGTTAATTTGTTAAAAAAACTTTCTCAAAACAATTAACGATCGTGTATGTTTTCCTTTTTGTCATGCAAGATTAAGCATTTTCATTGCATCTAAAATCTTAAAAATAGTAAGATCTTTTCTTTTATCAATATATTGATAAAAGAACCAATATATTGATAAATAAAAGAAAGATATTTTTTTTTATCAGTATATTGATAAAAAAAAGTTATAGATTTCTTACTGTATTTTAGATTTTAGATGCAATGATTATGCTTAATCTTGCATGATAAAAAGTGAAAACATCCATCATTGCAGGAATTTCGGAGTTTCGGTCGTAGCTAGAGATAAGACCAGTAATTGCAATGAACTTTCAAAGAGCGTTTATTTCCCGGATCCACTTGTTGAAGTTCAGATGTGATTTCGGTGCTTAAAAAAAGGAATCAATAGATGTTACATTATCAATCGTTGTGCTTGACTGTTATTTATTATAAACGCTACTCTTTTTTTTTTCTTTCATAAACTTTGTATTCATTTCTCGTATCGTATAAACGCTACTTTTTTTTTTTCTTTTGTAAACTTTGTTTTCATTTCTGGTATCCGCTCTTCAAAAAGAACACTATCCGTCCACCTTTTATTTTGATTTCTGTATCTGTAAGGCAAATGCTTAACTCCTTTAAAGCCAAAATGATTTTAATTTACTTATTACAAATATAGGGATTTTATTACCCGCTGTATCTGCTGCAACCATTCCTGTAAGACGAAATTTACTGTGGATTTGCTTATTAAAGCCTCAGATCAAAGATTTAGTGACTTATTAGATTGCATACGAAAAACAATTTCCACTTCCTATGCATTATGAATTTCATCAAGTTTATATTTTGTAGAGAGATTTGTTTCCTTCTACGACATGGTCATTTCAGTCCTACAACAGTTACTCATACACCGCCTTTAAAGAAACAATTCAACCATCAGTCTCTTGAAAATCTTTAATATTATTATTTTAAGCAAGATAGGTGTTCCAAGATGTCCTTACAGTCTTATCACAGAGTACCGTGGATGAGCATTTATTAGGAAGTTCATGCCTCCTTCTTAAACGATGTTGCGAAACTTGTCCAGAGGTGAGGTTTGAACCAGGGATCCTTTGTTTCTAAGGCAAGTGTGCTACCACTGCGCCACGGCTGCTCATTTCCTTTATGTCATCATAGATTAGAATTTTCGTTTTTCCTTTTTCAGGTTGAGAGCAATTTTTTGGAATGCCATGTTTCTTGGCATTCTAAAAAATCTGCTCCTAATTTGGATCCTGAGACTTTAATAATCCCTCTCTTCATACTTTGACAATCCTTCTCCAAATTCTTTTAAAGCAGCGCTCTTTTCTTTGATTGATTTTGTGTTAATTTTGTATAAAATGTATACACAACGACATTGATTGTAATATTACAACGCACGTTAACATAACTTATAATATAAACATTTCTAATATCAAATCTAATTCTAATATCAAAACCGAACAAACAAATACTGTTTTCGTTGCAAAGCAAGATCTTCATCGCAGTTTGTTTAAATCTTTTTTATAAATTTCAAGGACAAAAAAGTTTTAACTTAATGAAAGAAAAATAATAATTTTTGCTAAGATTTTGTTTTCATTTTTTAAATTTCGATTTATCGGAACAATGTTAGCCACTTGGACAGAAAAAATGGTTCGAAAGTTGTTTTTTGGATTTTGAGTTGTTGAAAGGAAAGTGATTGCTTTCAAAATGAAACAAGATTTGAACCCATCAAGTTTATACATTTTAACGCTTTTGTGATTTAATGCAAGAGAAAGGATTGACACATGATGCTTTTAATAAGGATTTTATAAGTTTAACAAAATTTCTTAAACGCGTTTACAACTATTGCTCTACATTTTGTGCGCGCGCAAACGATAATCTTTGTGCGCGCGCAAACGATAATCTTTGATTATAAAATTTATTTATTAATTAATAATCATCACTTCTAAAACAATGCTGGTATTGTGTGGAAGAGTTTGGGCTGGGGTCAGAGGGCATTTAACTGCTAGGGTTAGGATTCGGGTTAGGGATCGTCAATAAAGTACGTAAGCTCAAGTGGGGGAGATGGGGTCTGCAAATGGCCTATGAGAGATGGGGGCGGGGTAGGGGGTTGGTGGTAAATTGTAAATATCATAAAATATTGTTTAGGTACGTTAAAAGACTAGGTACTTTTAGGGAGGTGAAGGGTACTCAAGATCGAAATAACAACATACGTACTTTATGAACGACCCCTTAGGTTATAACCACTATAAAACCAACTGTACAAATAATTATATAATAAAATGTAAATTTGTATAGATATAATGAAAACTACTGTATTTAAACTTTATACTAGATAGTTTACATTTATATCTTATCTACTAGATAATATACTAGTAAAATAATAGTATTAAATTATTTTCTATATTGTGTACTAAATAATATACAAGTTGTATACTAGTAATTTTAATCTTGTAGTTGTAACTTTGTTCATCTCTAATTAGATGTACGCTCAAAAAAATTTTAGTTTTAGAGGAACATGTTCCTTCTTGAATGGCTATAGTTTTTCATATTAGCCGAAGCTCTGACTCTTCATCAACTTTTTTTTTTTGATAATATGAAAGCTATTTTGTGTTTGGTACTTAAATAATCTTCAATAGCAGATCGTCTGCGATTACTAATCTCAAATTGGCTTTAACAAATAGTACATTTGAAGAGCTCATCTTTGACCTGCGTTATAAAAAGAAGGATTTTCTTTAAACAATCTTTAAATGTGTTTAATCTTCTCTTGTTATTATTTATTTTATGAATATCTTGAAATAGTTATATCTGATAAACCTTTAATTACTTTTAATTACGCGCATATAGAAAATTTAAGCAAATAAAATTCTTTTAAATAAAGCTATTTTGCAAATGAATTTACTTAACTATAGTTGATAAAGATTAACAAAACTGTAGGAACGGAGTTATATAAATAACGCTTTTGGGGTTTATTTTAATAAAAAAAATAGTATTACCATTATTTTTTAATTATTAAAACAATTTTAAAACAATTTTGAAAAATTGTAAAAAAAAAAAGAAAAAGTAAACTCGAAAACAATCAAAATAATGACAAGCAATATTATTTATCAATTACGATAAAGTTTTAAGAAAGATGAAGGAGCAATAGGGTACCTTTATTGTTCTAAAAATAGATTTAATAAATTTTTTGCAAAGCTTGTTGGGATCAGAATGTGAACAAACGTCGAATGTGCAAAGAAACTTAATATCAATTCAAGAAGAAAACGTGTGTGACAAATGTGTAGCAAAACACCGTTGCTGAGCCTTTTGCTCATCAAATTCTTACTCTTAACATTTGATAACTGGTGTTTTTTTAAAGGTTTTTAAAAAGATATGAAAAATTGAAGATTTGATGACGAAAACTTCACCAAAATATGAGAACAGAGAAATGGCTTGATGATATAAATTTTTATCTGTGGATATATTTTAAAAAGGCAGCTTTATTTACAAATTACATTTTATTGGAGGAAAGAAATAAAGCCTTTTAAAAAAAAATTACTTGATAAGAGTAATTTTAAAACTATTGTGATGGCTAATTTTGAAAAAAAAAAAAGAATAATTTTATATTATTTTATATTAAAATAATATAAATTATTTTAATATAAAATAATATAAAATATATTTTATTTTAAATATTTAATTGTCAGTATTAAAATGTTGGTTATTATTTCTTTGACTTGGTCTAATTCTTTTTGCTCAAGTCTTAACTCTTAGGCGCTAAATTCAAGAAAGAAGACGATTATCAATAAATTTCACTTATTGTAAACAAAGAAGCTATATCAAGGGAAAACTGGTGTCAAACGGGGTATAACGTTGTACACATGTACAACGTTGTAAAAAAGTACTCCATAAAATGTAAAATTTTTTAGTTTATTAAACTTAAAAAAAATATGCAAATATTTCATTTTATCCCATGCTTGGGGTAGTAAACAAGTGGGTTTGATATTTGACCAGGGCCGAGGCCGGGGCCGGGGCCGGGGCCAGGGCCGGGGCCGGGACCGGATTTGTAATCGGGGCTGCATAATTATTTATACATCCTAAAGTATATATTTTTTATTCAAAATTCATGTTATAATTTATATATATATATGCATATATAAACATCATTATGATCAGCATGATCATCATAATCATCATTACCATCATCATCATAATCATCATCATCATCATCATCATCATCATCATCATCATCATCATCATCATCTTCTCTTTCGGCAAATACTACACTATATAAATACTAAAGTTTAATTAAATATGAAAGGATATTGTATGCCAGCATCTAAATAAATAGCAAACATATATCTTTATGTCCATAACATGTATACATAAAGCGCATCTCAGAAACTTTTATTCCTTCTGGACTAAAAGTTTGGAAGCTTTTATTCCTACACTTCAATTTTTAGTCAAACCTCATTCTACTCCAAATTTTTCACTACCTTGAGGATTTGCTTTAGTAATCATTTATTTCATCTTTTTTACAAGAACATCTTTCTTAAGAACAAATGTCCTTTTATTATTCCAAGTCTAATATTAAGCTCAGTTATTCTCAGTTTACGTAATCTTGTATCTTATATCAGGTTCTAGAGACTTTTGTTTAGTCTTCAACAATGACATTAACTAAAGTAAGTCTAACATTTAATTTTATTAATTATATAATACTTATATTTAATTTTTAGAAAGTGCTAAATAAGTGGTTCCAATTTTTCAAAACTCTAGAAAACACTTTGACCTCTTTAACTATCCTACGATTAGTCTTCGCTCTGTAATTAGTTTCTTTATATAAAGATTTTGAGATTATTAAATAATTTCTTACTAACTGCAGTAATAAGCTATTCTTGAAGGCCAACACTCTTCTTTATTTCAAGTAACTTTAAGGGTACCACAAGGTATTTTGTGGTACCCTTACCTCTTTGCTCCTGTATTGTTTCTTATCTACAATAACAATCTTCATGAAAATTTTACATCTAAAGGGGCTCCATTTATTCATGATTCAACTTTATACTCTTGTTTTAACAAGAAATCTTCACTTTTTGATTGCTTAGAACAAGCAGATAATTTTTAATCTGATCTCTCTTCGGTAACAGCCTAAGGCTTGCTGTGGCCTATGGATTTAAATTCTGGACTTAAAATCTGCAATTTTTGTTAGACAACAAAACTCAAAAAAAATTATTTACTGCCAAATAATATTGCAATAATGATAATACTCCAATATTGATGAATAATAAGCCTCTTACTCTTAGACAAAGTCTAAAAGCACATAGTAAATGTAATGCGGTCGTGTTGTAGTAGTAGAGCGCTCGCCTCATAAGCGAGAGGTACCGAGTTTGATCCCCACCAAGTCCCTGAAAATACCGCGCCAACTTGTTTCTCTGCGCAGTGGCCTTGGTTGTCAAGGTTCGTGTTTTGGAGTTATACAGTGGAGAGAGGGTTGTAACCACAATTAAGTACCCTTCTTGTCTATAGTTGCGTTATCAGCTTTGGCGGAGGTGAATTAATATAAAAGATAATAGTAAATTAGACCTGCTTTATCTGCCAAGTTAGAGCCACTCTTCCACTGTTGATACGTTGAATTTCTCTTTTTTTTCTACAAATACAATCATGGTCAACGCTCAAACAAGCTATCATCTCTTTTACGATAAGCCAAAATTCATTCTTGCTTGTTTCTTATTCAACAAGTTGCATCCTTTTACTGTATCTGTCCCTTCATGCTATAAAAACTTTTATTAATTCAGTTTTTTTCCTTGCACATAAAAAAAACCTTATAACTATTAGCCATCTTTATGTTTTTCTTTTATATGCAACCTACAACTTATCAAGTCTTCAGTTAAATATTTCATAGTATTTTTACTTATTCTCTATTTTAAAGTAACTCATATAATAATATTAGTTTCTTGCAATCTTGTTGGAAGTAAATCGGAGTTTGAAAATATATACCAGTATTTAATAAATAGTAAGTGTAAGCATAAAATTATAACATATAAAATATTATAAATTTTTTTTACCCCTGGCTATCAACCCCTTCTAAATCTTATAATTAGGCCGGGGCCGGGGCCGGGGCTTCGGTCACTTACTAGCTTGGGGAAAAATGGGAGCATAGAAGAACTCGTGTAACAATAAAATTATTCACTATTTATGCATAGCTTACACACAAAGTTTGGATTTTTATTTTTTTCCTTAATCCTGGCACAGAAATAGTGGCTACCTATGGCACTCACTATAACAAACCCAACTTTCAGCGCTTGAAGAATAGAGCTCCTCACAATAGAGGCATGCTGTATCTTTTTTTTTTTTTTTTCCATTTGAGTATATATACTGCTTGGCTTTTTTGGGCTTTGGATATGTTGTTTTTTTCTCTTTGGCTTCAAGTAATGTCTTTTGTAAGGTGAGGACGTTAAAATAACTGTTTTGCCTCGTTGCTTCAATACACGTTTTAATGGTGTCTGTCATGAGACTGGCATTAAAAGTGGAGAAATAGTAAAACTTGACCCAATATCTACACCAGATGCATATTTATAATGACTTGTTGAAGGCTTGTTTAGAGCCTGTGTATTATTCAGTTGAGAGAATTCTTAAAACCTTACATGGTGCAGTTGAGTCAAACTCAAAGCACCATGTAAGGTTTTAAGAATTACAAGTTAAAATTAAAATTAAGCTAAAAGCATTATACGTTTATAATTACATGATTTAAAAAAAAACTGCAAAGTAAAAACTAAAAACTAGCGACGAAATAGAGAAAAATCAAATTTCGCCCATTAAAACAGACCTAATTTATCCTGAGTGTGGCATATTAGAATACATTATAGTCAAAACTGGGTTAATAAAGGCCCTATTTGTTGACAACAAGATATTATTCAGATAACATAAAATTATTAGTTCAAATCTTTAATTATTAAGTACCAGCTTCTTGAGTCATAAGTTTAAAGAATTAGATAAAAGAGATGCGAAAATTTGTGTTTACTTTATAACAATAGTTTTTTTTTAAGTTTTTTTATTTGCCCCAAGAAAATGCCTCCTTCCTTACTGATGGCGCTAAATATGTCTAGAGTACGTTTGCTTATAAAGCAAGCGCTCTAACCACTTCGTTACGGCCGCACACTGATGCTGCGTGAAAAGTGGACTATAGCTCGAGATGGCATCGACTCGTATTGCGTTACTTCAAATCTGATCATTTGCGATGGAGGTATTTGCAAAACCCCACTATACTCTAATGTCCCATTTTATCCCAGTTTTTTCAAACGGATAAAAATAAATATTTTTAGAGTATTCAGTCTTTAAAATGTACAACATTTTAAACTTACTGATATAATAAAAACTTTCAGTGTAATCAGTCCTTAAAAAATCATGTTCATATAAGTAGAATATAATAATTTATTGAAAGTTTATTTTTTTTAAAAATACAAAAAAATAAATGTAAAAAAAACAACAAGTTTCTTAGTTTTCAAAATATTGAGATATTTTGAAAACTGAAAAACTTGTCTTGCTGTTATTATGAATTTCTGAGTTGTTTGTTCTCATTTTGATCTCAGAATCCTCAGTTTTAATTTATTTAACATTTGCGTGAAAAAAGCAAATATCAAATAATTTAATATTTATTTAAATTTCCTTTTTTCATGCAAATAATAAATAATTTAATATTAAATTATTACCCTATTAATAGTAAATGAGAAGATGTTTAATAACCGAAAACAACTGCAAGAGCGATAACAAATCGTCAAGATGGTAAAAACGAGAAAGAAGAAAGCTATTTAAAATGCTGGTATGCAAGTATTACCTCTTTGAATAATAAATGAGTTAATTAGCTGAAGTTAAGTGAAGTTTACCAAATAAAATTGTTTTATGCAAGACAGGACCTGGTAACAAATATTCCTGGTTATTGCTTATATAGAAAGGATAGAGATGTGTGGAAAAGGTGGTTAAATGTGTATATATATAATTAATGCTTTAAAATTTTTTGAAAGTTCAAATATTAAATTTCAAAGTAACATAATTTAAAAGATTTAGTGTTCTATACACATTTAAAAAAAAGTTATAAGTGGTGTATATATTGAACAGGAGTTAGTAGCGTATACAACTCCATAAATATTAGGAGGTCAATTAATGCAGCAAACAGTATTAAGTAAAAAAGCATTTGTTATTCTCATATGGGGGGATTTTAATTTTCCCCAAATTGACTGAAATGATTTTATTTGTAAAGTAAATGGAAAACATGAAATAACCCAGTTGTTTTCCGATAGCTTTGATAAACTCTATATGCTCGAAAATGTAATTAAACCAACATTTCATCATCAAACTAACATATTTTGCTCTTTTAAAAACAGAAAGAAATTTAAGAGCTTTTAATTTTGCGTAACGCTCGCTGTTTCAACATCTATCAAATGAGCATTGCACTTTATACTATAACTTTACCTTGTTAAATAAAATTGTAAATTAAATTATATACAAAAAAAATGTATATGTCTACTAAGAGGAACTATACCAATATAAACAAGTACTTAAATAAAATTATTTGGGAAAAGATTATTGAAATCCTCACTGCAAACAAATGTTGCAATTGATTACAACATGATATCGTGTGTACTCTATAAAAATCAAAAGAGCTTTTTTTCGTTTAGTTCTTCAAAAAGAAAATGACAAAATAAAAAGTTTTAATAAAATAATTGCTAAACCAATTTCATATTTGGAAATGAACACTGACACTGTTATTAAAATGTTAAGCAAATTAAATCTTAGTAAATCTAACGGACTTAGCGGACAAAGTGGACTAAAGAGTTTTAATGGAACATTTTAATAGTTCTAATTTATTAGTTCTTTTTAATTAATAAATCTTCAATTCTATTTTCAATTATTTTTGATTAATCATATTCAAGTGGCGTAATTCCGAACATGTGGTTTTAGTAAATGTTGTTTTGTTTATTAAAGGAGACAAATGTTTGTTGTATACACAATAAAAGAGAGTATAATAAGAGACACTTTGATAGGACATCTCGTTAGAAAACAAAATTACTATCAGCGTGGCTTTATTCAGAGAAAAAACTTTTGCACAAAGTTAATTGAATCTTTAGATTATATAACACAGTTTTTGTAACGTAGATTTTGAATAGGTATAATTTTTTTAAATTTTACTAAAGCATTTGATACCGTAGCATATAAATAGTTGTTGATAAAATTGATAGCATATTATGAAAGTTTTGTTGAGATAATTTAAAGCATATTTGAGCAGAAGAATTCAAAGAGTTGTCCTCGGTAGTTATAAATTTTAATTTAAGAAAGTCATAAATGCAGTTTTATAGAGCTCGGTGTTTGGGCAACTGCTATTTGTTATTTTTATCGATGATATATAACAAGAAATAAAAATTTATATAAACTGTATGATTGCAGTTAAAAATTATTTCAATGATTTCAAATAACAACAAAAACTATGTATTGCAAGATAATTTATTAAACCTTATCATATGGAGTACACTTTATTAAAGAAAAATGTAAAATTATGTATTAAATTATTAATCAAGGAATGAAAATCACAACACTTTTTAAAAAAGATCTTTGAAGCAAGATTTAGGCTTTCGTAATACCTGATAAAAAAAATTTGAAAAACCTATTAAATATGCAGATTGCAGAATAAGCAACGAGGGTACTCGGTCAAATAAAGCATTGTTTTCAATACTGAGATAAAAACTTAATGAAATCGCAGTATAGTCCCCATATGAAGTTTGTTTCATTATTTTGGAATCTTTATTTTAAAGAAGATATTAACAGAATAGAGCAAGTACAACAACGATCAACAAGAATTAATGTGTAAACGGTATGTGTTATGAAAAGCCATTAAAAATACTTTCAGTTGATTGCATTAGAAATTGCAAATAGAAAGGAAAAATAACCATTGGTCAGAAAAGAAATACTACAAAAACTTTTTAAATTTGCCCAAAGTTTTTTTTTATGCTAAAAATAAAACAGTATTTCACCAGCATTGTAGCAGCAGTAGGTTGTTGTCTTCGTGTGTAGAGTCGACGAAGTAAAAGTTAAATGGGATTAGCTGAACATACTTAAATATGGAGTTTTCTTCATGTTTCAAAGTTACTTAGCTCAAACATCAAAAAAAGTTGTCTACGGCCTTGAAACATTATATTATTTCATGTTTCAAGGCCGTAGACAACTTTTTTTGATGTTTGAGCTAAGTAACTTTGAAACATGAAGAAAACTCCATATTTAAGTATGTTCAGCTAATCCCATTTAACTTTTACTTCGTCAACTCTACACACGAAGACAACAACGCAAACTACTGCTGCTACACACAAGACAACAACGCAACCCACTGCTGCTACACACGCAAGACAACAACGTCCAATCCACTGCTGACTAAAATAGGCGTTTCAGCAAACTTGTCTACTAAACAAAGTTATTAAAATTAACTTTGCAATGTTTCTACATGCAATCTTATCAACAAGAAAATAACATCAAACAACAAGAAAATAACACCAAACAATAAGAAAATAACACCAAAAACTCCTAATTGTATTTAAATTTTATTATATTATTTCATGTTTCAAGGCCGTAGACAACTTTTTTTGATGTTTGAGCTAAGTAACTTTGAAACATGAAGAAAACTCCATATTTAAGTATTTTCAGCTAATTCCATTTAACTTTTACTTCATATATATGAGGAATGAGGATGCTACGCAAAAAATTGTGGTGATTAGAGACTAGGAACAACAAAAACCCGAAAACATTAGCCCCCTCCCCAACCCCAAATAGAAGGGCAATGAGTCAAAATTGTTTTTGTTTTTTTAATTTTAAACTTTATTTATATTCATCGACAAATTTCAAATTTGATTCAAAAATCTTTTGTCGTTCGGCTTTTATGACCTTATAAAGTTTACATCCCCCTCAAATTCCCCCTCAATTTGTAAACTTTGTAAAGTCATAAAAGCCGATCAAAAAGAGATTATTGAATCAAATTTGAAATTTGTCGATGAATATAAATAAAGTTTAAAATTAAAAAAACAAAAACAATTTTTACTCATTGCCCTTCTATTTGGGGCTAGGGGAGGGTTTTTTGTTGTTCCCAGTCTTTAATCACCGCAATTTTTTGCGTAGCATCCTCATTCCTCATATATATGAACATACTCAAATATGGAGTTTTTTTCATGTTTCAAAGTTGCTTAGCTCAAACATCAAAAAAAGTTGTCTACGAAAATATTATAAATAGTAATCGAGACAATCTTTAAAAAAAAAAATGGCAAATTACTGGTAAACAATTTTAATTTACGAGAACGAAAATTAACTATATAAATGTAAACCGGTATTACATTCAATAATATATAACCATGTATATATATATATATATATATATATATATATATATATATATATATATATATATATATATATATATATATATATATATTAGGGATGTGACTTTTTGGTACCTCCAGTTTCCAATATAAAAAACAGATGAACTTTGGTTTTGAAGTAACTGAAAAGTAATTGGTTTTATTGACTTTTTAAAAAAGGTCCCCCACCTTGATTTCAAATAACAATGAATGGCTTAAATTTTATACACAAAAAACATCAATTTTTAACTAAAAATTAAAAAGGTCGTTTTTTATGACATTTTGTTTGCAATATTTTTTTTATAATTTTTCAGTAAAAAAGATTATGAATTTTAAAATCACTATAAAATTTTGGTTCTTTTGAGACCCAGGTTGATAAACTTTTAAAGAAAAAAAGTTCATCGATATATTGAAGCCAGTGTGTAATCAAGGATTATCGTGGGTGACCTTTTTCAAAAATTAAATAAAACCAATAACTTTTTAGTCATTGGTTTTTTTAATTTTTGAAAAAGGTCAACTTTCAAACCAAAGTTCAACTGTTTTTTATATTGAAAACTGGAGATACCAAAAATTTACCAAAATTTACCTATATATATCTATCTATATCTATCTATCTATCTATCTATCTATCTATCTATCTATCTATCTATCTATCTATCTATCTATCTATCTATCTATCTCTCTCTCTCTCTCTCTCTCTCTCTCTCTCTCTATATATATATATATATATATATATATATATATATATATATATATATATATATATATATATATATATATATATATATGTATATATATATATATATATCTACATATGTATCTATATATATATGTATATATATGTATATATATATATATATATATATATATATATATATATATATATATATATATATATATATATATATATATATGTATATATTATGTTCGGTATATTACAGACATACATATTATATACGGTATTTACATATACTAATGATTGTAATACCGGTTTATCGGTATTTCAATCCCTAGCATATGTATATGTTAGGAATTACAATCCCTAATGAACATTTTTTTTATTCAATTATAAGATGATAAGATGATGTAAGAATTTATACTAAAAACTCTGTAGCCTATGGTAAAATGGTGTAATACAAATAATATTTGTTTTAAAAATAATAATAATAAGAAATTATAAATAGACAATCATGTTGACAAGCAACAAGCAATGAGCAACAAGTAAGTAAGGGTGCATGCAACAAAATAAAAAAAATAAAAAAATAAAAAAAGATTAGTTTCTGGTACACTTTATACTTTGGCAGTTTTTTTTTTATATCTTTGATCATCGTTTATTATGGAGAGATTGCTTGCCGTTTGTTAAAAATTATAAAAAAGAAATTACAATAATAGAAAATCATGGCCGGAGTAAGAGTAGACAGGCTTGTCTTATCACCGTGCCTCGTTACACTGTTGTTTTCAAACGTCTTAAAAAGTTTGCATAACTAATAAGTGATAAAATAAAACAATATAAGTACAGTATAAAACTTCATCAATAAAATAAATTTTTGCTGACAATCTTCCAGCGGAATAATTAAAAAAAAAAGTAAATAATACAAAAGTGAAAAAACGTGAAAATTATTAATCACTAAAAGTTACGTTTAGTTTTATTAAAAATAATGCAATACAAATAAGTATTTAGGGCTGATTAATAAATATCAACAAAAATTTTAAACGAGAAAGGAAAACAGTTAATAAAAAATCTAAACTAGATGATTTATTAATTCAAAACTTTTAATCTGTTTTTAAAAAAGATATTTGAGATCTAGTTTATCGAAGTTTATGTTTAGTAAATGCCGTTTTGAATCGACCTTAAAACTTTTCAAAATGCAGCTTAAAACAAAGTCTTGTTTTTCATTAAAAACATGAAGAAAATTTTTCCAAACAAAAGATCCCCGATATTGAATTTGGTACGACTAATTTAAGTTTATGGAAATGACAAAGTTGTTCATTGAAAATTTGGTAGGATATTTATGAGAGATTTCATTAAAGTAAGATTGAAATGTTACTGGAGATAACCCACGTTTTGCTTTAAACATAAATAACATAACGTGATGAATATTAATCTTATAAAAATTTAAAGCTCCGAGCTGACGTAAGAGAGGTTCGCAATGTGCATTCCTGTTTGCCCCAAATATTATCCTGAAAGCATGTTTTTGTTTGCTATAATTTTTTTTGAATTAAGTATTAGTATTACCCTAAGTAACGTTACAGTAAGAAAGATAGCTGTGTATGAACAAAAATATATATTTTTTAAAGATTGATTATTAAGAAACGGTTTTGTTTGATATAACACGGAAATACTTTTTGAGATCTTACTTTCTATATATTTAATATGATATTTCCATAACAGTTTTTCATCTAAAAGCATTTCTTGAAATTTTATAGTTAATTCCCTTTTAATTATTATATTATTGATTAATTATTATATTATTGAATATTTAATTCTTCGTTAAAAATTTTAAAAAGAACAATAATGTCTTTGTGATAATAAAATTAATATTTTTGATGCTAAATATAAGTCATTTATATAAAATAAAAATAATAATGGTCCTAATGGCTCTACCCTGGGGTACCCCACAAGTTATTAGGTTGTTTATTGAACCTTTTGATTCTTTAAGAATAAATTTTTTTCTGTTAGTTAAATATGATTTAAACCAAAATAAGTTTTTGTTTTTAACACCATAATTTTCTTGTTTTTTTAAAAGTATTTCATGATCTACTGTGTCGAAAGCTTTGAATAAATCAATAAAAACTCTAATTGTATAGCAATCACTATTAAATCCATTTGATATACGTTTAATCAATTCAATTGTTGCATGGTCAGTAGAATGGTTTTTTTTAAAGCCATATTGATTACAGTATAAAATCTTATTATTTTCAATTAAATATTTATAAATGTTGTACATTATGCGTTCAATTAGTTCGAAAAGCAGGGCTAGACTGAAATAGGTTAGTAGTTTAAAGTATTAGTCTTACACCAGATTTGTAAATAGGTATTATATTTGCAATTTTTAATTTGACAGGAGTATGATCTGATTTAAGTGAGAAATTAAAAATATCGAATAATGAGGGTTCGATAACATTAAAAATAGATTTAATTACGTTAACATTAGTTTGATTGATACCTGCACTTTTATTTTTTTTAAAAACTATTAAAAGCAATATGCAGCTCACTTTTTTTCAAAATTGGTTCGTCCATAATTATATCTGTTGTTGTATAAGATATGAATAAATCCTTTTTGACTATATGGAATTTTCGCTGCTAAGCATAGACCAACATCAAGGAAAAAACTGTTCAGTTTCTCAATAATAACTTCTTTATGATAAATGAGTTTTTGAGGTAAGTTATTATTTGTAATTTTTTTTCCCAATAAATTCTCATTCCACGTTTTTCGAGTGTTTCCTTAGTTAATTTTAAGCATAATAACTTGTGATCGTTATTTAATTTTTTCAAATAAATTTTTATAGTTTTTGTAATTAATTCCATTTTTAAAAGTTTTATGTTTTAAATATTTTTCATACAATTTTTGTTTTTTCCTTGATGATTTGATTAGCCCTTTAGACATCCATGGAGATAGAAAGGATTTAAAATTTATTACTTTTACTTTTAAAGGAAATGCCTTATCATATATTTAGTAAAATAAGATTCCAATCGACGGATTTATTTAATAATTTTTTAAATTGGATTCTGGAACTTTCGTTGATTTGTCTCGTGAATACAAGTCGATGTTCATATCTTTAACTCTGTAAACATGTTTCCGCAATAAATTTTGTGTGTTTAAAAATGTGTGCAGAGAGCTTTGAACGCTTTTAAACTACCAGTTGGCTGTTTATAAATAGCATTGATGACGACATTTTTTGTAAATTTGCTTATTATGTAAACGTATAACGACTCGTAATCCGTATTGTTTACATTGAGGTCATTACGTTTAATAAAATCGATAGAATTGTGGATGTAAATACTTACACCACCATATACACAGACATCGCGCATTTGATGAACTGATGCATAATTTGTTAACTCAAAATTAGAATTTTTTTCATTGCTTTTAAGTCAAGTTTCTGTGAAACTTGGCTTAAAAGCAATGAAAAAAATTTGGCTTAAAATTTATTCACACTTTGAATATTAATATTTAAAATCGAAAAAGTTAATCTTATTTTCACAAAGATCACGAAGATTGAGTAGATTCGGATATCTAATATTGAATAGTACTCACTTTCTAAAAAGTTTTTTTTAATGTTATCAAGGTTAATAGCATAAGTGTTGGCATTTTCAGCATTAATATTTATGTTATAAGAGAAATTGTTCTACATTTCCAAAAGTTAAATTAAAACAAAAAAAGATTTAACTATTATAAATAAAAGTAAAAGGTGCCGTTAAGCTAAAACAAATAAATTATTTAAGTTCATAATAATGGACTTGTTTAAGTTCATAATAATGGACTTATTTAAGTTCAATGACTTGTATAAGGTTTTCAATGAGAAACATTCCAAAACTTGTCTTTTTTTTTATAAACCTGAAACCACATCAACCTATCTTACCATGGGCTTTACCGATTGACTGTGGATTTTTTTTTAAACTGAATGAATTTAAAAATATAAAAAAGTTCCATGCTAGAAACATCTGGAACAGTGACAAAGCAGATATTTCTTTAACTCCAAAGTGTTTTACTTCTTTTAAAACTGTTTTGAACAAAGTGAAAAGACAAGTTAGCTCTTATACTTCCGGGATTAGCTTATCACAGCCGCAATTTGCTTTTCAGCAAGTGGGAGGTACATGCCACCCATGATGATTTTTCTTTATCAAATGAAGCCAAAATTAATGAATGAAGCACCATTAGTTAACTGGGCTGAGAGCCGTTTAAGTGGGTGGATATAAAAAGAATTGTTTCTTGTTTGCTTTCAAAAATTTATTTAACATTCAGTAGCTAAAATATGCTTTCTAGTCCTAATAAATTAGAGGGAATAAAAGTATTGAACTGATTAACATTGAGAGAGAAAATAGTGTAACTCTTCTCTGTTTGTCTTAACATAGCACGCATCGAATGCAGTTATTGGATTTAGCTTTTATGTGGCCACTTAACACTTACTATAATCACAATATCAGGAAATGGTTAAGAACAAATCCTGAACGCGTGGTCGCTCAATTTCAAAAAACTGCGCTTTTGGCTCAGTCTACCTGAAAGCTGCCGCAATGACAGTTATCATAAACGGCTTTCAAAAGGCAGGCATATGTCCAGTTAATAGAAATTTTTTTTCCAAAGCAGACTTTCTTGCAGCAGAAACTACTGATAATAATTTCATTAAAGCAAACCTTGTTGCTAATAAAAGTGACAGACTATTACTAGCCACCTCTGTGTTTCTGCTATCCATCTGAAAGTAGCCGTCATCCAATAGTTATTATAACACAAATATTTTCTTTTTGCAGCAATCTGAATGTTTCTAACGTCCGCACAACTGCTTCTGCAAACCATTTATCTGATTTAGCCAGCATAATATGCACTTCCAGCATTTTAATCACTTCTTAGAACGATGCTAATACCAGTCGTTGCAAAGAGTTTGTCAAGGTAGAGAGAAAAACTGCTTTTCTTTTCTTGACCTCCCCTCCATATAGATCCTCGCTATTAAATACCCTGAAAAAACCAAATGCATAAAAAAAAGGAAAATGAAAAACAAAAACGGTTACATATTTAATAAATAAAAGAAAAAAAAAGGTGCTGAACTAGATCTACGAAACACTGCATCTAAAAAGAGGAAAACGGCAAAAAAAGTCAGACGATGACAATATATGTGCATACTGTCAAGTAAGTTACCCAAATTTTATTAAAAGTTGGGTTTCTTGTAGTGGTTGCCATAGCAGAATAACTAGTGTGCTCGTTTAGAAGAAAAAGTTAATAGGCCAAGTTGTACTTGTGAACTATGTTTAAACATTAAATGAAGTCTACATCTCATATTAATTATACATTGTATACCCCATTTCGCCCCAATCATGGGGCAAAATGGTTTTTTTTTCCAAAAGTTTTTAAGTGATAAATATTTTCGAAGGCTTTTGGCTTTTTCTTTTGGCAGATAGAAGTTTGTATTGTATTTTATCATTTAAAAAAATCGTTTTGATTTTAGTTTTTTTGCTAGTACTTTGATATTTTTCCTTAAGTTCCCAATTATGCACCAGTTTTCCGATTATGTGCAATTACAAAAATACAAGTAAGCTTTTTAAGTTCTTATTTTTTCAGTGGTTCATTTAGTACCACTCTCCCTTACTTATTTAAAAATAATTCATTAAATTAGATTCGTATAAAATATAGTGCTTATATAAATTGCATATGCGAGTAAACGTTTTCTAAACTGTATACATGATTTTAAAGTATAAATAAAAGCATATTATGAGGTATAAATGCTATCATATATAACCAGATAATAACAAGCAATATAGTTTTTTTAAAAAAAGTAAATTTTATATATGTCACAGGTTTGAAATAATTCCTTTCATGGAATATTATTCTTTAGTCTGCTTATGTATAAAAAGTTCAAAAAAGCAAAATCTTTTCTTACAAAAGTTGTTTCGTTTTAAACATTTAATGTAAGAGAACACTTGCAATCAATTTAGTTAGTAAATGTTAGCTCCCGATTGTACAGTTGGATTTTTTTTTAAAGTAATACTTTACACATAATGTAAAATGCAAAAGTGAATTTAGGCAATAATGCAATAAGAATTTTTTTTAATAATTTGTTTGCTTTTGAAAATAAAAAATATTGAAGATTAGTTTTTTCAATAGTTTTTTCAATACGCATTCACACTTACCTTTACTTCGTCACAAAACAAGTTATCTGAAAGAAAAAACGTTACTATTAGTTTCATTGTGGTCTACAACATTTATTTTTTTTTTAAATATTTTTTATTTGTAAAAAATTGTGATAAACTCTATTCAGCTAGCTATTAACCATTTATAATTTAGTAAATACCTAAAAACATAAATCTTAGTATGATTATTGCAAGTTTTTTCATTTTTTTAATATTTTTGAATAATTTCAATTCTTTTTCTTCAAGTAAATAATATTATCCCGTTAAAACATTTAAATTAAATATTTCACGCGCAAAAACAGAACTAAAGCTAAGCAGCTTTGAATATTTTTTTTAAACGAATTTATGTTCAAACTAATTTATAGAAAAACGTATAAAAATTTTCAATAGAGTTATGTTCTTTAAATTGAAAAAGCATGGACAGTCTCCGATATAGCATAATAAAAGATCTCACTGTTCCCAATTTTCTAATGTTTTAAATTTTAATTACTAAACATTTAATTTTATTCAGTATAACTAAACAAAAAAAAATCTATTTGAAAAAATTTATAAAGAAGTTTAATAATTAATGAATTTTTTTTACAAAAAACTTTTTGATTTAAATCTTTTTTACTATTCTGATCAAGTTTAATTAAAAACAACAAAATAAAAATTTTAGTTGTAATTTAGAATAACAAAGATGATTTTAAAACGCGAGTGTTAAAAGCGATTAAAAAACTAGATTTTATGTAAACTAACATCAGCAAATTTTAACTTAACTTTAACTAATGACAGTTAATGTGAATTAATGTTTTTGGTAGTTCTTTTCGTTGTTTAACAAAAAGATACAAGTTGTGACTTAAGCTTACGAGCCAAACGCACAACTGGAGCAAACTCTAAAGGGTAAAATTTAGCCGTTACAATCACTGGTAACTGTTAGAGATATGTAAGCAAATTTTGGGCTTCCTACGCTACCAGTGGACATACGGGGGTCTATCCAGATATCCAACAGACTCCCGACAGACGTAACCCCATCTTACTGACGTCTGAACGTCCATTAGACGTCCAACGGACGTACCCAGGACGACACTTACCCACTGGTCGAATACAAAATTGCAAAGGCAGTTCAAAGCATAGCTTACATATCTCTAACGGTCACCAGCAGATCGTGACGATATCATAAAGTCAAAACTGTTATTTATTAAATAAATAACAGCTTTGGGTTTGTAGTTTGTGCCAGCTACAAACTTGTAGCTGGCACAAACTATTTATACTTAATGTTTTCTAACATAGCGCGAGAGCCAAGCATAGCGATCTATATTAAAGGCCTGTATATCGAGCAACCGAAAGCACGTGCAATGTTGCGGAGCTAAGAAGCATACACATCTAAAAACCTTCATAAGAAATTATATATTTTTTAAATTAACATTATTGAGCCTTTTATATCTCCGACAGTTTTGTGAATTTTATTATATAATTTTTCTCTATGTTTTTTCTTTCAACATGTTACCTTAGAAGCGATCTTAGAAGTTAAAAAAATTTTTCAAAAAAGTAACATAGAGTAATGTTTTTATTTATATCTTCGTTATGGTTGGTGAGTCTAATAAGCTACTATATTTGGCAGAAAATTTTTTGAGACACCTTGCGTTATGGATTTTTATAATCTTTTAAGTTGCTTACTTTACAAATGCCAAAAAAGTGTTGAGTGGCTACAAGACTAACTATTTAAACACCCAAAATAAGAAAAGCTGTGAAAAAACACATATTATCGATTTCCTAAAGATAATAATAAAGATATTAATAACAAAATATTTGTATTTAAAGTTTTCCATACTCTAATCTATTAGTTACAGGTGAAACGCTAATTTGCCATTCTCATTAACAAAATGCTTTAAAGAAATTACTATATTTGCTTATGCCATATATATTTATACCAGCGTGGCCGATTTAAAAGTTAACTTGATGTGCTTCTATATATGGGAAACAATAACCAAAGAAACATCATCTAAATGGTCAGGAGTACCAATAAGTTAAATACCTAGTACAATGGTTTGAGTAATTTTGAAAATAAACTTTTTTATTTTTTATTTTTTAGATTTTATGTAATTTCAGTATTTAGGAAATTATTGCATATATGGATGGTGTAAAAGCCAAGTGGACTAACCCTTCAATTTTTGGTTTTTATTATTATTGTGTTTCTGCAATAATAAGGCTATGTTTATATATAACCAAGTGGAATAACCCACCGACAACATAGAATTTATGTTGTCGGTGGGTTTATGGTTTTAAATATTATGGTGGGTTAACACAATAATAATAAAAACCGAAAATTGAAGAGTTAGTCCACATGGCCTTTACACCAACCATATATTAGTAGAATTCAGTTTGTTATCACCTAAGGCGTTATTTTTTGGGTAAAGGTAAATAAAACCACTAAGAAAATAATTGTTCTTAATTTTCACTGTAAAAAAACAAAAAGTTTTTTGTGATTGCTATTATAATTTATTTTTTAATTTAGTTGAAGAAAAATTTTAAAAAACTAAATGGTTTTAACAAAGGGAAAAGTTCTTTTATTGTTAATCTTTTTATATTTTATTGCCATCTCATTTTATTATTTCATCAACAATTTTTTGTACATTTTTGTTGTCAAAATTATTTTTATCAAAGCTCCATTATTTTGGTCGAAACTGTATCAAAAATCTTCACAATATTTTTACGTTGACTCAACTGTAAAGGTTTTGAACCCTTGAGCAATATATTTTTTAAAATCTAAGTAGTATTAATATTATATACGGAAATGTTAAATACGGAAACTGTACAAACAAGTAATGAAATTTTTTCGGAAACCGTGAAGAAACATGGTAGCAAGAAAATATTTTACCGAAACGTACCGTCACAGTATCGAAAAATTTATCTCAACCAAAAAATGAAGCCTTGCCCACCCTTTGCGGGCACCCATGCACTGATCATAATGTATTAAATTTTTTAAATCTGAACATGCTTTTAAAATACTTAAAAAAAGCACCATATTGCATTAAACCTGCATTATTTGGTAAACACCTTAATTAACCTGGTAGTTAATTAAGGTAATTATAATAAAAAAAAATAGTTTACAGTAAACTGTATAGTTTACTATTTAGTATTTTTATGTAAATAACATAACTTTACACTACATTGGTTTGGAACATTGGAACATTACATAACTTTACACTACAGTGGTTTGTACTACGTCATGCCTACCTGTAGGGCTGTCCTGAACGGGGATGTAGGAGGTGCCCTCCCCCCCCCCTCCTTCAAAGTTGTCATAAACATTTGAGTTGGCACATTGAGCAAATTTTGAACTATAGTTAGAAAACTGCAAAAATTTAGGATTTTTTTTTTTTTAGGTGTCTCTAGTTGTCAAAAAATATATACTCCCCCCCCCCCCCACTACCACCACCACCATAGAAGACCTCTTTGGGATGATCCTGCTTACCTGCAGCATAAAATATAAAACAAACCATGTTTCTAAACCGGTCATATAACTAATTATACATCTGAAGTTGCAGTTAAAAAGAAGTTTATCTTTAATTAGCCAAAAACAGGTAAACAGATAAAATAGTAACAAAATAGTATGTTAGTTTAGTCAATCAAAATAACATTAGGCTTGAAAAAAAAATCTCAATTAGCACCAAATTGAACTTTCAACAAAAATATTTTTAATGAGAGGCATCGTAACCTATGTTGTCCATTTGCAATCCTTTTTCACGATCGTAAGTAAAGCTACCTTGATTATAAGCATGAGTTAGATATTCATTTGACGGTGCAACACAGATTAAAAAAAATGAAATTATAAACGCAGTGACACATGTTGCTGAACCAACCCAAGTTAAAACAGTAGCGTATCCATGTTCTGATTTTTCCCAAACCGATTTAAATTTGACTTCGGCATAAATAATTGCTGCCAGACTACACACTCCTAAAATCAAGTATGAAGTAATTTAGTCGACATGTATTTTTTTTTTAACTTAAATTTAAAATGCTTCATGACCATGAAGACCACTGCAGTCGAGGAGGCTGCTTTAGTTGTGGTTACAACCCTCTTAACTGCATAACTCCGAAACACGAACCTTGATGAACAAGGCCATTGCGCGTAGAAACAAGTTGAGCGTGGTACTACCAGGAACGTGGTGGGGATTGAACTCAGAACTTCTTGCTTATGAGGAAAGCGCTCTACCACTGCACTACAACAGCATTACTGCATATTAAAAAATATTAAAAATTCTTAAAAATTATTTGGGCTATTATGGTCGGTATATAGTTTGGGTTAGTATGGTTGGTAATGGTTGGTAGCAGCCGTGGCACATTGTTAGCGCATTTGCCTCAGAAACGTAAGATCCGTGGTTCAAAACCCCACCTCTAGCCAAGTTTTGAAAACAAAAAAAAATAAAAACTTGGTAAATTTCGAATTGCTTCAGTATTGACCAATTATATTATATATATATATATATATATATATATATATATATATATATATATATATATATATATATATATATATATATATATATATATATATATATATATATATATATATATATATATATATATATATATATATATGTATACTGAAATTACAGTATTGGAAAAAACTAAAGCAACTCAGGTTATAAAATCATACTTTCATTAAGAAACTCATTATTTTTTTTTAGTATCAAAAATAAATTTAATTTTTATTATAACAAAGCATAGGTTACCTAAAAGTTATTAAATTTTTATATTGTATTAAATAAAAAATAAAAAAACACACATTTTTTTCTAAATGATAGCAGTTATTAACTGAAAAAAACTAAAGCAAATTTTTATAATAGATAAAATTAAATAAATCATTATATAAAAAAAGATAAAATTAATATTTTGTAGAGTGGCACTTATTTTTAATTACATCTTCACAACGTTTTGACATTGATTTTATCAATTTCTTTATAGTTTCTTTTGGAATCTGCATCCACTCTCTTTCAATGGCCTCGAATAATTGATTTTGGTTGGAAAATCTGCGCCCTCTTAATCTTTTATTTGCAAATTCCCATAAATTTTCTATCGGATTTAAATCCGGGGATTGAGCGGGCCACTTTATTAATTCAACTTTATCATCTTCGATCCATTTTATCAAGAATGCTGATGTATGCTCAGGATCCCGGTCATGTTGAAATCTCCAACGAATGGGCATCTCCTCAGCATATGGTAATATTTTTGTTTCCAAAATTTCTTTTTATTGTAAATGATTCATTTTATTATTTAATTTCACAATAGGTCCTGCTCCACCCGATGAAAAACATCCCCACGCCATCACAGACCCACAACCATGTTTTACTGTCAAGTTACAGTATTTAGGCAATAATCTTGTCCCACTTGGTCGTCTATCATGTGTCATATTATCAGATTGAATTAAGTTAAATTGGGATTTGTTGGAAAAAAGTACAGTTTTCCATTGTTGCAGAGTCCATTTCCCATAGGTTTTGGCAAAAATTATTCTTGCTAGTCAATTTTTTTTAGATATGACTGGCTTACAAGCTAGCCGCCGACTTGGTAATTTAGCCTCTAGAGCTCTATTTCTGATGACTCTGTCTGTTATATTTAACTCTAAGTTCCTTAAAACATCAGTGGATAAAATTGCAGGACATTTTTTATTTGTCTAATAATTAATTTATCTTCATGGGCTGTTGTTTTTCGTGGACGGCCTCCCTTATGATTTACTTCTACATTACCAGTTGTAATAAATTTTTTTATTAATCTTGATATTACAGATTTAATAATATTATACTTTTCACTAAATTCTTTTGAGTTAATCCTTTATTATAATCACTAACTAAGCAATTTCTTGTAAAAATATTGTATTTATTTCTCGCCATATTAATTTTTTTATAACTTCAATTGGCTAAAGTACACAACCATCTTCACAGATTGCAAAATTATCTGTGAATTTTTTTTTTTTTTAAATATTTTGTTTTAACCATATCATAGGAAACTTGTTTAAACTTGTTTGTTATTGTAATGTTTATTTTCAGGTAATAAGTCAAAAAAATGTTAAAACTTAACTCATATCATTTTGTAGTTGCTTTAGTTTTTTCCACAGGACACATTGCCATTTTTGCTTTATATTATTTTTTTAATTTGTAAAAATTTAAAAAATAAAAAATTTTTTTAATAACTTAATAAAATAAGGTAGGGGAAACAAAATAAAAAAATTTCTTTAAAATATTTTGAATAATCATTACTTAAATTATGAAAAGTAGGATATTATACAAAAAGTTGCTTTAGTTTTTTCCTATACTGTATATATATATATATATATATATATATATATATATATATATATATATATATATATATATATATATATATATATATATATATATATATATATATATATATATATATATATATATATATATGTATATATATATATATATATATATATATACAATACTGTATATATATATATATATATATATATATATATATATATATATATATATATATATATATATATATATATATATATATATATATATATATATATATATATATATATATATATATATATACATATGTACATCAATATATCTATATATATACATATATATATATATTTATATATATATATATATATATATATATATACATATATATATCAATATATCTATATATATATCATTGATATTAAAATAATTATCATTATGGTTACTTCGTTGTGTTGTTAAAATTAGGTTATCTTGGTTGCTTTAATTTACTTATACTAGATCGCTCTTAAGGCGCTAAAAATTTAAAAAATTTTGAATACTAAAAATATAAAAAATTTTTCCATTTAAACTTCTGTCATTTTGTGATTAATTAAATTTGTCAAAATATTTTTGATCATCATGTATCACCATTTGCACTCTTAACCCTTTCCTGGAGTATCACGGTGTTTTTATCACGGACTTGTTGCTTACACTTTCAAACTATATTGTTTAAAATCAAACTTTACATTATCTTGGGCATATCAGTTTATTTAAATGTTTACTACAATATCTTTTTTCTCTGCAGTAAAAATATAATAAAAACAACTTTAATACAAATATGTAGATTGCATGTCTCGATTTTAATGCAGATTTTAATAATGAGGGTAAAAAAAAGGTAGATATAATGGAAATAGTAACTATTTTCCAGTTGAAAACGACAACGAGACCATCAATTGCTACAACAGGAATGGCAACAACGACAATGATAAGAATGGTAAAACATGGGAGATCAACTAAAAATCAAAAATCAGTATGCATGTATTCTTAGCGGTTACTTGCATATTGAACAAAAGTGAGTTCTATTGATACTGCTCTTGAGAAAGAATATCTTCAAATAACGTGTAACTTGTGATTTTCTAGCTGTGAAAATTAAACTTTAATATTAATAAATACTAATGAAAATAATATAAAATAATAATAAAAATAAATTAGTGTAAATAAGAAAAAAATAGTGTAATGGAACACACAGAAAAATTTTTAGCCTCAGTCAATGTCAACTTTTGAATGCTCAAACAGTTTTGTTAGGTTTAAGCTATTTTTTACCAATATTAGTACAGAACTTTTAATATCTGTTCTGTAGATTACTTATACACCTGGTCCAGTGTGATATTGAAAAAAATATGTACTTTTTTCAGTGTTTTTTTATCTGAAATGTTTACCTAAGGCTTTCATACACTTTGCATCAATATAATAATAATTTTAATAAATTTAATAATTTTCAAAATAATATTTAAATAATTAATGTGTCTTTAGAAAAATGTAACCGTATACATAAACAAAAAAAAAGAACACGATGTATTCTAAAATAAAATTCTGCCTTAGGGTAGGATGTGTGATATATCCCTAGTAATGTATGATTTTCTATCTTCTAAGGTAGAAAATTATATCCTTAATGTAGTAGATAAAAGAATAGATGATTATTTATTTATAGATGTTTAAAAATTATGCCATTAGATGTTTAAAAGTTATGTGAAATTTCTGCCTTTTTTTTTGGAGCATAAGAAATCTATCAGAGGTTAACAACATACCTGTTGTAACTTTTGTATATCATTTTTTACTTTTGTTTTTTTGTTTGTTTTTAGTATCCAAGTTTATAACAAGTTATTATAACAAAGCATAAATATAAAACTTACCCAACTATATTTTTAATATAGATCAAACAGGAATATCAATTTTAATTTAAACTCCTCCTTTAGTTGCTCCTAAGGGAATAAAAGGTAGAACAAGCTATATATGCAAAAAGAAGAAAAATAATTGTCATAATTAGAGGTACAGATAATACCTTTTTGCAAGTTTTTATAGTTGGTGAATTCGTTTAAAAAAATATTTTTTAAACTCAAAACTTATCTTTAATTACATTAACTGTACAAACGATAAATATGTGTTAAAGAAAGCAAATTGTAAGTTATAGTTTTACCATGATTACTTCCAACCGTTCAAATCCAACCGTTAAAAATAATATTCAATTTTTCTTTAAATGGGAAAAATGGCCTTACAATAAAGAGGTTATAGTCTAATTGTGTATTGTGGTAGGTAAGTTGGATATACCATTCTCTTTGCAAAACATAGTTGCTTCGAGAGTTGGATAAGACTTGATAATTATGAATTCTCCATAAAATTTATAAAAACAACCTTATCTATGATATTTAATTTTTTATAAGGTTCTTAATAAAAAAATTCTCAGTTTAAAGGATATGGTAAACTTCTATATTAAAAAACTACATCTGAAGTAAAATGTACAGACTCTTTTCGAAAATTCTACATTGGCTGTTTAATGTACAATGTTAAGTAATTTCTTGCATGTTCTTTTTCTTTTTTTGTTTTCATTTTATTTATATGTTTCTAATATAAGCAGTTGGTTCTTAAAGATGTTTTAATTTTTTAGTAAAATTTCACTTATTTTCAATGGAATTTTTTACTGTTGTAATATAAACACATTTTTTTACCCATATTTTAGCGTTATTTTGTACAACACGGTAATTAAATTTTTTGACTCGGGGTGAAAAGAGTGAAGTTTAATGGGTAATAAAAATAATTTATGCATATTTTAACTTTTATCTAGTGTCTTGTGCCATAAAGAACAATATTGATACAAATCGCATTTTCTAATCTTACAACATGAATCAGGTTGATCAGATTACCAATAGCATCTAGTTAAATACCTTGATTCAATAGGACATCTGACTGGAGCACAAGGTTGCCAAGGTTTAACTGACAAGATTTAATCGTTGCTGAACTGCATATATATACAGTCATGGACAAAAGTTTGCGACCACTGCAATTTTTTACAAAAAACACTCAAAATTTAGAAAAACAAGTAGTAAATTATAAATCAGTACAAATATTTCGAATGTTTATACACACTATACAGGTTAAACTGCATGTCTATTCATATTTTAGTATTTACAATGAAATCCTTTATTTTTGAGAATATTTTCAATACGTCCTGGCATCGATTCACACAGTTTCTTGCAATAGTCCGGCGTAATCTCCTGCACCCACACGCGTTTAATTCAGTTGATGAGGTCATCTTCAGAACTTGGGCTATGTGCAGCAATCTTCTGCTTCATTACAGTCCAAATATTTTCAATAATGTTGAGATCTGGACTGTTGCCTGGCCAAGGTTCCAGTAGCGGAATGTTTTCAGGACGCAGCCAGTCCTTAACAGCCTTGGTACCATGACAAGGTACGCCATCATGCTGGAAATGAGTGATGCCATGTATTGGTACAAATGGTGGCAGCTTATCCATCAGTATACTCAAGTAAACAGCACCATTGATTGTTGTATTTTTAGGCATAATCCAAATGCCGGCACGACCGCTACCAGAGACTGCTCCCCAAACCATAACTTTTGGAGCCTGTTTGACTGTTGGTATAACGTACTTTGGATTATGCTTCTGATTTGGTGGGCGTCTTACATGTCTACAAAATGAGTAGAATTGCGTGAATGTTGTCTCATCTGAAAACAACACTTGTTTCCACTGGGCTGGTGTCCACTGCCTGTACTTCTGACAAAACGCTATGTGATCGCAAATATTCTTTGGTGAAAGCTTCGGCTTTCGTGCTGGTTGGTAAGATTTCAAGCCTGCATCAAATAACCGTCTGCGTATTGTCCGGCTGTTTGGTTTCTTGGATGGTGATCCAGGCAGTTTGCCTCTAATGGCACTTGAGGATGCTCTTGGTGATTTTTTTGCTGCCTTTATTTTAGTATTATCCATACGGTTGCTTGTAACCTTCGGGCGCCCAGCGCGTGAACGGGATTTAAAACTTTTCAGCTCTTGATTTCTCTTTACAGTAGCTACAACAGTGGAATGTGAAATACCGAGCTTTTTGGCTATTTGTCTTATAGAAATGTTCTCTTTGTACAAAATAACGACCTGAACTCGCTTTTCAGATGTCAGTTCTTTACCGCATACCATTTAATATATATATATATATATATATATATATATATATATATATATATATATATATATATATATATATATATATATATATATATATATATATACATATATATATATATATATATATATATATATATATATATATATATATATATATATATATATATATATGTATATATATATATATATATACATATATATATATATATATATATATATATATATATATATATATATATATATATATATATATATATATATATATATATATATATATATATATATATATACATATATGTATAGATATATATATATACATATATATATATATATATATATATATATATATATATATATATATATATATATATATATATATATATATATATATATATATATATAATTTTTTAGCAATCATTGAATTGAAGTGAAGCCAGAGGACAGTGAACCAGAATCGTCTAAAAAAGGCTCAACTATTTATAGCTTAAATTTATAACTTTCAGGAAGAAAACTTCTTAAAAAAAAATTTCGGAAACTAACAGTTTGATGGCCATGGAAATTAACAATCTAAAAAAAAAAATATTGACCTTGAAAATCGTTCACGCCGTAATAATCTAAGGATTGATGGTTTAACTGAGCTGCCCATGGAATCTTGGAATGACTGTACAAAGAAAGTTAAAGATCTATTTAGAAACAAACTGGGAATCTCTGAAGACGTAATCATTGAAAGAGCTCACCGCATTGGGAAAACTAATGAAGATAAATCTCCAAGAACTATAATTATAAAACTATTAGACTTTCAAAACAAAAATAAAATTTTAACGCTATCAAAAAAACTCAAAGGAACCGGAATATTCATTAATGAAGACTATGCGAACGAAACGATGGAAATAAGAAAAAAGCTTTGGAAAGATGTAAAAAGATTTCGAAAGGAAGGTAAATTTGCTATTATCAAATATGATAAAATATTCGTCAGAGATTTTCGTAAATAATTTTAATTTTTAACTAAGTCGAGATATGTGAAATAGCTCTGTACATTTTTTATTATGCTAGCACGTTTTAATTTACCGCACTTTACGCAATGACTAACGAAAACAAAAACAAAACAAAAGATTTTGAAACGCTGCGTTGCAACGTCTTCGAAACCGCTAATAATATTTTATTAAATGATTTTTACGACTCTGATGCGCAAATTTTTCACAGAAATAATTTTGATTCGAAATACTTTGAAATAGTAACTTTTAAAACTGAACTCGAAACTCTAAAAAATAATTTTACTGCAATACACATAAATATAAGAAGTATAAATAAAAATTTTGATAAACTAAAACACTTTTTAATAGATTGCAACTACTCATTCAGTATGATTTGCATAACTGAAACGTGGTGTTCTGATGAATTATTTCAAACGAACACAAATTTTCAAATTCCAAATTATAAACTATTATCTTTTGAAAGAAAAACAATCAAAAGGGGAGGAGGGATCGCAACGTATATCCGAGATAATCGAGTGTTTAAAGTAAGACCAGACCTCTCCATCTCAGACACTGATAGCGAAGTCTTTACTATTGAGATAACGGGTAATAAATCAAAAAATATTATAATTTCCACTTGCTATAGACCTCCAGAAGGTGATATAACTAAATTTTCAAATTTTTTAAATGAAATTTTTCTTAAAATAAATGACAAGGGAAAAAATATTTTTTTTATAGGAGATTTAAATATTAACAGTCTAAACTACAAAGAAAACGCGGTTACTAAACTCTTTTTTGATAATCTGTTTCAATTATGTATCCTTCCAATCATTAACAAACCTACTCGGATAACCCCAACCTCCGTCTCTGCAATAGACAATATATTAACAAATACATTTCTCGAAACTTCCTTACAAACAGGAATTATCAAAACCGATTTATCAGACCATTTTCCTATTTATTTTTCATTATCTCAAGATTTAAGAACCTATAACAATCCTAAAACTAAAGTATATAAAAGAAAAATCAATCAGTTCTCTATTAAAAATTTTAAAGACTCGCTATCGGTAGTAAATTGGGATGAAGTGTATCAAGAATGTAACCTTGGACACACAAATTCCGCATACAATTTATTTGTAAATATTTTTCTAGATCACTACAATAAACATTTCCCTGTTGAAGAGAACGAAATAAAGCTAAAGTATCTAAACTGCCCATGGATAACTAAGGGGATTATAAAATCATCAAAAACAAAGCAAAAACTCTATAACAAGTATTTAAAAAACAGAAACGAAACTAACTTAACTACATACAAGGAATACAAAAATCTATTTGAAAAAATTAGAAAAAATTCAAAAAAAGTATATTATTCAAAACAACTACAAAAAAGCAAAAGTGATATTTAAAAAACCTGGAACATATTGAAAGAAATAATAGATAAAAACTATACTAAATCAAATAATTTACCCGATAAAATTATCGTTAACGAAACTTAATATATCGACAAAACTTCTATCGCTGAAAACTTCAATAGCTTTTTTGCAAACATAGGCCCTAATATGGCTTCAAAAATTCAATGCCCTGATATCTCCTTCAAAACCTATATCACAAACCAACATTTCTGTTTAAATATTTTCTCTGAACTAAACCATGAAGAACTAGAAATTGCAAAAAACTCTCTTAAGACGAATAAGGCCCCTGGGATAGACGACATTTGTAGCTATATAGTTGTAAATGTGTTTCCGGAGATAAAACAACCAATCTATGAAATATTTAAATCTTCAATTATTACAGGATCCGTACCGAATAAATTAAAAATAGCTAAGGTAATACCAATATTAAAAAACGGTGATGCATTTACACTAAGTAACTACAGACCTATCTCAGTGCTTCCTGTATTTTCAAAACTTTTGGAGAGAGTAATATACAATAAACTGTATAAATATCTAACAAATAACAAAATCCTAAATGAAAAACAGTTTGGCTTCCAAAAGCAACATTCAACCGAACACGCAATTCTTGATCTTATAAATAATATAAATGACTCCTTTGAAAACAAAAAATACGTCCTTGGAGTCTTTGTTGATTTATCTAAGGCATTTGACACGGTAGATCACGCTATCTTAATTAGGAAAATGGAAAAATATGGGATAAAAGGTGTTGCACTAAACTGGTTCAAAATTTTTTTACTAGACAGAAAACAATGCGTTATTGCTCATGGAAAAAAATTTTCAAAATTACTCAAAATAAAATGCGGTGTCCCCCAAGGTTCCATTCTTGCACCTCTTTTGTTTTTAATATACATAAACGATCTTCCTAAAGCCTCAAGTATATTAGATTTCATAATGTTCGCGGACGACACCAATTTATTTTATGCATCCTCATCAATTACAGAACTTTATGAAACTACAAATACTGAACTTGAAAAAATAAACAGTTGGTTAAAATCTAACAAATTATCGTTAAACACAGAAAAAACCAAATACATTCTTTTTCATTCTAACCTTAAAAAAATACCACCCGATTTACCTTCGCTAAATATAGATACTAAAGAAATAGAGAGAACCCAAGCAACTTAATTTCTTGGGATACTTATTGATAAGAACATCTCATGGAAATCACATATAGATATATTAAATACCAAAATATCAAAAAACATTGGTATCCTCTACAAAGCTAGTTCTATTCTTTCTCCTGATAATTTAAAGCTTCTATACTTCTCGTTTATACAAAGCTACTATATATACGCTAATGTTGCATGGGCGAGCACTCATAGATCCAAACTAACTACACTATATCGAAAGCAAAAACATGCTGCAAGAATAGTTTTTAATAAGGATAGACTCTCGCATGCTGAGCCACTTTTAAAAAATTTGAAAGCATTAAATGTATATCAAATCAATATATTCCAAAATTTGTTATTTATGCTCAAATATAAACTTGGACTTGCTCCTTCTTACTTTTCAAAGAATTTTTTCCAAAATAGCAAAAATAGATACCATACCAGAGGAACGGGAAACTTCAACGTACCTTTTAAAAAAACAAATCTCTCGCACTTTTCCATTTCGTACCGTGGTCCTTATCTATATTATAAATTAATATCAAAAAATACTCAACTGGAAAAATCGAATAACTTAAATACTCTGAAAACGTTATTAAAAGATCTCATTTTAAACACTAACAACTTTATGAACTTTTATTAACCCAAAAACATTTAAAACTATGTATAAATCTAACTTTGTTCCGAAACTAATGTAAACTCTAATAACTCAAAAAACTCTAAATAACCCAAAAAACTCTAAATAACTCAAAAACAACAGCAATAACAAAAACACAAAAGCAAATAATAGGCTTATTTATCAACACTCGAACGACTATATATTACCTATTTAGCAATTTACCTATTTAGCAAATCGTGTACCTACTTATATTAATGTGTATTGAAATAAAATCAAAAAATTAAAAACTTCTTTTTGTCTGCATTCTTTGTTTTTTTGCATTTTGGATTTTTATTCTCATTCTGCCGAAAACCGATAACATTTTTTTGTTTTTGTTTTTTTATTTAAAAAAAAAAAAAAAAAAAAAAAAACTTATTTTAAAAAAAAGCATCCAAAAATATTAGTAACGCATAGCGGTTTCTTGATGACAAGACCGTCGGTCTTCTGCAAGTTTTCCGCGTTCTTTGAAGTAATTTCTAATACTTTACAGTTTTACTTTATATATTTTTTTGTATAACTTAACTTTGTAATTTTTTTTTTTTTTTAAATTTTATTTACTCTGTAAAGATTCTATTATATTTTACGAATTTGTAAGGATTAAAGAACAAAAAAAATTTGAATAAAAAAAAAAAAATGAAAATAAAAAAAAAATAATAAATATAGAAATATGATCCATGTTTGGTATTTAGGGTATTTTGGGCCAAATAATTGATTTCTGGGATCCTTTTATAGTGTGTTAGGTGGTCAAAGCAGGGGCAGATCTTGCATATTTTAGTGTTTGAGATAGCTAACTTCTAGACTTAGAGTAAGCTCCAAACATTTATATATTTATACTTACTAATACTGTCAAACGAAGATGCTTTGCGATGATTAGAGCCTTGGCTTAACTTCACTTCTCAAAATGAATAAAATTCATAAATGTAAATAATTGTTAAATATTCAAAATAATAAAAAACAATTAAAATTTATTTTAAAAATAATCAAACAACTAAAAGAATCCGATCACTCAGCGTGATTAAAATGAATTAATAAAACTTAAATTGAAAATTTCAACGAAATCTCGTCATTGACAATCTACAGCTTAGGCGAAAAATGAAATTAAATAAATCAAAATTTAAAATCGTTTAATAAAACGACTTCTGCTTGTTTTTTCAAAAATACTTCTTTAAGTTGTTTTTTTTTGTTTCTACTGAGCTTAAGACTTTTATAAAGTCTGTTTTTGAACTTTTTCGTGGCTTTGGTCAGTCGATTTACTTCAAATTGTTTTGAATAAAATTAAAAAAATGCCTTTATTTAGATATAGTTGTTGATCAAAAGAGCTAAAACTTTTACAAAGTTTTTAAACCCATAATTTCGTAAAAACATATGTGTTTTCTTTTTTTTTTACCTAAAGTTATAATGTTTTTCAGTTAATAAATAAAAGTAAACAAAAAAAATTATATGCTGGTAACTGTAGCTCTTTTTCTTATATTTTTTTCGTAATATTCTATTGTTTTAATGTCTTAGCAATAACTAAAATAACTCCAGCATTTCAAGTACTTGCTTAAAAATAGTACTCGAGAAATTTCTGGAAGGTCCGGAAATTAAAGCTAAAGTTAAGATTATATTCACGACAAAATATGAAAATTTTTTTAGCAATCATTTAAATATATAAATCTATTTTGAGAATTGAAGTGAAGCCGGAGGACAGTGGACCAGAATTGTCTAAAAATGGCATAACTATTTACAGCTTAAATTCAAACACATGATACATATGGGTATTTGGGGAAAAATACCTCTATAAAAAATAACATTCGAGAAATTGAGATTTCACATGTCTTGAAATTAAAGCTAAACTAAGTATGCGTTAGTGGTTTATTGGTAGAGCGCTCGCTTCATAAGTGAGAGGTTCGAAGCTCGATCGCCGCCACGTCCCTGGCAGTACCGCGCTGATACTAATTGGTTTCTCCGCTCAACGGCTTTGTTGGTCATGGATCGTGTTTCGGAGTTATAAAGTTAAGAAAGGGTTATAACCGCAATAAAGTAGCCTCCTAGTCTGTAGTGGCCTTCTTGACCTTGAGGAGGTGAATTTAAAAAAATAATGATAAAAAAAGCTAAAATTAGAATTATATATATGGAAAAATATGGAAAAAGGTAGAAAATATACTGCAGTTATATTATACAAAATCATGTTATGTAAATGCTTAATATATAAAACAATATAAATGTTTAAAGATTTCTTGTAGTCTGCCAGAAGATCTTTAGTGTTTTTCCTTTAAACAATCTTTTATTTTGCAGAACAAGTATTTTACGGAAATATCTCGATTGTTTAAACTTATAACCAATGGTTATTTTTTTGATGGCAATTTTTTGAAAAACACTTCAACTACGCTGAGCTACGACTCAGCGTAGTTGATTATATATTTAATAAATGTTGTTAAACTTGGGCATCCCACAATCCTTCGCAAAAAACTTAACTTAGGCGAGTTGACATGCCCTTGATCATGCCAAAACCAATGTTTCAAATCAGAAATACAAATATTCTATATCATTTAAACAAATCCCGCAAATCATAAATAAAAGTATTAAATTTGAATTCCTCTATATATTTACGTCTTAAATTATTAAACAGCTCTCATATTTTCTAAAGTGTCACTTTGTTAAAGCAACTTTGATTCCAGTTCTCAATTTTGCTATACTTTTAATTTAATAAAACTAAGTGTTTATTTTTTAAAACTTGCAATGTTACCTACCAGCAATAAATGTGGTTACAATTAGTATTACGCAACCGCATAACCAATGTGATCTGTTTTGAAAACAGCAGAATAAAAATAATGCACTCCATATAGACGATAGAGCAAAGGCTCCTCCAATGATAACCAGAATTAAAATAATATCTAAAAACAAAATATCTACCATTAAGCAATTAAGCAAACTTAAAAAGATAAAAAAAAGAATTGCACATTTTTAAAAGAATAAAAACAACATTATTGTAACAATGTATTACACAACGTACCAAAGGCCTTGCTCACATGGATTTTTTTACTATATAAAAATCACATTTGTTTTGATGAAACATTGATATACTTTTTCATATAAATTCATTCATAATAATTTTATACTTTCTTGATGTGTCCTAATGAAATTTCTCCCCATGCTCCCCACCGACATCTCCAAAAGCTACTTGAAGCAAAAGATCTAAGTTTTCATTCAACTTTTAAGGGAAGAAATCTAGGATTAAATGCATTATATGAAACTTTATGGACATAAGACAATCTAGTTTCTTGAATAAGTTTTGCAACCAGTTGTTTGTAGCAATCAAGGGTCTTTGTGATTCTAAGAATCTACAAAATATCACGAAATCCCCATCAAGCGTCTTTTTCAACTTTTGTTATTGATCGTTCGAGTCTTTCTTTGACTTCAACAGTCATGTCAGAGAAACTGCCATTTTTTTTGAGGAGGAGGAGGGTTGGGGATGGGGGGCAACAAAGATACAGTATTTTTTTTTTTGCTTCAGGTAGTTTTAGAAACATGAGACGAATTTATTGTATAGCTTCTCATCCAAAATCTAAGGTCTTTACAAACTCTTTTGCCAATTCTAGTTTGATATAAGACTTTGTTGAAATCTTTTAAATGCTGATTGAGAATATAAAATAATCTTTCCACTTGAAATGAAGGTTCTTGTAATTATTGAAATGAACTTTCTAGTAAAGATCTACTGCCCTTTAAGCTAAGAAAATATAAACATTTAGTGCATCCTCAAGTTACAAGTCAAGCAAGAAAAAAAGCATCTTGATGACAAATATTTTTACAATAGCATACATTACAAAAGTCATAGTAAATTTTAAATTCTCTATATTGTTTTTAGTACATGCATGTCCTTGCCTAGTAGATTCCAGTATATCGGAATTGATAATATAACTTCTGACTTAATAAGATCTAAAACTCTGATTAAATCATCTAGCTCACTCAAATTTGGAAAATGAGGTTCAACAGTTGTTCTTAGTACAAAAACTTCCAATATGACTTTGGTACCATTACCATACTATGGGTTTAGCTTAAAGCATTCCCTTTCTTTTACTTCGTCGCCATTCTGCTTAGGTAGTTAGACATGTTTCACATACCACATGAGAGCCTATGTTTTTTCATGATCACCCATGGGTATTCCAAACTATTTTGCGTACGCCATCAAGAGTATGACACTTTTCACAAACTTATGTAATACCTGCTATTTGCCAACACATATCCACATACATTGTAAAATATACCTCTTATATCTTAAGAATTTTGAGATCCTCAAATACCCATTTTGAGGAGTAGAACTTACCTTAACTTTCATAATACGCAAATACTTTACGTATTATGAAAGATTTTACGATGTGAAAACGGAAAACTTTGTATTTGAAATACTTGCTTATGCCGTATTTTTCCACCTACAATACATGTGTTATTATCTGTCCTATAACCCTTTTTTTTTTCCTCATCCAAATGTAGGTTGCAAAAGAAGCTTACAAACAACCTCCTATGAAGTGTCATTATGAGGCACTGACGACAAATGGGTACTTGTTTGCCAGTAAAAAATTAAAAAGTTTGAAGTGATTAATGATACAGAGAATTTTTTCATATATTTGGAATAAGCAGAAAAATTTAAATAAAAAATGAAAAAATAGTTTATAGTGGGAAAAAATTTGTGACATTTTATTGTATTATATAGTATAAAATGACCTTTAATTAAAATAATATTAATTGTAATAATTGCTAGAACTAAAAAATAATTAAAATAATTTAATTAAATTATTAAAACTTCCTAAATTCTTGTTATAAAGCTACCTTTTTTCACAGAGTCTTGATCATCCAGATTAGTATCAAACTTTAATATATTTGTTCTATAATTAACGTCATTTCCAGTTGTTGTGCTCAATAACCCTATCTTTTTATTTAAATCATCTTTCCACCAGAAATTACCAACAGCACCAACTATCAGACACGCTAAAGCAATAGCTAAAATTGTTGTCATTGTTACAATGAGCAGAGGTTGAAATATTGAACCCATTGTTTAGCTCTTTTCTGCACGTAAAATAAAAAAGGAAAAACAAATTGCCACTCAATGTGTTCTAGAAAACATGCAATTTAATTGCATTATCAATTATTAATACCAATTTGTTGGGTAATTTATACTTAAATTAATAATTTTTAAAGAATTTAAGAATGAGGATGGAGCGAGTTAAACAGTAAAAAAAATTAAAAAGCAAGAGGGGAAAAAATAAGTAATGAAAAGTAATGAAAAATAAATATAAACATTTATAAACATTTATCTATTTAGAAACTTCAGTTACAAACTTTTTATTACTTTATATTTTTGTTGTTGTTAATACTCATTAAAAAGATAATAATAAAGTGTTGAATGTAAATAATATATATAATAATAAATAATAAAAATAACATTATCTGTCAATAATTCATTAATCTTTAGTCTCGATGACCTATTATTATTTGGTCTCAATGATCTAATAAAAGATTTGAGAAAAACTTAATACAGTATTCCTTCATATAGTATTCCAAAGGTATAATTAGTATTGAACTTGTTGATGTCTTAGATACGAACTCGGGTAGTCAAAACACAATTATTTATGGAGAGAGCGTAGTGAAAAACTAATTTTTAGTTAAAATTTGTACCTCGCTCTCCTACTTATATAACCGAATTTAACATCTCTAATATAAACCTTTTACACATCGTGCAAACTCAAAATTTAAATATGTTGATGCTTAAGTTTGTTTAGTACAAGGTTTTGATGAAAGAATCAAAAATGCAAAACAGTGACTTTTTAATAATATCGAAGACTGTTTTATCAACATTTATGCTATTTTTTTTAATGCCAGCGCATTTTTTTTTTTTTTTCGCCAAACAACTATAGACTCCAGCCACTGAAAGCAGATATGCACCGGGCTCTAGAAGATGATTTTTTTTTTAGGAGCCTAAACTCCTTGTGTAGGGTTTATTTATAGCAAGGGTTTATTTATAGCAACTCACCCTAAACTCCTTGCATAGAGTTTATTTATAGCAAGGGTTTATTTATTGCAACTCAGCCGTAACTAAGCATCGCTTATTTAAGAACTTGTTTAATGTTTGTTTTTTTATTAACTTCTCTCAAACTTTATATTTTCGTTTGGTTTTTATGTATTTATGTACTTTTATTTTATTTATATAAAGATTTAAATATATAAATTTTTTTAATTTTATTAGGTTTTGTATTTTTGTTTTTATTTTTTGTTATATGTTTTTATAAGTTTAAGATGTCATAAAAGGTCATAAACATTATTTTTTTTGTCTTTTTGCTTGGTTTATAGTAAGGTTGTTCGCCGATAAACAAACTACGGAATGGTTCGCCGATAAACAAACCACGGAAGGTTCGCCGAAGGAAACTACGCGGATAAACAAACTACGGAAATTATGTTTGCCGATAAACAAACTACGGAAGAGGGAAAATTTCGCATCTTTCGTAATTAAAATTGCTATTACGGAAGTTGTACATTAGGGTGGGTCGTACTTTTAAAAATTTTGGATATGGGAGCGCGCGCAACATTTATTTTATGTATTAGGGTATTAAAAGAGACGTGAATAATTTTTTTTTTCTTAAAAAGTTCATCTAGTGTGGACGCAGGGCGTTTGAAAAATGTCAGTTTTACGAAAATCTTATCATATTGGCATTTTTCGGCCTTTTTTATATTAGCCAAAGGAAAGGCAATTATTAAAAAATAATCAGACATAATATAGACATAAAAATATATATATATATATTCGGTGCTACTTTTTTAATGCTATACAAACACGATAGACGTACGAAAAATTGGCTACCATTATGGATTTTACAAAAAAATTCTACTTATAAATTTTAAAAATGAGAGCGTGCGTGATATTTTTTTTATGTATTAGGATATTAGAAAAGACGTGAATAATTTTTTTTTTCCTAAAAAGTTCATCTATTGTGGGCGCAGGGCATTTAAAAAACGATAGTTTTACTAAAAATGCATCAAATTAGCACTTTTCTGTCCTTTTATTTAAGCCTATGGCGATGCAATCATCAAAAAACAACCAGGTATAATATAGACATTAAAATAAAACATAATTTGGGGTGCTACTCTTCATGAAGTCATAAATAAAATATATAAAATGTTATCTAAAAGATACAATATATTTAAAGTTCAACTTATTTACTGTGATCATAAATAATCAAAGCAAAACATCAAAAAATTAATATTGCTTAAGTTAATTTAAATAGATCTTTTTTTGATTGGTTCACGGGCATGATTTCTCGATGTGCTAATGTTGCTCTTATGAACCCATCTCTTCTATCTTTTCCAAATACCGATTGAGAAGCTCGTGTGACTTCTTGGACACATCGTTCAATAGCTTGCCCATGAACAGGAAAACAAGGTACATACATCGGAATATCATTGTATTTTAAAAGTTCATCCTTTGACAATAAACATGTAAGTAAAGGTTCGTGTACATCCAAGCTCCAACCAATTAGATCAAAAAGTGATTCAGCATTTTCATTATGTATATGGTGTTTTCTACTTCTTACACTAGTGTTTCCGTATTTTAAATCTCCTCTTAATTTTAAAATTGTTTCAACTGCAAATTATCTTTCTGTTTTTTCTAAACTACATAACAACGTTTGAAGAACATTTTCACTATGAGCATTCCATGAAGAAGATAAAACGTAGGGTATTACAATGTCTTTAACTTTAAGTCTTTGATGACAAAGAAGTTTTAACTGCTTGAGTATATGATTAGGCCCTTCAGTCCACTTCCACTTTACTTTGATTTCAAACCAAAGTGGCGCATAAACACCAACAATAAACTCCACCAGAAGTTGCAGATTATATGTTTCTTCAACTGAAAGTACGATTTCGGAGCACCAAAGTAAACATATTCTATTTGCAAAATTCAGCCATCTTTCATGCGAATGTGGACCAATTTCTTTACTTTTAAGATTTTCCGGAAAAACCCCAGCGTTAATTGCATGGGTAATTTTATAAAGATACTTTTGATCATCTGATAGCGACTTTACAACTTCAGAGTCAAGTTCTATTATTGCATTAGGAAATTCAATTTTTACTATGCTATCTTTGACTTTGAAGCTATTTGCCTTACCTATAAGTTTTCCAATAGAACCAGAAAAATTATTTTTAGACGTAGTTTTTCCATCAAGCTGAATCATTAGATGTCGGAGAGGTAGTTCATCTGTATGAAGAGCACAAATTATCCACATTAATTTTTTATCCAATTTATGTTCAAGGAAATGGATAACACCTCCTTTCCAACCAGTGTTTAAATTTGTTGAGTCTGCACCAATGGCAACTAAATAGTCTCCGAAATCATGATTCACAATCCATTCGTAAATATTATCAGCTATTTGCTCAGCTGCAGTCTCTACTCTTTCTTCAGAATTGTTAGTGAAATGAAATTGGTATTTTCTCCAGGTTCAGAACAAACTGAATAATGTTCTTCTTTTTTTTCAGATGGGTGTAATTTTCCATCTTCTTCTTCTCTCATGTACTTAGTCAAATCTTTTCGTCCATCAAAAAATATACATTGAATATTATCATTCATCGCTACTTTTTCAGCTCTACCTCGGATTTCTTTCATTAACTTAGTCTTACTTCGTTTGATTTTGTTGTGATCAACGAAAATATCAGTATTTTTCTTTAAAGAATTTGCATCTTTTGCAGAAGCTAAAGTAGCAGTAGCTATGGCTGCTGCAGCTCTGTTAGATACCCCATACCTAATAGCTGCTTGAGAAACCCTGGTAATATCTAAGTAATTTTTTTTCAAACTGAAGTCAACTTTTTCTGTATTATCTGCATTTTTGTTGCCAATGTCCGAATCGTCTGTTGTTTGAAATTCTACTGCTAAAGAAGAAAATAAATTATGTTAAACAATTTTAATTAAAAAAATTTATAATCAATTTATACTCAACTTTTTAATTAACAGTTTAAACAAAAATTGACAAAAATATTTTTAGTATTTTAGCATTTACTTGCATCCTCACTAAGTGCTCCAGGTATTTTAGAGTCTGATTCTTTTCTACCTAAATATCTTGTTAACCGATGTGTCTCTGGTATATCAACTAATCCTATTTGTAAAGAACTTTTGTTACCAATTTTATTTCTTTGAGCTTGTAGGAAAAATAGTTCTTGCACAGGTATCTTTGCTACTTTTGGACATATGCAAGTTACATGAGCTTTAAAAAGACAACCATTGCATCCATTTTCATTACAGCTAAAGATGTTGCACTTACATTTCGTCAAGTCAAATAACTTATCAAGCTTGTCCGTATACATATTTCTTTTTTTTGTAGTTCTCAGTTTTCTAATGTCTTTTGCAATCTTCCATTCAAGGACAAGTTTATCGACTGCGTATTTTTCTGAGACCAACGGGATTGTAGAATTTGCTGACATCCAAATACTTTTTATTTTAATAAATATTTGTATACACATACATCTTGTATTCAAATGTGTAACTGATCTATCACACAACAAAGTTCCATACCGTAAACTATCTCTCAGCGTAGGCAGCTCTGATAAACAAAGTTCGAGTCCATTACCCAATAGCTCATGCAATTTAGGGCATTTTAACATTGTTTGAGCTCGAGTAGATTTAGCCATTTATAGCAATGAAATTGATGTTATGTTTGTTAAGAAATATTGGTACTTTTTGTAGTAGGTAAAAAAACGACCTTTATAAATATGTTATAAATTTGTTAATTACATTTTTATTACAATATTTAGGATGCCAAAGTGATCATAAATAAATAAAACTTGTTTAAACCGCAAATCGTCAGGAAACTATTATCTTAGTAATTATCCTACAAATAAGCTATTGGAACTTTATAAAAATAAAAAATCCTTCACCATTTCCTGTATTTAAATAATTTTAATGGTTTTTAATAATAATGGAAGGGAGGATATAAGTCCAAAGCCCACAAAGTTTGATGACTATGTTTCATGATTCACCTCATTTTATACAAGTAGCATTACGCACATTGAAAATAACAACAACAAGTTTTGTATACTAATTTTTTTAAAAGTTTTTCGTAAAACTGTCGTTTTTTAAACGCCCTACGCCTACAATAAATGAACTTTTTAGGAAAAAAAAAATTATTCACGTCTTTTCTAATATCCTAACACATAAAAAAATTTTACGCGCGCTCCCATTTCTAAAATTTATAAGTAGATATTTTTTGTAAAATCCATAATGGTAGCCAACTTTTCTTACGTCTATCGTGTTTGTATAGCATTAAGAAAAGTAGCACCGAATATATATATAATTTTTTATGTCTATATTATGTCTTATTGTTTTTTAATAATTGCCTTTCCTTTGGCTAATATAAAAAAGGCCGAAAAATGCCAATATAATAAGATTTTTGTAAAACTGACATTTTTCAAACGCCCTGCGCCCACGCTAGATGAACTTTTTAAGAAAAAAAAAATTATTCACGTCTCTTCTAATACCCTAATACATAAAATAAATGTTGCGCGCGCTCCCATATCCAAAATTTTAAAAGTACGACCCACCCTATTGTACATGTGCACCTTCCGTAACGCATTATACGAAAAAAATAATAATAATTCCGTAATAACGCTTTACGAAAAGAAACTTACGAAAAAAATCATTTCGAAAGAATACTTGCGAAACAAGGTGCGTATTCACCAAACTTTCGTAACTTTAGCGCAGTTCAACTAAGGTTACGGAAATCGTAAGTTCATGTTTTTTTTGGTATTCACCAATGTTTCGCAGTATTTCCATAAAGTTACGGTTGCGCATGAGTTGCGCTGAACTTAAGCAAAAACTTACGCAAAAAAACAACCAAGTTGATTTTTTTTTGAATGAACCAAGTTTTCGTAATTATATAAAACAAACTTTTCTAATATTGAATTCATAAATTTCTAACTAATTTAAATTAGGGATTATTACTAATTAGTATTTTTTACAATCTAATAAAATAACAATATTTTTATAAGACTCTGCTATAAAAGCTAAATACTTTTTATTGAATATTTATTTAGTAAAAAATATTACAACAAAAGCTAGGAAAATAATTTTAAGTAGAAAAGAGATAGAGGTGGGTTTAGAACTGATTATTCTACAAAGAGGCAGATAAATTTTGACAATTGTTTAATATACAATTAGTAAAAACTAAACAAACTTTCATTTTTTCAATCCTAAATATCAAGTAAATAGTATTTTTTTTAAATACAAGTAATTAAAAATTCGTATACTAATTTGACATTAGCATGAGCATAAGTTTGGAGTTTGCAAAATGCTTAGACAAGTCATAAATAAGAAATAAAAAAAAATCCACGTAACATTCAAAAATATATTATTGCCTTTGATTTAAAAACAAAGTTTTAATTAGAGTACTTTGTTCAATTCCAAGTCGAAAGGGTTGACCTTTGTTAATTCAGCCTGAACATAGTGTACATCATCTTCATCACTGTCCTCAAAGTTTATGTCATCTGGAATTTCTAACCCTAAGCCATTGTAAAAGTTTTTCAGCAAATTACACACAATATAAATTTTGCAATACATACTTTGGGTGGGCATATGTTAGGAGCACTGAAGTGCTCCATCTCTCTTGTGACCTCCAACGGTTTTTGAGAAAATCAAAGGATTGCTCCACATCACTATCTACCTGAAGGTGAGCCTTATTGAAATATATTTTCTCTTGTGTAGTTGGCTGATTGAATGGGGTAATCAAGACTGTTAACAAGCATAAAAGGAAATCTGCATTAGGAATACATTCCACAATCTTTTTAATTAAGAAATAGAAAAAATAAAAACTTTTATCAACCTTTTGACAATATCTCTGAAAAAGGAAAAAAGCTATTCTTAAGTAAGACATCGATAAATCAACTCTTTCAAACTTCATTCGTAAAAGTCAATTAACAACAATCATATTAAACAATTAAGAACCAAAAGATTACTCTTTTTTTGTTACTAATTTTTTTTTGAATTGACTAATAATTTTTACCAATTACTCTTTGAAAACATCCAGTACTTTGAAAAAAGCCTCATTGATATTAGCATTTTTGAATCCGAAGAAATTGGGTTGCTCCTCAACATGATTGGTTACAAATCATTGTTAATGTGTTGACTACCTCTATTTGTTTTTATACAAATGAAATTTTTGAACACATTCTACATTATAGTAATTGTTTAAAGCAACATATTGAGCTTAACGCTAGATTTGATCTTGACCAAATTAACTAAAGTTCCATTTAAACTAAAACTAAATAAAGCTATTAAAACAACTAAATGAAGTATGATCATTAAACTTAATGAGACCAAATCATAACTGCATCATAACAACATAACATCTTTTAGAATATATAATACTTTATACTCTAAATAACATATAATATACTTTAATATCTTATTTTATATAACAATCTTACTATTATTTTATATAAGATGTTTTGTTATATTAATAATATAATAACATCTTAATATATATATAAAATAAATACTTTAAGCTTAAGTTATTTATTAATATAACATCTTAATGCTTGTCATAAAGGTGTGCCAATATATATTTATAATATCACATCATAATGCATATAATTTAAATATGTTAAGGTCCTATTTTATGCTGTTTTACAATTATAAGACAATAAATTGATCATATTATACAAAAAAATAACAATAATATTATGATATTGTAATACAAGATGCTTTATTACTATGATTTATAATAATAGCGTCTAAATATTAAATGTTATTGAGTTAATAAGTTGTTAAATTATTATGATGCATTTATATTTGTGTTAATATCTATGATTATTTTTAACTTTGTTATAATATATACAATTTTTATACATAAATTGTATATATTGTAATTTATAGTAAAATTCTATATCAATCTGATAATATGTGCATCATAATAGTATTT
>NC_088924.1:36487500-36510000 GCF_038396675.1 Hydra vulgaris | reverse complement strand
TCACACTTAAAAAAAGGAGACTTTACAATGGATGAGTATGACTTATCTCCTGATGATTTGGAATGCTTTTGAAACCATACAGTCTAGAAAAAGTTCTGGTCTTGATGACATAGACTCTAAAGTTGTTAAAAACGTTTATGACGTTATTGAGTATCCCCTAATGTATATCTTTAATCTCTCATTAAAAAATGGAGTTTTTCCTGACCGCCTAAAATTAGCACGCGTAGTTCCAGTATTTAAAAGCGGAGATGACTCGACTTTATCTAACTACATTCTCCATACTCCCATGCTTCTCAAAAATATTGGAGCGCATAATGTATAATAGACTCTTTACATACCTTCAAAATCATAACATCCTCTACAATAACCAATACGGATTTAAAAAACGCCACTCAACTGAACATGCTGTAATAAAATTAGTTAACGAAATTTTAAGTGGCTTCGACAAAAACAAACACACCCTTGGAGTATTTATCGACCTTTCAAAGGCTTTCGATACAGTGGACCACGAGATCCTTCTATACAAACTTTATAATTATGGTATAAAAAATAAAAATTTAAAATGGTTCAGTTGCTATCTAAAAAACCGTAAACAAGCCTTATTTTACAATAAAACATACACTCCCCTTGAAATCGTCACATGTGGTGTTCCCCAGGGGTCTATTCTAGGACCTCTGCTTTTCCTAATCTATATAAATGACATATTTTTATCTTCCAGTATATTGAACTTCATTCTTTTCGCAGATGACACTCAAGCTTTCTATACCCACTCAAACATTACTACACTTTTTAATACAGTAAATCAGGAACTTGAAGAGCTGAGCGATTGGTTTAAAGCAAACAAACTTTCTGTCAACATTGAGAAATGTAATTATATCTTTTTCACAAAACCATACAATTCAGACAGACTACCATTAAAACTTCCAGATATTCTATTAGACAAAGTTAGACTAAATCGAGCGTTCTCAGTTAAATTTCTCGGGGTATTCTTAGATGAACATATTAGCTGGAAAGACCACATTAATATATTAAAACACGAAATATCTAAAAACATTGGAATTATGCATAAAACCAGTTATAATTTAAATAATGCATGCCTTAAAAGTTTTTATTTTGCATATATACATAGCTATATTAACTACTGCAATATTGCTTGGGCTAGTACCTACCAATCAAAACTAGATTTAATATATAAAAAACAGAAACAAGCATGCCGTATATTAACAAACGCAAATAGAAATGCCAATTCTAAACATTTAATGAAGGAACTGAGAATTTTTAATATCTACGAACAAAATATCTATTGCACTCTTCTGTTCATGTTTAAACTCAAAAATGATCTGGTCCCTGAAGTCTTCCATAACTTTTTTCGCCTTATTATTCACAAATATCAAACAAAATTCTCTATCAAGAACTACTACATTCCGAAAACCTTTTTAAGACAATCTAAATTCTCAATATCCAGCAGAGGACCCCAATTGTGGAACTCATTTCTAACAAACAAAATAAAAACGATAAACTCATTCCAACATTTTAAATGCGTTGTAAAGCAACAGCTACTAGACCTCAACATTAATGAAACAATCTCTTATTTTTAAAATTTTTCCTTTTTCAATTTAAATCTTCACTTTTTCTTGAAATTCTATTATATTACTTGCTTGGTTATTTAATGATGTTCATTGTAAAAAAAAAAAAAAAAAAAAAAATTATATGTCTTATAAATATTTTATTATATTTGTATTTGATTTATATTTTGTTATATTTTGTCAACGACAAAAATGGGGCAAGTTGATAAGACTATTGTCTTCTACTTGCTCCAGTCATATATTTCACGGTAAAATGTTGTACAAACTTATATTAATAATGACGAATATATATATAAAAAATATATATATATAAAATTTATAACCCCATCAAATTGAAGGGGGGTTCAAATTTTATATAGTCGTAATTTTTGAAAGCTAAAATATTTTACTATGAAATTTAAAATTTATCGATGAATACTAGTCTAGTTAAAAACAGTACAAAAAATATTTTATCAACTTGTTGCTCTCACGTTTGGGGCAGGGGGGGCACAAAATTTGGGGCTTTTTTGTTCCCAGCCTCCAATCATCGCAATTTTTTGCAAAGCATCCTTATTTGACATAAGTATAAACATATAAATGTTTGGAGTTTGCTCCATGTCTGAAAGTTAGCTATCTCAAAGACCAAAAAAAGCTGGTTCCGGCTCTGTATATATATAAATTTTCCTTCCTTTGTTTGGCCGTTGTCAGTTCTTACTGAATCTTGCAATCACTACCTTTTATTGCTACCTTTCAGACTAGCAACAGCTCTGAAATAGTCCTGGTGAGCTTTTATGTTAAAGATATGTTTTGTTTCTAGGGGCAAAGGGCCGGGGAAGGGTCGTATTAAACTTGCTCGCTTTTTTGGTACAAAATCTTGCAGTTAATTTTTCACTACCCTCTAAAATAGGTTGAGCTTTAAAACTTTCAGCAGTTGTATAGCCCCAATAAGGTTAGGATGTTGCATATTAAAGCATTTTCCAGGCCTAACAACACAAGGGGAACAAGTGCCCTTCCCACCTTTTCACCTTAACTTTTTTGTTTATTTATAAGGGAAAACATTTTAGAATAAATCTTCGAAAAGAATGTCTTTAAAAATTTTTTAAACTTACTTGTTATAATTAAGGTGATAAAAGCAAAAGCTCATATAACAGAGCACCTCAAAAATAAAAAAAATAAAACTGACTAAACATAAAATTGTTTTATTTGAAAACAGGTGAAAGTTATTTTTAAGCATTTTAATATATAGTTGAGTTTTAGTATTAGTTCATTACTTAAATTAGGTCTTTTTTTGATTTCAACAAAGACATTGTTTCCCGATTACGCAAATGCATTCGTATGTTAATGTTTTTTTGATTTTTTTTTTACTTTTTATTACATTTTAAATAAGCATTTATTACAATAATTAAAATACAAATATATAATAATAAATATATATAAATGTAATGATCGTTATTAAAAAAAGAAAAGAAAACGGAGACTCGTAGAAGACCATATGTTCTTTGGGATCTTTGGGATAACGGGAAGGTTGTTCAAGTTATCTTCATTATATAATTTTTATTTATAAAATGACGTTTTAAAAAGTATATTACATAAAAGTCTTGATTTTTTTATAAAAGTTTAAAACTGAAACTATATATATATATATATATATATATATATATATATATATATATATATATATATATATATATATATATATATATATATATATAATATATATATATATATATATATATATATATATATATATATATATATATATATATATGTGTGTGTATTAAAGTTTATGTTGAAAATATATCTTTTAATATTAAAAAAATTAAACACATTTCCAAAAAGATAAAAAGTTTGCCTATCTGAAAATGTCCAAAATAATTAATTGCTACGCTCAAAAAAATTTTAAAAAGGATTTAAAATCAATATATAACAATATAAACAAAACATAAAAAAGTCGCTATTGCTGAAATTACATATTATTTATTTTCAGAGGTTTTTTTATCTAATTTGAATTATTGCATTATGTATCCCTTTATAATAATTTCTGTTTAATAAATAGCTAAATGCATGCTTGATAGCCAGAAGTTAGAAAAAGTAGTTTGTTGTCAATGAGAAATTTTTTATATTTGGAATCTGTAGCCATTTTTAAATCTCTGGAAATACGCAAATTTTACTGCGCTTGCGCATGACTTTCACTTTCACAATCACAATCTCTTTCAACAACAATAGATTAAAGTTTTTGATGTTTTATCAACATGATCAACTAAATTAACTTGAGGGTGATTAACATGTTCAACTTAATTAATTTGGGGGCTGAAAAAAATTTTAAAAAAATTTTAAAATAAGTAATGATACACAGTAAAGCACCTTTATTTTCAATAAACAATTTTCCTAAACCAGGAGGTTACCGGCATTTTCGAAAAACGATTTTGTTCTTGTACTTCAAATTGACGAAGTTTTTCTTTAATAGTATTTTGCTCATAATAAGTTTATAGTTTTTTGCATGGCCGTTTTAATATGGCCGGACAATAGCCCAGGCATGAACCCTCTCGAGAATTCGTGTTCGATTCTTAAAGCTGATACGAGAAAGAAAATGATTACAAATAAGCAACAGTTGATAAAAATGATCATAAACTCATAGGCAAGAAATGTTGAATTGACTGGGAACTGTTACTGAACTTTACTCTATGCCAGAAAGAATACAAACATTTCTGAAAGTTAAAGTTTCTTTCACCAAGTACTAGAAAACAATCTCAGTGCTGAACTTTATATGAACAGCGTTTTTAAATGCAATTTTATTTAATTATGAGAGTTAATAAAAATGATTTCTCAAAAATTTGCTTATTTGTGACTTATTTCAATTAATTTGGTCCCCGTTTTAATTTTTATTTAATAATTAACCAATAATTTTTCACTAATAATGAATTACTATTTTTAATAAAAAATAACGCTAAAAAACGTTTTAATTTTTCTATGCTTAACAATGTATATAAAATGCATAAAAAAAAAATTCCCGACTTTACTGACACACACAAAACATGCATAAATTCAAATATATTCTCTTTTTTTTAGTAACCTATTTCTCTGTAAAATATTAAGCTTTATCCTAAAACAGCATTCATTAACTATATTAAACTAAAACTAATCTAATTTTTTTTGCAAAAAATGTTTGCGCCATTATGTTTGTGTCTCTTAACGTTATGGGTTGTGTTCTGTTCAATAGTCCTCTTCAATTTTGTTCTGGTAAATTATCTTGAACTATCCTTATTCCATTTTTAAAATCTAAAAAGCATGGGCTAGTGACATTTTTGTAATACTGTAATGTAATATGATATCCTGGCCGTTTTGTTTGATATATAGATTTGACTTGCAGTTTCCACAAGTTTTAGTTGTCCAAACACAGAAAACACAGAAACAGACTCAGTTCTTATTTTTTGGAATAAAATTTTGCTTATTGAGGTCTTATTTTGTATTTAAATTTTTTTTTATATTTATTTAAAATTATCTTAATTTAAATAAGTTAGTGAACAATTGAAGTTATTTTTTGCAACCAATTTGTCTGAATTTGAACGTATTAGTGGTAATCATTTGTAGTTAGCCTCTAAAATAAAAAATTTATAGTTAGCCTCTAAAATAAAAAAGATTTCATTTGAGGCACAAACAAAAGTTTTTTTTGTTTAAGTAGTTTTAACGAAAAAAACCCTTTTATTAGCAGGTAAGTTTTGTAAACTTTACCTGTTATTAGAAACCTACCAGTTATTAGAAATTAATTACCTGTTATTAGAAACCTTACCTGTTATAGAAATTACGAGTTATTAGAAACCTTGAAACCTCCTCACTTTTTAAACGTTTTACATTTTAAGAAAAAGGTCATAAATAAAAAAAGAAAAAAAAGACTTTAAATAAATCATCGTTTTGTCAAACCTTTTTTGTATTTTGTATAAACTTTATTTAAACAAATGTTATTATAATTTAAAAACTGATCTATATAAAAAAGACGAGATGAGTTTTCACTCATCCGTTTTTTCACAGGAACGGAAAAAATAATCACGTGGGCATCCGTAGTATAAGTTTTAATTTGTCCTCCGGACAAAAATAAAATCTATATTACGCATGTTATCCGCTCTATACTACGCATGTTATCCGCTCTATACTACGCATTTTATTCGTTCCCTTCAAAAAATTGAATGAGTGGAAACTCATCCAATTTTTTAAAGGAAACGGATAACATGCGTATATATATATACATATATATACATATATACATATATATATATATATTTATATATATATATATATATATATATATATATATATATATTGTATATAAGCATATATACAATATATATATATATATATATATATATATATATATATATATATATATATATATATATATATATATATATATATATCTATATATATATATATATATATATATATATATATATATATATATATATATATATATATATATCTATATATATATATATATATATATATATATATATATATATATATATATATATTGTATATATGCTTATATAACTAATGACATCTTTAAACTTCATTTAAACAAAAACATTTGAACATGTCAAAATATCTATATAAAAAAGAACTTCCTCTATCAAAACAATATCTTTGTTTAATGAAATTTTTCTTATGGTAAAGGTTTTTTAAAAAGACCATAAAAAAATGTTATCTAATAAAAACAAATGATCACCAAACTTTAAAAACTAATTTAAAGTTTCCTTGATTAAAATAAACTTTTAAACTGCTGTTTACACATGAAGACTTTTTGTCAGCAGTTTAAAAGTTTATTTTAATCCTTGATTAAAATAAACTTTTAAACTGCTGACAAATGTGCTTCTTACGTAACTTCTTGGTTTCAGGCCGGCATGTAATCTTTTATTTCCTTGCGACGATTCCAAGTCAAGTCTCACTTTTCTTACTGGTTTTCCTCTCATTGTGCTACCTAAAAATAAAGTTGAATTGTTTGCTAGGAACTTTACATCAATCTTATCTCTTGATTCCACTAATCAAATCCTAACTGATATGGCAGACAAACAGGTTGATCCGTTGCTTGACATTCGTATCACTCAAGCTCTAAGTCTAAAGTGATTCCCTGCTTAGACTCTTCTACAGCTTGTGGTTTGGACAATACAACTGCAACAGTCTTGCAGAAGTTTTCTCCGGAACAATCGTCTATACTTTCAAATCTATTTAACAAGTGATTATCAGAGTCTTGTTTTTTAGCTGGAAAGCGGCATCTCTTATCCTTATTTTCAAAAGTTTTGGAGAGCAATCTGACTTGTCTTAATACTGTCCCATTAGTCTTCTTACTATCATAATCAAGGTTTTTAAGCCTTTAACAAACACTTAATATCTCATCTTGAATCTAATAACTCACTTTCTGATCATCATTATGAATTTCGATTCTACTGCTGGTTTGTTAACGGTAACAACTGATAGGTTTTATCGTGTATTTTATAGATGCGGAGAAGTTAAGGCTATTGCTTTTGATATTTCTAAAGCCATTGATAAAGTTTGGCATGCTGGTCTTTTCCATAAGCTCTTTTCTTACGGTGTATTAGAAAACATCTTTAAGATGTTTCTTAATACATCGTAATTCTTCCTTACAAATTGTAGTTTGAAAATTGTCCTCAATGGACAGCACTCTTCTTTGTTTCTGTAACTTTAGGTGTTCCTCAAGGTTCTATCCTAGGCTCTATTCTTTTTTTAATTTACATTAACAATCTTCTAGAAATTCTCACATCTAAGGTGCCGTTGTTTGCTGATGATACTACCATTTATTCTTGTCTTGATAAGTAGCCAACTCTCTCTGATTGCTTGGAATGGGCATTTGAGCTCGAAAAGGATCTCACTTATACAGTCTCACTTATACAGATCTCACTAATCACCATAGCATGTGGCTCTCAATGGTTGGTGAACTCTAACTCATGTGAAACTTTTTTTTTTTTGAGCTAATCGTAATTGCAACAATTTAGATCTTTCTATATTTATGAACAGTAATGCATTCAATGAGTCATCTATCCTTCGTCTTCTACAATCTTCTAAGATTAACTCTTTATTGGAAAGTAAGAGTTAATTCTAGAAGATTTCCGATCTTTATTGGAAATCATATGTCAAATCGATATATCATCTCTTTATCATGCTTTCCACTTTCTTACTCCGGATTCTATTTTTTATATCTATGAATCTCAAGTCTGTTCTTTTTTGGAATATTGTTGCCATATCTGGGGCGGATCTTCAAATGATGCCCTTTCTCTTTTTGACAAGGTGCAAAAACGAATTACAAACATAGTTGGACCTGTTTTTGCAGTCAACCTTCAACCGTTGTCATATTGTTGTAATATTGCTTCTCTTTCTCTTTTCTATAAATACTATATAATGGGCGCTGCTCTAAAGAGCTAGCGTCTTTTATGCCATTTAATAAAACTTATTCTCGTGTTACTCGTTATTCAATTTAGTCTCATCCTTTCAATGTGGCTGTTACTAAGTTACCCAAAAATTCTTACTTGTCTAGTTTTTTTCCTCGAAAAAAACTAGACAAATTAGTTTAGTTTATCTTGCTTTCCTGATTCATATAGTTAGTAATCTTTTAAGTCATCTGTTAATCGTTATCTTGATTTATAAAGTTCGTTTTTTCTCTTCCAGTAACTTCCAACTCTAGTAATGGTTGCTTGTAGCCTTGTTAGAAGAAAAGATTTTAAAAAAAAATTAAGATACTATAAGACATGACTGATTTTTACAGAAAATCACAGATTTCATAGCCGGGAAAATTTCTCACAATAAAATATAATAGTAAAAAAAGCCTATATTCAAAGTAAATAATAGTAAAAAAAGCCTAGCTTTATATTCGCCTGTTTGGTTGTGAAAAAAAAAAAGAGATAAAAATCTCATTAATATTCTACCTGCATGTGAACCTTTAGTGAACCTTTCTTTTTTTCTAATAATAATAAAATAATAATTTCCAAAACTTACTATGTAATATTATTTAGTTAGAAATTTCTGATTATAAAAACAAAATTTCTGAATATAGGAAGTATAGGAGTATAAGCTTCAGATATATTTAAAAATATTTGATTGCACAGTTGTGGTCCACAGAGTGGACCTTACAGTAATGTGGAGCTTACATGTGATGTACAGGGGTAGATCTCGAATTTTCCGTAATTGATGACTGTTATCATATCGAAACAATATAATCAAGCAATTAATAGAATTGTAAACAAACACGCTTTTAAAATACTAAAATTGAAGTTGAATTTCTACTTTTGCAATGCGCATAAGTAAAGAATAAAGTCAATTTATTTTAGGTGTAAAATTGTTTCGCCGACAGAGGTTAGTTTATTTCAAGGAAAGTTAATCTACTTCGAAATTGATTAACATCCCGGGAAATTTGCTACCCAACGGGATTTAGTTTAATAGGCCGAGTGAATAAAAAAAAGCATTTGCTTGTACTCAGCGTTTTTGGAGTAACTGTATAACTTTATATGAATTAAAGTTTGACCAAAATTGCTTAAGTTTTTACAAGCCTAAAGCTGAACAATTACTGGGTAAAAGCAATTGCTTTTTTTTTTCACCCGGCCTATTATGGGGGTTTATCGATTTCACAACACCGGCACATCTAATTTTACTTTCGAAATTAAAACCGAATAGATACGTTTTTGTCGCAATCCAGACGAAAACTAAAAACACGTTGATTTCAAGGGATATTTTACTTGTGTTTTTACGTTATTTTTGCACTTGTTATGTAAACTTAGTATAATAATATATTACGTTTTTGAAACGGTGAAACCATTAATAAAAATTTTAAATTTGTATTGTTTTTTCGGTAAATAGTAATATTCATTCAGTAATATTCAGTAATTTCATGGAATTGAAATAAATATAAGTAATATTGAGTAATTTCATGGAATTGAAATCTTATGCTTGACACATCGTGTTTTTTTCTTGTATTTTTCACTTTTTGTTTTCAGGACTTTTAAACGTGCAACACAAACTCCGTTAAAAGTTACGCATGGTTTCACGAATAACCTTTTACGGAGTTGTGCCGGATGATTGATACACAAAATACGTTCATTTAGATTACTGATTTTACTGAGCCATTTAAAAGTAAAAAATGAGTTAAGTTTTTCAACATAAGTACTTTAAATAGATCAAAAATTCTTGCTCTTAACAAAAACATAAGAAACATCGTTCAAAAACATTGCGTAAAATATCTTTTATTGTTGCTAAATAAAGATGGAGTCTTGAATTAATTTTTCTGCTAAATTTTTTACAAGTAACAACAATTCTACATTATAGAAACCTTTTAGTATACAAAAGCATATCGTCGCATGAGAATTATGTTGTGAGAACTTAACTTTCGATATTTAATTTTAAAATGTTTTTATTATTCTTTATAGTTATAAATTACAAGTCGTTTATATTATTATGGTTTCATTAGTAAGAATATATTATTATTCATAATATTTTTAAAGTTGTTTGTTTTTATTATTAATTATTAATTAAAACTTTAATCGTTAGATTCTTTTAACATAAAAAAATGCAGATAGAACCCAATAATTCTCATGCGACGATATGTAGAAAACAATTACTACCGCACTACGTCAATGTCGTAAAATTACTATAGCAACAATAATTTCAAGTTATAACAAAAATCTTATTGTTTTATGCATACAACGGTTACTGGCTTAAAAATAGCTCAAAACCTAAATGAGTAATATTTTATATGTTTTTACTTTGGTATATTATAGTATAGTACATATGCTTATACTTTGCCATATAAATGCTATAAAAATTACAAAAGCTATAAAACATTATAAATACATAATCAAAAAATATATTAAAATTGTTAATAGTTTTCTTTTTACTGGTAAAATACAGACTATTTATAATTACTTAGTTTACTGGCATTTGGTATCATTTATGTTTACTCTTTTATTTTAATCTTTACAACTCCTATAAAATTGCTAATACAGAAATAATAAGATTGCTTATACAGAAAACTAAAATAAAAAAATATTTTTTACGGCAAGGTGCAATGTATTTTGCCGCAAGGTGGTGCACTATTATTTCTGTGCGTTTGGCGCAGAACTCTTACCGCATGAAATCACCCAATTTAGAACTACTCGTTTTAAAACAATTTTCAATGAATATTACTTATTTTGTGTTTTGCAGTATAAAATAAAAATTAAAAACTATTAATCTTTGTTTATATCGTTTAAAAGAAATAAATTTAAAATACCCTTAACTTCCAAGTCGATTATAGTTCTTCATTTCAACCGCCGCATGCAATTTGATAGTAAAAGAATTTATTAATGTCTATAAAATGAGAATTAAAGTTCTTTTAATTTTTATTAAAAGAATCTTAAAACACTTTTATCTCTATCGTAATAAAATTCTCCTCCGTAACTAAATTTTCCATTTTAGCAAGTTTATAAATTACGTCATTAGAGTAAATTTTTTAGTACAATTTTGTTTTTAAATAAGATATTGGAATTACTTAAATGCTTATGAAGCATATATAAATATAAGGCTTTTTTATCTAAATCCATTTCAAATTTTCAGAAAAAGTATAAAATAATTAAGAAATGGTATTAAGGTATTAAGAGAAAAGTAATAATAGTTTTGTTTCTGATTGATACAGGAGCAGTGCGACAGTATGATTGCATACAGGACCCGTGCGACTCTATAATTGTATACAAGACCGGTGAAGGTATCCCAAGAATGAGTGAGGCTTGTTCTAAGTAAATATTGTTATTTTTTGGAGGCTGAAAACCTTATTATGTGGCTTAATAACATCAATGCCACGATGAGTCATCCCACCAATATTATCAAATTTGGCAGCGCTTATATGAGCGTAGATAAACTGGTCATAGGTGTATCTTGTGTGCTAATATAACTGAATGACTTAATATGGCCATCTTTAATTAGGTTTCTTGAAACTAAATTCAAGAAATATATTTAATCTTTTAAATTTTATTACTAGATTAAATTGTAAAAGTTTCATGATCTTAAGTTTTTTTTATACAAAATGCAAAATGCTAATCTTACTGTTTTATCATCTAACCTTTTATCTTTAATCTTTCTTTTTATTTTATTCTTTTTTATCTCACAAAAGAGGCTTAATGACTTTATTAACAAATTATTTTAGTTTGTTTTTTTCAAATAACAAACGTATCAAAACAGAGATATTTTATAAAGCTACAAACTCTCAAAGATATTTAAATTATTGCAGTCACCAACCTTCATTACAGCTAAAAGAAGTTTCAATACAGTCTTGCGCATAGAATTGTGTTTATATCAAAATACATCAAAGAAAATATCCGTTTAGAAAAATAAAACTATGGCTTCAAGACTATTTTCTACCTGAGAATGTTATAGGAAAAGCATTTATTGATGCAAAATTGTTTGGACCATCACAACAAAAAATAATTTAAGAGCTTTTCTTAAGTCACCGCGTTTTATAGTCTAAACTGCAAGCCTTACGAAAACTAACTTTCTATTAAGTCTATCCACTAATAAAAGAATAAATGAGATTTTTCCAACACACATCCAGTAATAGCTTACCATCATTAATTTACCGAAACAACTTATTTCCGCTAAGTTTGATTTGTAACATCTAATAAAAAATATATAACTGTTTAAATGTAAAGATACTTGCTGCAAAATTTTTGTAAATAAAACCTGTTTTATTTACAAGATGCTGCAAAAAAATTTTATTTGCAAGAAGTAGAAAACTTTTTAACATGGTTTTTTTTTTAATATTTGGAAAGTTACATTACTTGTAACAACATAATGTGATTTATCATATAAATTGTTTCGATTTTGGTTTCTTAATAACAAGTTTTTGACAAAAATGACAAGATCCTAATAACAAAACCGTTCCTGACCCTTCCTGACCCTGACCCTACTGACAAAAATTGACCCTTAATGAAAAAACCATGACACTGCCAATGACACTGCCAACGATTAAATAAAAAAAGTTATGGAACAGTTATTCCTTATTATATTAATTTAACAATACTCTGTTTAAAAAAAATTGAAAAAGGTCATCCATAACAACAGTATCTTAATTAAAAAATATTTACACTAAAAAATTGAAGATTTGCACAACAACACTTAAACAAGAAGAAGTACTGATGAAATCTTTTTATATGAAATAATTTTGTTAAATTTCTACATTACTAAATCTTTTCAAGAAATAAATAATAATAGTTAAATGTTGTAAACAAAAAATAAATGATGTCATTCCAACGTAATATATAAGTCAGTACTGTAAACTCATCCGTACGTGCACCGTACAAATGAGTTTCCCGTTCCTCGTACTATGGGGAACTTAAAAGGAAAGGGAAAAATAATTACGCGAGCATCTGTAGTTTTACTTTGAACAAATTAAAATTTGTAACATGCATGCTCAATTAGTTATTGTTTACTTTCCCTTTTTTCGTTCTCCTAGAAAAAAGATTGAGTGGAAATTGACTTTTAAAAGTTTTTTAGTTTTACTAAAAAAATGTTTTCTAATGATGAGTCATTACCAAGTCACCATTGCCACATTTTAAAGTATTTCGACTTAATTTCCAGTATTGAAAACGCTGTATTTCGATGGCTTCGATGAATTTTTCTATTTTAGTTGTTTGAAAAAAAAAGCGTAAAAAAAGTGTAAAAATTGTTTTCCTTGTTTCACCTCGTGTGCAATCAAGCTGGTGTAAAAATTGTTTTCCTTGTATATACCTCGTGTACAATCAAGCTGGTATACTTCCGGGTGGTTTTTGATTTATCTATTAGTTTAAATTATTACAGCATTGTGTATTATTTAAGGAATTACCAAAACGGAAGGTTGTTATAAAGCCAACTTTACGAAGTCCTTGTCTAATTTAGGTACCCATGATAAAATAGTTCGATTTATGACGTCAATCTTTTAAGATAAGGGTGGTTTGGTTAAAACATTTATAATTTTTTGGAATATCCAGATATTGTTTATATCATTGCTTTTTCTTTGAATTTTTCTTTGAAAATCCTTATGCTAATACAGAGGCTAAATAGTTTATGAAAATTTGTTAAAGAAAATTCAGTTCGTTCGCCAGTTCATTAATATCGTTGTCTAAACTTTCTTTAAAAGTTTTTAATAAAAAAGATGCCAATAAAACATAATAAAAAAAAGAACACTACGATTATACCATTTGCATCAATGGGATGCAAATAATAACCAGCCAATCCCTTTTGTAACCCATTTAGAATTCTAAGCCAACTCAAGTCAAAACTCAGGTATATGAACTAGATTAGAAAGCTTGATTATCCCATGGTTATTTGCAAATAGTTCTTTATAAGTTTCAGTTTTAAAAAGGTCTTCTACCGCGAAGCCACAGACACAAAAATTTTAAGAAATAATTGTTTTAGGTTTAGATAAAGTATTCGGAGAGACTCAAGGAAGTTCCACTCAGCTGTGAACTTCAAAACGTCAAATACTGATAAAATATTGATCTGACTGTCTTTAAATTAATATTTGCTGCCTTGATGTGTCCCTGCTATACTCTTCTTGTACTTTATTCGTCTTTCGAATGGAATTCCACATTAATCTGATTTTAGAAGAAATTTTTCAATAGCATGCTAAGTGGTTGCGTTTCTCCTGCAGAAAAAGTTTTAAAGCTTGGTAACCGTTTTGTCAAGAGTAAATTCTGAAGATATTGTTGTATATGATCAAGTTCCTCAAGTAGAGCAGCCTAAAAGTACAAGTACCAGATAAATGTATAACTACAGACAACAAGTAAAAGACTTTGTGCTGCACATCTTGTGTCCCATTTTAACTAGTATCACATAAAACTTCAATCACCACAGCACATTCATCAAACTTATCTTTCACCGGTTTAACAGCAGAATGATTATTTGATTAATTAAGAGAGCAACATGTACAAACTTTTTAGGGGTTTCAATTAATGAAAATCTCACATGGAAAAAACATATCGAAAACATTACCTGCCAAAATTCAAAAAGTTTAGGTATATTATATAAATCAAGAATCATGTTAAATAAGCATATTTTAACTCAACTATACCACTCGTTCATTAACTGCCACATAAACTATGCGAATGCGGCTTGGGGTAGTGTCAATAAAAGTAAATTAGAACCCCTTTATCACCAACAGAAACATGCTGCACGTCTTATTAATTTTAAAGACCGTTTTTTGCATGCTAAACCTTTTTTATTGAAATGAATATTTTAAAAATATTTCAACTAAATATTTTTAATCTACTGTGTTTTAAGTTTAAATGTAAAACTCGTACAGCTCCGGTTTCATTTCACAATTTATATTCCCTAAAATAAAAAAATAAATATAATTTACGAAATGATAATTTCCTTCTTCAACCAGTTTTCAGAACCAATTTAGGCAAGTTAGGTATTTCTTTTCGAGGGGCGTTTCTATGGAACAATCTATGGAACAATCTATGGAATGGTTTACATGTAATAAACTATCACTTAACGTAACAAAAACTAAGTATTTACTATTCCATAAACAAAATAAAACAGATAATCTTCCCCTATAACTACCTGATCTGAAAATAAATAAAATAAATATTACAAGACAAACATTTGTAAATTTCTTAGGTGTTATTTTAGATAAAAAATTATCTTGGAAGACTCATATAAGCTCTCTGGAAAGAAAACTTTCAAGAAATGTTGCAATAATGTATAAAGGAAAACCATTCTTAAACATTAGGTCATTAAAAAATTTATATTTTTCTTTAATACATAGTTATTTAACTTACGGAAATATTGTATGGGCAAGCACAAATTACACAAAGTTGAAAAAAATTTATTCAAAACAAAAAATGCTTGCCGAATTGTATTTGGAGCAACAAGAAATGTGCCTCGCAAGCCACTTCTAAGTAAGCTTGGATCATTAAACGTGTACAAAATTAATATATGTTTAGTCTTACAATTCATGTATAAAATAAAACACGAACTATCTCCAACAATATTTAATCAATATTTTAGTAAAATATACCATAAATACCCGACAAGATTTTCCGGAAACAATTTTGTAACTCCAAAATTTAATCTAAAGTTATGTTCTTATTCTATTCAGTATCGGGGACCTTTTTTATGGAAAAGTTTTAAACAGTTTGTTTATAATAAAAAACAAACACTTCCGCAATTCAAAGCTAATTTAAAATATCATTTAGTAAATATGGATTTTAATATTGTAAATATTGCCAGTCTTTTTTAGAAGTTATCAAAATAAATTTATAATAATAAATTAACTAAAACAACTTTAACATGTTAACTACCAAAAAACTAAAAATAATAAGAAGATCAGCTATTATTATTAAGAATATCCTAGTCTTTATCACACTTCTTTTAAAATGTTTACTTTTGAATATTTAGTCTTGAAGTTTAAAAAGTTTTATTTCTTGTTTCATTTAATCTAAACATGCATCTTTTTGTAAATTATCTTACATTTATTTTACTTTTGACACTTTTATATATTTTATGTTATTGTGGATGGAATTTTATTCATTTTATTATAAAAACGACAATACGAGGCAACGTGTATATATATGTATGTGTGTATGTGTCATGTGCGTATATGTGTATGTATATACATATATATATTTATAGATTTTATATCTTTCTTAACTAAGTTTACTTTTAATTTTTTAGCACTTTTTTGTTTCTTAACTTCTTATACTTGACGTTTGTAAAGATTTTTTAATGTTTTACGGACTTGTAAAATACGATTGTAATGGGGTCGGTGAAAAGGCTAATTGATGCCTTTTTCTTGCTCCAGCTATTTCCTTGTGTTATATTTGTACGTTGTATATATTCTTAACGGCGAAATAAATGAAACTACTACTAACTACTACTAATATTCTAGTTTTGAAACATTTCGGTTTTTCTCAAGACTGGAACTTTTTTGCATTTAAAAGGAAATTAAAAAATATCATTCTCTCTATTGAAAACATACTTATATATTTTTAAATTTAATTATTTTGATTTATTTATAATGTTTTTACAAGTTATTATATAAAAAATTTATTTGACTATATACTTTTTTGATTATACAATTTTTTAAACATGGCAGCTTAAAGAAGGCAGCATAGTTAAGCACATGTTTTTAAAAAATTTTGATAATGGTAGTATGAAAAGATACAACTCAACCAATTAATACTGCTATTGAAGTACTTAAGGAGGAATTACTCATGCGTATTATTAAATTGGAAAATGAAAGAATAAATACTGAAAATGAAAGTTTTAAAAAAAATAATTAAAAATAGTAATACAGAATAACAACAAACCGCTATTTAGTAGTCTCATTAAGAAAACAAGCAAAGGAGCACTTCCTATCAGTGAATCAAAAACAAGAATAATTAATGCAATCTCAGCTGAACAAAAAGAAAAAGTAAAAAAAGAAAAAAATGTACTAGTGTTTGGATTAAAGGAATCGAGCCGAAAAAGCAAGGATGAAATCAAAGAAGATGACGATGGAAGTATTGGTGAAGTGTTCCATGCTATTGGATTAGAAAAGTTAAATATTGTTACACATTTCAGGTTAAACAGTAGAGATAAAAATAAACCAGGACGACTAGCTATTGAACTAGTTAATTCATCAGTAACAAGTTTTAAGTTTTGCTTGAGAATTAAATAAAGTTGAAGCATATAAAAATAAAGTATTTATCAATCCAGATCTAACGTATAGAGAAAGAGCTTGCCTTAAATTGCTACTTGGTGAAAGAAATAGATTAAACAAACTAGAAGAAGATAAAAGTTCGACATTTCGATTCGTTATCAGAAACGAAAATTTTGTTGCAGGAAATTGAAATCAAAAGCCAATAAAATATTTGAAGATTGAGAAGAAGATCAAGATTAAGATCTAAACTCAGTGAAATAACGTGCTTATACTTGAATGCAACTTCATTAAACAATAAGTTCGATGAACTAATCAAAGTTATTAACTCAAACAACGCTAATGTAGTAATGATTTGTGAAACTTGGTGGAAGTCAGTAGCTAATATCAATGGATACACCTTATTTAGAAAAGACAGAGATGTTGGTAAAGGTGGAGGAGTAAGTATATGTATAAAAAACGATATAAAGGCTTAAAAAATTTCAGAAAAATATTTAAAAAACCCTACACTCTTAAGCCGAATGGTTCTTCAAAGAACCTTTAAGGGTTCTTCGCGTTGACGCTGGTGGAGCACCCGTAGAGGTTCTTTAAAGAACCCTTTAAAAAGGTTCTTCGGAAGAACCTTAAAGTAAGGTTCTTTAAAGAACCTTTAAGGGTTCTTCGCATTGACGCTGGTGGAGCACTCGCAGAGGTTCTTCAAAGAACCCTTTGAAAGGGTTATTTGGAAGAACCTTAAAATAAGGTTCTTTAAAGAAGCCGTTATAGTTCTTCATCCAACCGTTCGATATTTTTGCATTGTTGCTAACGTTGCACAGATACTTTTTAGACTTCTTGAACATTTTTTATTATTAAATATCAATATGATATATAATTATTTAATAGACTTTTAATATTTAATTATAATTATTTAAGATATTTAAGCTAGTTGCTTAACGCCAAAATTAAAATGTAAACAATGACTTTTCTAAATATTTAACATATATTTCAATATATGGCAATAAAGAAAAAAAAAACTACTTTTTTAAATATAATATTTTCAAACAATTAACAAAAATAAAATTTTATTTTACAATCCAATTTGACTTGGTCTTCAATTGTAAAAAAAATAAAAATGTTTTCTAGTGTTAAATCCATTGTCCAATATATAAATGTTTTTTAGATGTACAAATAAACGCGAGATTTCTGTTGTCGCATTCGATCGAAGAATTATCTAAAATTTAATAATGATATATATATATATATGTGTATATATATGTGTATATATATGTGTATATATATATATATATATATATATATATATATATATATATATATATATATATATATATATACATATATATATATATATACATATATACATATATATATATATATATATATATATATATATATATATATATATATATATATATATATATATATATATATATATATATATATATAATGTTCATGTTGTTTCACATGTTCATGCTGTTTCTAATCTCCATATTACTATAATATGGAGATTTGAAATATATAAATATATACATAATATACTATTTTACCTGTTTTTGTTAATATTGAAGCAATAATTAAGTTATGAATGAAGCAATAACATTTAATATCAAACAACTTTTTTTATATTTTATAAATTTCGACTTTGCCACATACAGTCTATTGCGTCCATTTCCATATAAAGCTTTTCGTTTGATGCAGTTCTTTATCAAGATATTTACTAAATCTCATTGTATCATTTCATTTCTTTAATATTTTAAATATGTAAAATAATTATAGTTAAAAATATATTTTTAAAAAAATTAGAGGTTAACTTTTTGTAGTCTTGAGGACTTCATATATGAAGTATATATATAACAGAATACAAATTATTTTGGAAATATTAATTAGAAACTCACAATAGCATGGTAACGCAGCAAATTTAAACTAGGAAATGCATTCCTTCAATAATTGTTTATATATTACTTACTATTTCAACAAATGTTTAATTTGCTATTTATACTATTTTAAATAATTGTTTTATTCAACAAATAATAATAATCATTTTAAAAATATTATTTCGAATTGACTCTCTTAAGATTATTATTCCAGTTTCCCTTTTACTGTGCTTTTATTAAATAACAAAATATTCACATAGAAAACATAACAGAAAAAGTTATTTAAAACGCAAATTTCTAAGAGTAATATAGGTGTAGCCATCTTGTAGTATATATGTATCAAGCAGTTGATAGTCACAAACTTCATTTGGTAAACATATTGACAAAGTTTCATCTTCTTTAACTCTGAACGCATGCATATGTGCATTATATTTGTCACAAACTAGCAGCTTACCACAAAATACCCAGAGTTGTCGAAATTGAATAATGTGAAATATCTTGAAAAACAAAGGAATTTCTTCAGTGTGTAATAAAGATAAAATAAATGTATCGTGCAAATGAAACTGAATCCCATTTATATTAATAGCATTACATTTCCAAAGAGTTTCTTTTTTATCAAAAACATCATTGACAAAAAAAGACATTAATTTCTCCTGAATACAAGTTGACAAACTATCAAAAGTAATTGAGCACAGATTAGAACTTTTATAATTTTCTTTAAAGAAGTCAGAGGATGTCATTTCCCAACACTGTCGTAGCTGATGTCGTTTTGCAAGCGAGTAGCTTATGTTTTTGAAATTTCTAATAACAGAAGCCAACTTTTTGAAATACAAGTGTTTTGCTTCAAAACGCATACACCATAAATACCGCAAAGGTCCATATTCATTGATTAGACGAGCATAATGAAGCATGAAATGAAATTTAGGTGTTAAATTATTGGGAAACAGTTCAATGAAATTCTGCAAAAAGTGCTCTACTAAAAATTGAAGGTACGACAATACAGTTTTGGAAATTTTTGGAGCAAATATGTAATCTGCAATATCTCGAAGCTGTAAATATAGCAACCAATACATATTGGATGTTGGTATGCGATTGCCAATTATAAATGGCAGTAAACGAAACATACAAAACTTTTGTGACGCAGAACCAACAAAGTTGATAGAAGTACCATTACGTGCAACAAATGGTACCGGCTTGTTTTTTTTGTCATTTCTACCAATTTCAAAAATATTAAGTTCCGTATTAATCTGTTCCACTGTAATAAGGTGTTGCTCTTTAAACTTTATTAAAATTAAGCTTATTAATTGTGGTATGATACCTTCTAACACATCGTGCATAATGTCCGGTGGAAAAGACTGTGTAACATTAAAGTATGATAGATCGAGTAAAGGACAGCGTTTTTCAACTCCATACATACTTGAAGAAATAAGACCTTGACCAGAAATCGCAGCCAAGTGATAATGGTGCATTTCATCAGTTCGAATTCTCGTATCGCATTCAGTCATAACTCTATTTTTGTCAGCGTAAGAAGTCATACACTGACGACAAAAACGCCCTGAATAAAAAACGCGACGAAAACCAGCAAGTGCATGAGCAGAAAGATTATCAGCAGATATAGTTGCAATACCTCCAAATAATCGAATCTGCTTACCATCAACTGTGGCTAAAATACCTTCATTTTGCAATGTCAGCAAATCCTGAATTAACGGTCTTAAAACTTGCTTGTAAGTTTTATATTTCTTAATGAACTTTTCTTTTACAAGAATACATAAGTTTATATTTTGAAGCTGTGAAATATGTTGTTCTTCAATGTTCCCTAAGAAAAAGTAAAAAGCCGAGAGTTTATGTACTGTACGATGGGCACCTATAGGATTACACACCTCAAACTCATCACAATATAAATGAATTCTTAATGCATACTTGTCATCTTTAAAAACATCATGTTTTTTAAAAGTTAAACCATCCGAATATGAGCATAACAAATTTGTATTATTAGACTCATCTTTTTCAAGTTTTCGTTTGATTGAATTCCAGATAAACTCATTTTCAACTAACTTTTTTAGCAATGGTAAAATTGGTATATACTGAAAAGTTTCACTTTTTGATGCTGTTAAGTTATCTTGATATAAATTGTCTATTATGCTGTGCAATTTTATTTCTACTGGCAAAATAAGACCTAAATGAGACTTGCTAAATGAAATAATTTTTTTGCTAGAATTAACTTTAGATAAAACTGTATCCAAAAGCAAATCACAATTTAAAAGTTCATTAAAATCACTACTATATATAAATTTGTTGCCAAGTTGCTGCTTTATAAGATTGGAAAAACAATTGTTAAAATATGTCAGCAAAGATTGAACTTCATTGGCTACATTAATTTGCACAATAGATGGTATCGAATGCCTTTCTGCTATTGATACTATAAACATTGCAAAATGTTGCTGTATATTACTAAGCAGATTGTCTAGTGGAGACATAGAAGTGCAATCTAAATTAGAATGAAAATATCTAGTAGCTTGATTGTTACGGTCAGTGATATTATCAAACTCTTCAATTGTGTTATCAAAAGTGAATAAATTTTGTTCAACTGGTAATATTGTTTCACAGTTAATATTTTTAGACTCATTGATTTGAGCTGCATTGTAAAAGAAACTATGCTTCCTGCGCATATGTTGACGTAAACTTTTGACAGAAGGGTATTTAGCAGGACAACCATCAATATTGCACATTTGTAAAAAACCAACCGTATGTTCATGCATAATATACAAATGTTGCAAATACTTGTTAAGCGAATTTTTCTGTGCACCACATGTACAACAAGTAAAACATAAGATATCATTACTTGCAGCCATTTAAAATAATAAATTAGTTGCTAAATAAAAATATATTTTTTACAAGTTTACTGAAAAAATCATGCATTTTTTAGAGTTACATAAAAAAAAAACTAGGTTTACTAAAGAGCAAAGGTTACCAAAAAAAAAAATTATTAACTTAAAATTGCCAATCAGTTAACTTAAATTATTAGTAAAATATATGCTATACTTATAAATACCTATGTTATAGGCTATTCCTATATTATATATTATATTTTAAGCATAAACAAAACTTGGACAGGCTGAAGAACCACACAATTCGAATAAAACAGATGTGGGTTGCCAACCCCTGGGCTATACTATAGACTTATATACTATACACCTATACTATAGGCTATACTAGTCTACACTACCAGGCTAACTATCCTACTTTTTAATGTATATATACACAACCCTTGGAAATAGAAAAACTCAAATCAGCAATAAATCACTGACCTTAAACTGTTTTAGGTCGGCTTAAGGTCTGCAAAAAAATTAACTTACAAAGGTTTCACCATAAAAAATATAGAGGTTAGTTTGGCAGATGATTTAATAAAGTTATA
>NC_088924.1:36430000-36482500 GCF_038396675.1 Hydra vulgaris | reverse complement strand
TATTTTATGAAAATAAAAAAATAATCCCGAACTATTGGACGAGCGTTATTTTATACGCTCGTTATAAGCTGAACGAGCGTTGTTTATCGCGCCTAGAACGTTTGAAAATACCGTTTATGAGCGCGTTTTACGAGCGGAGCGCGATCGCGCTCGCTTCATCACAAGCCCTGTATATATATATATATATATATATATATATATATATATATATATATATATATATATATATATATATATATATATATATATATATATATATATATATATTATAGAATATATATATACATATACATATATATACATATATTTATATACATATATATATATTATATATATATATATGTACATATATATATGTATATATATATATATGTATATATATATATATGTATATATATATGTAATGTATATATATATATATGTAATGTATATATATATATATATATATATATATATATATATATATATATATATATATATATATATATATATATATATATATATATATATATATATATATATATATGTATATATATATAATGGCTTGAAAATAAATAGAAACTTCAATCTAACCAATAACTTTTTGTCTTAGTTCTGGGAGTCCTTTAGGTTCTAAGTATACGCAAACATCTTCTATACTCCAGTTCAAATAATCTGCCATTTTTTAAATTTTAACAAATGATATATTTATTTATCTAAATAAAACCATTCGCAATATACAATGGTATATTTATTTACAATATGCATGATAAAAGCATATAGGAATGAGAAAACTACTCAAAAAAAAAAAAAAACACGTTGCTTTTATATTTGCCGATGATGTTAAAAACGCTTTTAATGTTTAAAGCACAAATTAAATACTGTCATGATAATCATTTGCTATTGTTATTATACCATTCTTTATAAATCCATACTAGTCTACCTGTTGTTTTATAGGTACCGATTAGAAAAATAAAATAGCGTTTACAAAGATTTGAAGAACCCTATATTAAGGTTCTTTTATATTAAGATTTTTCGTAAAACGATTCGAAGAACCTTGTGGGTTCTTTGTATTACTTTGTAAATAAGTCTCCGGTTCTTCAGAGAACCATTAGATAATAAAAAGAACCCGTAGGGTCTTTAAAGAACCTTAAATATTCTCCAAGAACCTTTAGGTTCTTCAAAGAACCGGCAAAGAACCGCGAAGAACCTTTTAGATTGACAGTGTAGTATAGAACAAATCTGGTGTGTTATTGAATTAGGAAATGAAAAAATATTATGTGGTAGTATCTACAGAACCGGAAATAGCAACATAAGTAACTGTATCAACATCACAAAGTCTATAAAATTTGCTCATTCAAAGAAACTATCAAATAAATATACTGGAATCCTTGTTTGTGGGGATTTTAATTTCCACACAATTAGGTAAACAGAGGATTATTATGGCGAACTAACTTGTGAGTCTGATAACAAAGCCAAGATATTTTTTAAATGTTTAAATAATTGCTTCATGCATCAGAATGTGTTTAAACCAACCTTTCAAAATAACATAGGAGATGAAACGAATGTACTTGATTTGATTATAACTGAAAATAAAAATAGAGTTTATAAACTGGCACACCTTCCCCCATTGGGAGGTATTAACCATGGTCATCACATTATTAGATTTAATTAAAGTTTGTTTAAAAAAGACAAGCTCATTTACAGTCGAGGGAAATTCTATGAATTAAATAATTGTTTTAAAATTATAAACTGGAACGATGAATTTAAAGGTTCGGAAATAAACGAATGTTACAAAAAAATGGCTAAGCCATTACGAAGAAGGATGTAAACTTTTTATTCTGATCATTAAAGTGGGAAGTATTTAAACCAACACAAAACCTCTCTGGATAAATAAAGAATTGAAAGCGTTGTCGAAAGAAAAGAAAAATATGGTTCAAATGCAGAGGGAAGAAATTCAGAGTCATTCATTTACTTGCAAAACACAAAAAAATAAACAAGACATTAAAAAGAAAAAGTTAATCAGAGAATCAAAAATTTTGAATGTGATCTTGCTTCAAATTCGAAATCTAACCTCAAGAAAATTTATGCATGTATAAATAATAAAACTAAAGTCAAAGAGAACATAAGAGCAATCTTACTAAAAAACGGAAGTATTGTAAAAGATTTAAAGGTATTTGCAAAAAAAATTAAATCGGTATTTTGCATCAGTATTCATCAAGCCGCAAGATTCATCTGTTTCAATCATAAATATAGAAACACAAACTTTCTGTCGAAATCCAGATTTTAATGTCTCTGTTGCAGAGGAATACTTAAGCAAATTAGACACTAATAAAGCAACTGGAATGGACAAAGTTCACCCAAAAGTGCAAATCCGCTTTAGCCAAACCACTATCATTAATGTTTGATAAATCCTTTGAAACAAGTAAACTCCCAAAGTTATGATCATGTGCTTATATCATTCCGCTGTTTAAAAACGGTAACAAATTAGACCCTAGCAACTATAGACCTGTATCTTTAACATCTGTAGTTTGTAAAGTCGTGGAAAGGATAATTAAGGAATAAATAATGAAATATTTAGTAGATAACAAGCTAATCAATAAAAAACAATATGGATTTTTTAATAATAAAAGTTGTGTAACAAACCTATTGGAGTTTCTAGATTTCATCGCAAATTCAATAGACAATGGTTAGAATGTGATCGTTTTGTTTTTAAATTTTGCCAAAGCGTTTGATTCGGTTGATCATGAAAGAATATTGTTAAAACTGGGTGCTCTTGGTTTCAAATCAAAATTATTGGATTGGTTCCAAGGATTTAAAAAAAAAGACTTCAAAGAGTGGTGATAGGAGGTAATACATCTGAAAGAAGTTGTCAGTAGAGTACCGCAAGGATCAGTGCTAGGACCACTATTATTTGTAGCCTATATCAATGATCTCCAAATAAAATAAAATCAAGCTGTAAACTCTTTGCTGATGACACGAAAATCCTTAGAGCAATAAAAAATGATAATGATGCAATTGAACTTCAACAAGATATAGACGTATTAATGGAATGGTCTAATGAGTGGTTGATGAAGTTCAACCAGCAAAAATGTAAGATTATGGTAATTGGAAATTACTAACACAAATTTTCAATGAACAATACGGCTTTAGTGTACTCAAGTATGGAAAAAGATTTAGGTGTGTACGTTTCTGATGATTTAGGATGGAAACACCAAGTCAATAAAGCTGTAAATAAAGCAAATCAAAAGCTTGGTCAGATCAAACACACTTTTAAATTTTAAGATGAAAAAACAACGAAACTCTTGTTTATAGCCTTAGTTCGTCCACATTTAAAATATGCAGCTCCCATATAGAATCCTTATTGGCAGTATGATAAAGATAAACCAGAGAGTGTTCAACAGAGAGCAACTAGAATAGAAAGTTTAAGAGGATATTGCTATGAAGAAAAAGAAGAGGTGATATGATACAAATGTTTAAATATTTGAAAGGATACGATATCATAAACTTTCACATAAAACCTGAAATGCTAGACAAAGACCATAAAACAAGAGGCCACAATAGTAAACTAAGAAGAAAATATACGGGAAATATTAAACGACATTTTTTCACCAGTAGAGGGGTAAATGACTGGAACCAACTTAAACAAGAAACAATAGATGCAGTTAGTATCAATCAATTCAAAAACAAGTTGGATGAACATTTTGAATACTAATTTTTATTATTTTTGTGTATTACAGCTGTTAAAGTACAAACTCTACGCAGTTCGCACTCATCACTTTTGAAGTGTACAGCGCTATTATATTATATATATTATATTATATATATATATTATATTATACTTGTTTATTTGAATTTTGTTTTGTTAATTCTATTTTGTGTATCATATTAATTTAATTTATACATTTTATACTTATCAAGTCTTGTATTTTAAGTATTTATATAAAACGTTAATTTTTACTTTTAACTTTCGATTTATAAACTTTATTTGACTGCCTTATTTATTTTATACACATTACAAAACTGTTTTAAACACGTAACGATTGTAAGCGGTTTTGATGACAAGATCATCTGATCTTCTGCAAGTCTCCGCGTTCTTATTTCATATGTAACAAAATTTGTAATTTTTTATTTATATGCATTCTTCTTTCATTTATTTTATTGTAATAGTTTTTATGAAGAAATAAGAGAACATAAAGAAAAAAATATATATATATATATATGTGCGCTCCAGCATGTTTTTTATAGCTTTTTAATTGACACTGCAGTGTGTTTAATTAAAATGTCCCACCGATGGGTGGAAGGGGCATAAAAGGAATACATTTTTTTAAGAGATCCAAAGAATGTTACACTTGAAGATTTTAAGCAAAAGTTGACCACACAAGTAAGCAAATTGTCCACACACTCATTAAAATAGTTTTTTTATTTATTCTTTTCAGAATGACTTGAACACATACTGTTAATCTCTCCTTTGCCACAAAGTCATTATTTCTATAACGAAAGTTAATTGCTTCTTTGCAACGTTTTTTACATCAGTTTCAGAATTCTGATCGAATAAAATTAAACACTAATGTTATATTATTATAATTTTTTTAAAACTTTTTAATTTTTAGTTTGATGGCTGAAAGTGCGAATTGCGTATTGTGATGAATGTGAAAGAAGCTGTTCTATTTAACTTTTACTTGTAGACAGAAGAAAATTCACTTTCCCAGTATTCAATATTGTCAGCATTGACAATATTGAAATGAAAGTTGGTATTGAATTTTCTGCGGACATTGAATACGTTTAACTTAATTTACATGAAATGAGATATATAGGTGGTGTGTGACGATTTTTTTTTGTTTAATTTCAAAAACGAGGAGGTTTATTTTGGTGAAGAATTTTATGGGAATTCCGAATCTGCAATAATAAAATTTAAAAAAATAATGTCTTACTAGTAGGGTCAGCGTTGTTTTAAACATACTTATTTCAATACTGCCATGCTTTAAAAAAAAATACGGTTTAATTTTATGAATTCCCAGTGGGCATAGGACCTAAATAAGACGTCTTTTGAACGTTCAAAAGACGTCCAAAACATTCAATAGACGTTTAAAAGACGTCTTTTTTACGTCCTGTGCCCACCGGGTTGTTTATTATTGAGGATGTAATAAAAAAAAAAGAAAAAAAGAAAAGAGAACAATGTTCTAAGAACCGTATGATTCAATTTCACATATATGTATGTGTTAGAAGTATAGTTTGTTTGTTTTATTATTTTTTTATGCTTTTTTTTTTTTTTCTTCTACATCCTCAATATTTTTATTTATGAACGTTAATGTGTGTGGGAACCATTTACTTTTTGCCTTTTTTATCTATATATTTGTTCTCAGGCGAGCAAAATATATAAATTAAAATATATAAAATATATAAAAACTAAATATATATATATATATATATATATATATATATATATATATATATATATATATATATATATACATATATATATATATATATATATATATATATTTATATATATATATATATATATATATATATACATATATATATATATATATATATATATATATATATATATATATATATATATATATATATATATTCATTATAGCAAAATATATAAATTAATAAAAACTAAATATATATATAATATATATATATATATATATATATATATATATATATATATATATATATATATATATATATATATATTAAATTATTTATTCAATTACATAAACATTATAAAGTATGGGAACAAATTTTGCTTGTTGTTTTATTGCTTGTTTTATTTTTGGTTTGTTAGCTAATTAATTTAATTATATATATATATTAAATTATTTATTCAATTACATCAACATTATAAAGTATGGGAACAAAGTTTGCTTGTTTTTTTATTTCTTGTTTTATTTTTGGTTTGTTAGCTAATTAATTTAATTATACTTTTATAATTAAATTAATTAGCTAGTTACTATAGTTTTAACGGTTGTAAAAAAAATTTTATCTTTTGATTTTGTATTTTATGTTACACGGTTTTTATGTTCCACGGTTTTTATAAACTATGTATCTTACGGTATATATTACGGGGCTTAGTGATAGGAAAACTAAAGTCTTCTTTTTGCCCCGCTCATGTAAATCTTTTATTCATGTACTTTGTAATTACAAATATTCTTTAACAGCGAAATATAACAAAAAATAAATAAATAAATAAACAAACAAACAGAATAATGATTAACCCAGACGGCACAACTCGTTTAAAAGTTACGCGTGGTTTCTGTTGCGTGTTTAAAACTCCCGAAATCACTAAGAATAACACGTGTCAAGAATAGGGTTTTGATTCACTGATCTCAAAATATAACTGGATAGCTGGTTCTATTGTTTTTTCCGAAAAAAGTTGAAGCTAAAATTGGCCTCCCAAGATGGCGGCGATATTAGTTCCTAGCGGTGAAACCGATATACATTTTAAATGGCTATATCAAATTACAAAAAAAAAATAATTAAATAAGCTTATAAATTTCTTAAAAATAAAAGAAAACAAATGAATTTTATAAATATTAGAGAAAAAAAGAAATTATTTTTTTGTATAATTGAATTTATTATTAAATGGCATTTACAAATTTAGTTAAGTCTTATGTATAAGTATTGGGAACTAAAAACTATGAGTCTTATAGTTTTTAGTTCCCAATGCTGTATGCTAGAAGGTTAATAACATAACAGTATGATAAACGGCAATCATTTCTACCCTCTATATTCTCTACTACTATATTCTCTATTTTTTGTTGCAAGATGCCATTTTGTGCAAATTCTACATGAATTGTTAACTGAGTGCTGTGAGTATACAAAAACTTAGGGGTTCCTTCTAGAATTATATTATACTTAAATTCTATTGTTGCATAAACTATTTGAATAAAATATTATTAAGTGTCACTTATACTGGTAAAAAAAAACCAGGTCTGAATTACAGTTATTTATAACGACTTTTAAAACAAATAAAAAGTAAATAATAGTTTCTTATAGTTTGAAGGATAATCACTCAATACAATTGAAGAAACAAATGTATATAAAAATACATTTGTTTGAAAAAAATTTCTTGATATAGAAATGTTAAAAACATTTCCTCCTCTTTGAAATATTTCCTTAACTTTAATTAAATATCCTGCTTACCTGCTGTTAAGTATTATGGTTATATATTACAGCTTGCTGACTTTTTTATATTAATGAACTGTAAATAGCTGTTAAATAATTTTATAAATATGTTGTTGAGTTTATTCGCATAATAGATTGATTATATGACATTAAATTCAAGAAAATGATTTGCTAAAGAATATCATTAGTCTTAAAGAGATTACTGCAACACAAATGATCTTGTATAATCGAAAAGCTGATTTCATTGGATATTTGGCAGCAATTAAATCTGCTCAAGGTATTTGTTGACTAGGTTGAAAAAGAAGGTTCACCATTAAATTATTTATTATCATATAAACTCAGTCAAAACCATCTAGAGCTTTTTTTTGGTGCTGTGAGATCTGCAGAAATGTTAAACAGCAATATCAATTGCCAACAATTCACATAACCAACAGTTCAAATAACTTTTTATGCAAAGTACCGTTTAATTATCAAATTTCTTTTGGTGATTTTAGTACTAAAATATCTTTTACTGAAATTGAATTAATAAGAAAATATGATTTGTTGGAGAGAGAACCAACAGTTAGTGATCACGATAATGCAGATATTCCAAACTGCAACAATCTATTTGAATACAAAAAAACTTTGATCCCATATATTGCTGGATACGTAGATAAAATGACTTCAAAAAAAAATATCCTCATTAACGTCAGAATGCACTAGTACTCCCTTTTCATTTAAAACAAAATAGCTTTTTAAAATTCAAAGACATAGGAAGTTTGATTAAATCAACCATAAGTGTTATATGCAAAGAAACAGAAAGGTGTTTCCAAAATTAATTGGTTGTTTTAATAGATTGCCTCTTTCCAAATGAAATTGGAATTCAAAATGCATTAGCAAGTGCTGCTTTGAGATCAGTCGATTTTTTGAAAATAATAATTGATCTAGCTCCTCATGTTTGACTCAACTATAAATGATAACAATATATTTTCCTTGTTTTTTGGCTCATTTGGCAGTTTGGCTGCCTAATTAACTAGAAAAAAAAAAAAAAAAAATATATATATATATATATATATATATATATATATATATATATATGTATATATATATATATATATATATATATATATATATATATATATATATATATATATATATATATATATAAAATAATAATATAAGACACAAATAACTATATAAAAAAATTCTAGAAGAAACCCCTGAGTTGTGTGAACTCACAGAGCTCAGCTAATAGTTCATGCAGCATTTGTAAATTTGTGATATCTATTTGAAAAACTAATTTTCATAATAGTTTATTTTAAAAAGATATTTAGCTGCCTACCATGCAGTTATGTTATTAACCTTCTAGCACACAGCATTGGGTAGTTAAGAACTAAAAGGTGCATAAATTGTATTATAAACAATATTAAACAAATAAATTATAGTGAAACTAAAATTAAAAGAAAGTAGTCAAATGAAAAATAAACGAAATATGAATAAAATTATTTCAGTTTTTCAAACTTAAAATAATTATTCGAAAGTTGTTTGGAAATTGTTAACTTGTATAACTACTAGTTCCTTATTTGTTTTTTACTAATGTTAAATAAACCAATTCTTAATTTAAAAAAACTAAGAATTTTTATCTTATTTAATAACATTTATTTATCTTTAAAAAAGCAAGATATTATTATAATATCTTGCTTTTTTAATAATAATAATTATACAAACTTATTGTTTAGAATATATTTTGTTAAACAATAGAGAAATTCACGTAAATATGTAATGTTGCCTTTTTTTTTTAGTTATTGTTATGTAAAACCAAAAATTATATTTGAGACATGTACATTTCATAATATTTATATATGTAAATGACATATAAGTTCGTAACAAAAATTTCTTCATTTGTTATCAACCGAAACCGTCGCCATCTTGGGAGGCCAAAACTGGCTTCAAAAAATTTGCCGTACACGCTATCCAGTTATATTTTGAGATCAGTGGTTTTGATTCCGTGAAATTAACTAGGGTGGGGAGGGGTAATACGGATAGAATTTTAGATATATTTTTTTCTAACATAATTTTTTTTTTTAGTTAAAAACCACCATAAAAACTTTTGTTATTTTTCTTTACATTCAGGGTGTATACAATAAAATCACAATGAGTAAAACATAAATATATTTTAAATAACTAACATACTAATTCTCTTTTAACAACACCTTTCATATATCCAAATTACCCCACTGGTGGGGTAATGCGGATACTCATTATATTTGATATAAGGATAATCATTATATTTGATTTGATATCACACTTATTGCTTTTCACGTATTTAAAAAGTCAAACTGTATTGGTTATGTCAAGCAGTTTTCTTTTACTTACTGATACAGTCTTCTTTTCAGCTTTATTCTTTTCTTCTTCTTGTAACCTTGCGACAACATCTTGTGCTGTTAAAATTTCTCCCTTTTTGGCCTGGACACGTGCTCTGCGTTTTTTTGAATTTGCAAGTGCTGTCAGTGTAGGTTGACTTGGGCTAGGTGTAAGTACAGAATCGATTGATCTCTGCAGATTTTTTACAACATTTTCTTTTTTGTTAAACTTATCTACTTCCTCATGCATTGGCTGCATGTTCACTATCTTTTTCATAGGTTTTGATTTGTCAACAGAGTAAAGACCACTGCCATTAAAACCACTTTTCAGGAGTTTGTTATCTATCTTACTGATAAGAGCTTTTAGTAAAGTTGGAAATACAGACTTGTCAACATTTTTATGTCTGCTTTCTCTTAACCAATCCTTAAGGATTTTCTTCCAATGGGATTTCAATGGAGCAAAAAAACCAACATCAAGAGGTTGTAACGCATGACTTGTGTTCGGAGGTAAGCAAAGTAAAATTATATGATTGTCCAGAGCCTTTTTAACAGTAGAATATGTTATATGGCTGTTGTGTCCATCACATAACAGCAACACAGGCTTTTCAAAATCCTTTACATGTATAATAAACCTGTCAATCCAACTTTCAAAAATATAGTCCTCCATCCAACCGGTTTTTGTTACACCATACATTGCATTTTCTGGTCCATTTTGACACCATGCATCATAAAGGTGGATGGCTTTGTAGACGACAAAGGGAAGTAGACACTGTCCATTTGCTGACCCACAAAACAGTACAGTATACATTGATTTACCACATGATGGAGCAATGTAATAGGCTGTTTTTGATGTTTTACGAACAAAGATTTTTCCTGCTGTAGGATCTGTACGTAAACCTGTTTCATCTAAATTAAATATGCAATGCGGTCTATCAAATAAATTATTATCATTTTATGTCTTTTCATATAACTCAAAAAAATCTGTCAATGTTTTTAGAGAAAGATCATTAGCTCTTGCTTTTGTCAAAAGTTCAGGTTTTCTTTTACCAAGGACTACATTCCATCGTTTTTCAAAAGACATGCACCAGTCTTTCCCTGGCTTGTCATCTTTGAATGGAGTTTTTTTGCCAATAAATGTTATATAGGATTTAACCATCAGTTTGATATCTTCTCTATCTTGTGAAAAACCCTTATCAGCTAAGTACATCAAGGCTTCTACTAGAAGATTTTCCTCAGTATTATTTAAAACAAACCCACGACCGCTTCCAATTCTTTTGTCATTCCTTTGAATTTGATCATGGGATCGTCTGTATAATGTCCCATAAGGAATTCCAGAAGACTTTGATACACTGTATACTGACTCTCCTTCCTTAACAAGCTGTATGGCAGTCATTAGTTTGCTGTGATCATATGTACCAATAGTCTTGCGTTGGTATTCACGAGGCATAATAATTTATTTCAGTTTTATTATTTTATCTAAAATATTTTAAAACAAACTTTAGTTATATAAAGTCTATAATTTAATTATAAAGTAAAGAGGAATACAAAAATAAAATATAAAACATTTAAATGGGAGTTTAAATTTTACCCTAGCCATTCAGGGAAAACAAATTTGAACTATGATCTTAATGTAAATAGTTCAGAAGCATTATATAAAACTATTATATGTCACTGAAAAATGTATAATACTATATTAAAAAGCAAAAGTGAGCATAAATGTATATTCAAATGTCGTGTAGCTTGTGTTTTTGTAATAAAATACTATAACGTGAGTAGGATTTTATATATATCCATTTTACCCCACTATTATTTTACCTGTATATCCATTTTACCCCATTTTAGATTTTTGTTTATTTATCAATATGGGTTAGAGAACTTATAAATTAAATTTTACATATTGTTACATCATGGTCCAACTAATGAATATACATCATTAAACTTCCATAAGTAATATTACTGAAGTCTGCAGACAAAAGTTTTAAAACATAATGTTTTTTATATTTTTTTCAAAACAACGTGTTTTATATATTAACTCTTTATGTAAATCAAATATAAACATTGTTAACGCAAAAAAAAGAAGCCAATTATGTGTAGAAACTGTTGGTAATTTTCAAGTTTTATAATTATGTATAGATAACTTACTCCATGGATACTTATTGAATATATCCATATTACCCCAACAATCCATATTACCCCACCCTACCCTACTATATTTTACCAAAAAACCAGTTTGGATATTAAGTTTTTAGTGATGGTTTTTTTCTCCAAATATATGGATGGTTTTTTTCTCCAAATATATGGTTTTAGTGATGGTTTTTTTCTCCAAATCTCCAATACTCCAAAATTGGAGTATTAAATTATCAAAAGTTTTCGTAACGAATGTGAAACCATTACTAAAAGCACGCGATTTTTCAAATTTATTGCATTTTTATTATTCGGAAGGTTTTAGAGTGTGTAACAAGAACATTCAAGAAAACATTTGTCGAGAAAATTTATATGTTAAATAAATTCAGTTTTTGTTAAGTATTAGCATGTATATATATATATATATATATATATATATATATATATATATATATAATATATATATATATATATATATATATATATATATATATATATATATATATATGTGCATATAAATATATATATATATATGTGCGCGTAAATATATATATATATATATATATATATAAATATATATGTGCATATAAATATATATATATATATATATATATATATATATATGTGCATATAAATATATATATATATATATGTGCATATAAATATATATATATATATATATATACATATATGTGCATATAAATATATATATATATATATATATATATGTGCATATAAATATATATATATATATATATATATATATATATATATATATATATATGTATGTGCATATAAATATATATATATGTGTATATAAATATATATATATATATATACACACAAACACACACACATATATAAATATACACATGTGTATATATATGTGTATATATATATATATATATATATATATATATATATATATATATATATATATATATATATATATATATATATATATATATATATATATATATATATATATATATATATATATATATATATATATACACATATATATAGGTACGTGGACTGATTTTTTTAGATTGAGCATATCCTAGAATGTTATATATCATTAGAAAGCCCATCAGTACAGTATTTTAAAGGTGAAAAAATTATTAAAAACGAACAATTTAAAAAAAAGTTATGACGTTTTTAGTAGCAAATTTTCGATATATGGATTTATTGAAGAAACTGGTTCCAAAAAATTTTTTTTTTCCACTGAAATTGTTATAACTTTGTCAAATCTTATCCAAATGCCTATATCTTGGTATCAAAAGATAGATGTAAGAGTAGGCTACAAGTTCACATAACTCTATAGAAAAAAGGGGCGTTTAGAGGGCCAGAGGGGTACCGGAAAACCACCGTAACTTTAAAAAAATACAAGTTTTTCACACGAACGAGTGTTTTTCTGATAAAATATGTTATCTTTATACATCAAAAGTTAATCTGATTTGCTTCCATTCCATTTCCAAATATTAGTGGTCTATTTTAGATTAAAGGGTGGATGTCTTTGTTACGTTTAAACACCCTCGTAGTGAAATGTTACATTTTTATAAATATTTTAACCTAAAAAAGATTGATTATATTTTGTGTTAAAAAGTTTAAATTACATTTTCTTATTTTACATCATATACAAGTGGTGTATAAATTGACATTAGAGGTGGGACATGTGCCACGCCCAACGCCCCCCTCCCCTCCCAGTCTTATCCAACTTAAAAAAAAAAATTATAAGATATTTGAAAAAAGGTTTTAAATTGAGTTTATTGAAAAAGAGAAATAAGTATTCGAAATTATTTTACTAGAGGAGGGGCGTGTGCCACGCCCAATGACCCCCTCACCCCCACCCCTTTTTATTCAAACATGAAAAAAATGTCAATGAAAATTAAAAAAAAAAATTTTAATTGTGTTTATTTGAAAAGGGAGAAATAACTTTACAAATCTTACCACATTACAAGATGCAAGTTGGAGTATCCACCCTAAAATGCCTCTAAAAACTATATATAAAGACTTAATATATTAAAGTTTCAATTTGATTTGCCTAAACAAAGAAATAATATATAATAATTTATTAGAAATTAATAACATTATAAATAATGTAAAAAAATAAACTATTATTTCAACATCAATAATGCAAATATAATTTTTAGGAACTGTAAACATAAGGTAAACTAATTTAAAATCAAATAAATATTAACAAAGTCAACAGTTTAAACAAACTAAAACAAGAATAGTAAATAAGTATGCAAAATACTCTTCACATTTACTGACATTTGAAATATTCTATATTCTAAAATCATTAACATATACAAACTGATACAAACTTACCAGTGATAGGCTGTGTAGATTCGACTAAAAATAACAAAAAAATTGTACACAAAATAATTTGAAATTGTCAACAGTAAGTTACAAATTTAACAATTGTCAAAGCTGTTCTGCTTTAAAATGTAATATAAAACAATTTAATATAAAACAATTTTATATAAAACAAATTTATATAAAACAAATTTATATAAAACAATTTTATATAAAACAATTTTATATAAAACAATTAATTGTGAAAGTGGTAGACTGAATAACTAATATGAACAACGTATTAATCAATGATAGCTTAAAAAATGTTAATGAGAGTAAAAATTCCACTGCACTTTGAGGAATAACACAATACTAATGCATTAAATAATGTATATAAATAGAAACATAAATTCAATAATCATTCAGAAACATTTCTAAATCATAAATTTACAAGCAGAAGGTTGTGCACATGGAACTAAAGATAAAAAAAGTTTTTATAAAAATTTGTAATTGATAAGAAAGGTGTGTACATGTTTGCAAATAATAGTTTTTAAACTTACTAGTCATAGTAGTCGCTGAAGATGTAACTAATTATTTCAAAGTTGTAATTAAAAATAAATACTGTAACTGCCCAGATAAGCATAAACATATTAAAAAGTAAAAATTTGTAAACATACCACTTATAGCAGATGTAGAAAGAACTGAGGTTAAAAAATGCTTAATAAAAAATTTATATTTCAGTTGTCGAAAATATATATACACATAATAAAAAGTAATAATTGGTAAACTTACGATTCGTTGAAGACAAAGATGTAATTAAAATTCAAAATTTGTAATAAAAAATAAATATTTCAAATAATGACTTTGAAATTAGTAATCTTTAAAATCTATTCACAGATTAAAAAGTTTTAGCAAATTCTATAATCATTAACATATACAAACTGATACAAACTTACCAGCGATATGCTGTGTAGATTCGACTAAAAGTAACAAAAAAAATTGTACACAAAATAATTTGAAATTATTAACAGTAAGTTACAAATGTAACAATCGTCAAAGCTGTTCTGCTTAAGGTGCAACAACTATACTAATGAAATGAAAATAATCAATGAAAATATAACTATTAAAATATAAAGATAATATATTTATAAGCAACAAGATAACATTAGGAATAGTTATAAATTTATGTAAACAATAAACACAGATAAAGATAGTATACAATAAGTAAAAAACTTTAACTTAAGTTTTTTAAGTGTTTCTATATAAGAAAGATATTATAAATGTTTACTAACATTAACTTATTGTATACTATTTTCTCTTTGTGATTATGTTAATGTTTTTTTTAATGAATAAACCCAAAATTTATGTAATTTATACTAATGAAATCTCAAAAAATCTACAAAAAGCCAGGTAGGTTCTAAAAAAGAAATAAATATTAGACATGCTTGTATAATGATTTAAACAATAACCCAAAGATAAAGAAGTATATAATCCAAAAATAATAAAAGACAATAATAATGATATCTTTTGTTATATTTTAAAAATACGAAGAAGTTTTTTGTTAAGATTAAACTAATGAAGTATGAAATATTTTTATTTATATGTGATATCTTAATAAAATTGTCAACTGGTACTAACAATTAACAATCAATTCAATAGTTTAATAGGCTATTATAAACCACATATAAATAAGTATATTACATACTTCATTAATTTAATCTTAACAAAAAACTTCTTATGTTTTTAAAATATTAAATGTTAGTGTTTTAAAATATTAAAACTGTTGCAATTGAATACCAACAGTTTTAATCTGAAACATTATTCTTTTTTTATATGTTACATAAAAAACTTTTTACATTAATCATTATATTTTGGATTTGAAAATAGTTATTAATACTATTATCATGAATAAAAAAAATTAAACTTACTATCTGTTATTGCATCTAAAACAGTTTTATTAAGCTTGTCCATATAAAATTAAATCTAATAATATAAATCAAAATAATTTAAAATAAGATTTTTATTTGAATCGCCCCCTTATCCGGATTTCGGCCCCACCCGGATTTCGCTTACCAAAAAATAAACAAACAGAAAAACCGAAATCAAGTACCTAAAGTCCAACACTAATTAGACTAATTGCTTATAATTATTTTTCGTTGAAATTTGGCATGTTTATAGAAAATGCATGAAGCAAATTATTTTAATAATAAAAAAAGCGGACTCTACATTTCTTCGACCACAAATCCAAGTGACAACATCAACCAAATTTTCATGCAAAATTCTCAACAAAATACTCCATAAAAAAGTATGGTAGCGATACACAATATTTATATAAAAATCAAGGCAAACCTTTCTTCTTTTCAAAAGTTGTCAAGGTTTATATATGTTTCTAAAAAGAACCACATCAAAAAACAGTTTGCCTAAGGCTACCTGAAAAAAGTGGTATACTTGGTATAACACTAATTAAACTAATTGCTTATAATTATTTTTCGTTGAAATTTGGCATATGCATAGAAAATGCATAAAGCAAACTATTTTAATAATAAAAAAGGCGGACTCTACATTTCTTTGACCACAAATTCATGAGAGAACATCTACCTAATATTCAGGAGCAAAATATCCCATTAAAAAGTTAGTAACCATGCATAAAAGAATTTAAAAAATCAAAATTAGCTTTTCTTCTTTCCAAAAAGTATCTATGTGTATATATGTTTCTAAAAAGAAACTCCACAAAACTACGTCTGTCTCACGCTGTCTAAAAAAGAGTTAAAAAAACGAGAACCAAAATTTTAGCATAAAAATCGGTTCCGTAAATCGCGATTTCCACGTACCTACATATATATACACACGTGTATCTATATACATACACACTTGTGTATCTATATAATTTATACAATGTATATTTTATATATGTGTGTATAATACATATATAAAATATGTATTTGTTTATTTATGTATTCATATGTATATATGTGTGTATGTATAAGTCTATATATTATGTATGTATGTATAAATATATATATATATATATATATATATATATATATATATATATATATATATATATATATATATATATATATATATACACTTATATACATACATACATACACTTATAAATGAATGTATATGTTATGTATACGTAATATGTACACATATACACACATATGTGTGTTTTTTTCGGCGTATGTATATTTGTGTGTATTTGTATCTGTATATGTGTGTTTATTTCTGCGATGAATATATATATATATATATATATTTATATATAAAATACATTTTTTGTGTTAACATTTTTTGTGTTAACAGTAATTGTTATTACTATTAGTATTGTTATTATTGTTATATGTTTGAAAAATACTAGTGTTGTTCCTATATAAATGTGTGTGTACTAAATGCTATAGGATATCCTATTAATAATAATTATTTAACAAAAATGAAAAAAACAAGTTCAGCATAGTAGAAAGAATATATGAAAAAATATCGATCAGCCTTAGCTGGAAATTTATTTCCTGTATGTTTAAATTTGTCTTCGAGCTGCGAGGCTGCACCAATATACTACATATGCTTCAATAAACTTTCTCTACCAATATTGACAGCAAAATCTAGTAATACTTTGTTGCAAAATACTGTCCGTAAGTAACTTTACTTATCTGTAAATCAATTGTTTATATTTGAAAATTATTATGTAAATATTAAATTAATTTTTAATTGTTTAAGAAGATACAAAAATGAGTAAACAGTATAAAAAATATGGCATGAGCCGAAGCCAGCTAGAAAAGTTCTTGCATAGTCTATCTGATTGCAGAAATGATATTTTTTTTGCTGATTAAGGTAAGGGTGAACTTTTTTTGTTTTGTTTGTGTGTGTGTATATATATATATATATATATATATATATATATATATATATATATATATATATATATATATATAACATTTTTAAACCAGAATATGTGGGTTTTAATAAGCAACAAAACATAAATTGAAAAGATTCTACTATAAGTCTTCTACTTACTTATAATCTACTAAAATAATCTTACTAATTCTACTAAAAGTCAACTACTAAGTTTTTCACATGTTCAACGAAAAAGAGAATGAGAAAAAATATTAATGGTGGTACAACTGTTAATGAAAATACTTGTATTGAAACTCTAGTTATTTATCTTTAACTTCAAAAAATTTAAAATGACACTAATATTTCTGGTAAATTTTGTTTTTGCAAATTTTATCTTTTAGGAGTTTTACTGTTATCACATAATCTAGATGAAGACAATATATTTATAGAAGACTTCAGAAACTTAATGAAGATAATAATATTAATGTTGATTAAGGTAGGTGGCTATTAATGAACAGGGGGCATGTGTGCATTTGGTTTTTTTAAATATTATGTATAACTTATATTTATATTTATTACCTATATTTGAGTGTATATTAGTCTAATTTATCTTAAACAGGATATTTGCACTTTAACAAGCAACAAAACCTAAATGAGATGGTTTCGAATCAACCTTTAAAGATTTCTATATTTATAAGCAAAAATCAATTAAGAGAGGATTTACATCCTGGTACAAATGCTAATGAAAATACTTGTGAATACTCGGGCTTCTGGGTCTTTCCAAAGTAATAAATTATTTGCATTTAATTTAAAAGTTTTTAATATTTAAAAAGTACAATAGTATATTTGATGAATTACGTTTCTTAATGGGTTTCATAAATTCTTTAAGGGCGCCTCTTATTTAGGTTGAAGTAGGTGGCTCTAAAAAACAATTTGAAAAGAAGAATGAAGGGTCGATTTCGTAATGTACATACACAAACAAGCGTGATTAATAAAAAAAAAAAGCAATTTTACTCTTCCATCGAATCATCACTCTGGTTTTTTCAAACAGCATTTTTTATAGTGCATTTATTTAGGTACAATACAAAACAATAGACTAAGATAATCATTTATTTTGTTATTTATTATAAAACTATCTTTTTTTTTTAAATAGATTAAAGCGAATCATCAAAAACCATTACCAATACAGATCGACCAAAAAATCAGACAAACGAAACCTCTCCCATGGATGATGCCATGTTTTAGCGTAAAATGATTGTGTCACACCATTACATAAAAAGAAATTTGGGCTACTGCAATAGTTTTTAGATAAAGATTTGATTGAAATTAAATTTTAACAGGTTACCTCAATTGAGGAATTTACCTCAATTGAGTAAAGTTCGGGACCCGACTTTTAAGAAAAATTAAAAAGAACATTCGATGCTACTAGAATTGTTTGTAAAAATGCGAAAGCGTATTGTTATACGATTTTAGATTTTATAATAACGGAAGAGGCAATCAATCGAAATTAAATATTATGTATGGTAACCATGTGCCAAGCGTCTTTTATTAGCTTATTTTTAATGATTTGGTTTATTATTTCTTTGCTTATTTTTTCTTTGTAGTATTATTGTAAAATAATTTACCTTAAAAAACAAAAATAAAACAACAAAATTGTCGTAAATATAATGTAGTATATATAAAAAAAGGTTTACATGTTTAAAGCTATAAACGTGTCTAACAAAACCTACGTATTTTTGGTTTATCATTAAACCGTGCTGAACAGCTGATAGTTCAGGCATAAGTTTGGAAAACTTATGCCTGAACTAACTTATGGCATTAAATAAAGTTTCCGTTTAGAAACTTTATTTAATGCCATAAGTCCGTAAAAAACACGAATTTAAAACCTCTTAAAACACAAGTTTAAAACCTCAAAAACGCGTATTTAAAACATAAAAAAACTCGTGTTTGAAACCTTAGAAAACACGTGTAAAACTCCAGTTAAACTCCCCGTGAAATCCACGTGTTTTTAGTTTACGCCTGGATCGTAACAAACACGTGTTTATACGGGTTTTAATTCCGAGATTAAAACCAGATGCCGTCTGGGAATATGACTAAATATGAAAAACTCATTAAAGATTTTAAGTTTTATTAATACTTTTTAAAATTTTATCTTATTATTAATCAAAATCATTTTTATTAATTAAAGATAAACTTTTTTTTATAAAGTTTTTGATAAACAATTATTATGAGTTTTAAGAAAACTTCATATTTGGTTACAAAGTTTATAAAAATGACCACATAAGGTGAATTTTTGCGAAGGTTATTTTTACAAAAATTAGGCACTTTTTTCATACTTTTGACAGAGAATATGACGGTAGAATGAAGCGTTTTTTCCTGTTTTTATCATATTTTAAAGATAAGGAGAAAAATTTGTGAAAAATTTTATGGGAAATTCAAATGAACGGGAATTTGACTAAAATATGACCACTGCGATCTGTTATCTGATATTTAACAGTAGTTAGTGGAATTTTTATTCTGTTCTGCTTACTATCAAAAGTACAACTCTTTACAGTTTTATTTTTCTAAATAATGGTTTTCTTTTGTATATTTTTTAACTTATAGTATAGTTAGTAGCAGAAAAAAGATCTCAATGTCATATTTTGAATTAAAATTATAGAGCGTCGAAGTTGTGTATTCCGTCGGTATATTCTTGTATTCCGTCGGGATATCTTATTTTTATGTTTGATGTTACGTCAAAACATATTTGTCAACTTCTAGCTTAAATTGTATAATTTAACTCCTTAACTTTAGACAAAATCAAAATCTTTGATATGGTTATATATCTAAGCATTTATTTATGCATTTTATCTAAACACAAAACAAATATTTATTCAATTTTTTTTAAAATACCTTTTTTTAATCTTATTTTTGTACTGAGTATACTTTGGTGTACGCGAGAAAAATGTTAATTACATTAATAAAATTTTTGCTGCAATAAAAAAATGTTAACGATTTCTTCATTTGAACTCTTAAATTTAAACTAATTTCACTACTCTTTTACGAGAAACGCTATCCAGGTTGGGAAACCCTGGTTTGTTTATGTTACTGTTTCTTTCTTTTCATTATAAATACGGTATTGTTTTCGAACTCTTATAAGTTATTAAATTCGTTTAGGTTTCAACTTAGGTTTGAACTTATTTATTCAATTGAAGAAAAAAATCTCCAAGTTTATTAGTTATACACTAAAGGTAGAAATTTCTACCTTAGGGTACGATATGTGATATACCCTTATTAATAATATTCTACTTTTTAAGGTATAAAGTTATACCTGTAAGGTACAAAGTTGTACGAAAAATCATTGTTTTTCATATAACTTTCTACGTTAAAAGGTAGAAAATTATACCTTACTAAGGGTATATCACATATTTAAGGTAAAAAACTTTACTTTTTTTTTGTGTATACATAATATTTTTTTAATAATTTTTCTTTTTTTATCTTGTATGTATATTTCGAACTTAAACTGTTATTGTATTAGTTTTTAAACTTTTAACGAATATTTTTATTTTTATTTATGTTTAGTACATTGTCAGAAATTAACATTGTAAGAAACTAACATTGTAAGAAACTAACATGACAGATTTTTGTTACATTGCTTAAACTTAAAACAAAAATAGTATAGCATTAACAAACCTTGATATATAGTTCTATATATAATATATAGTTCTATATATTAGTTCAATTTAAATTAAGTTTTATTATCATTCAATTGAGAAATTCTGCAAATTTTCAATTCTTAGTTTTGTAAATCTTTTAAGATTTTAATCTTCATTACTTACATTGGTCAGCTCTTCTGAGGTTTTATTTAAAAATCTTCACCACTTATATAAATTTGAGATTAATGTAATATTGCTTAATTATTTTTTATGCGTAAGAAAAGACTGACTAGGGTCAAAGTCAATAAAATCTATATTCTATTGACCCAAGTATGAACCTTTTAGCCAAGCCCCTAGTATGTTTGATATATTCTATTTATTGAAAAAAGCATCGATTGTCTTTCTCTACACAAGACTTTAAATATTGAACTCTGTGTTATATTTATTTAACTTTTTATTTTTATTTTGATCTAAGTAGTTTAACTATTTTGTTTTAAATGGTAAGCTAAATTGTTAAATCACGCTGGTAATGTTAACATATCTCAGCGTGATTTAACAATTTTTAGAATTTTTATTACAAAGTTTTTAATTTTGACGATTAATTAGAAAGTGTTTTGTAGCCATGACATCATTCGATTACAATAATAATTCGATTACATACTTCATCGGCACTTTTTTATGAATACGTTTGCTTCAATCTAATTTTAAAAAAATCCATTTGTAAATCAATTAAAAGTAATCCATTTGAAATTTTAATGTAATAAAATTGTTTACAAATAAAACTTGGAGCTATTTTGATACTGATCTTAACTAATCAGATTTTCGAAAAAAAATTTTTTCCAGAAAAAGCACTTTGTTGTATCTGCTATTAAATTAATAATTTTATTTATTAATAATTTTAAATTATCGTTAAAAGTATCATTAGCAATTAAAAACCTGTCACATTATTTCTTTAAATGTTTTCCAGTAGATTTCATCCACATGTCTTCTTTAACGTTTATCTAAATTCTTACGATTTTAATAACTCCATAATTTCAAGTTAACTTGGTTATTTATTTATTGTTACTTGTTTTAATTATATCATTGATTTTTAATCCTTTTAAGATCTAATAGTATAAAAAAAACTTAAAATGTCACAATTATTAAACTAATTCCATTTTTTTAAAAGTGTTTAAAAAAGATCCCTTTTATTACTTACTATAAAAATTATATGCTATAACGGGATAATCTTATCTGTCTGGTGATTGTCTTTACTTCCTTTCTAATAAATGATAACATTATAATAATGAGTAAATGTCTCTTAATATATTTAAATAAGCAAAATGATACCAATCTTTAATGGCGACTTGAACAAAATTACATTTGTAATGAATTTAAAAAACATCAAAAGATTGTCTTTCTAATGATGTCAATGATGTACATACATGATTATTTTGGCAAAAAAGAACTTCCAAAACATAAAAAGTAACTTTCTATCTTTTAAACAAGAAAAAAAAAATCATATTTGAAAACTCACTTTTACTTTTGTATTCGGCAGCTAATTTAAGTATTTTGGCATTTGTAAATAAGAAATATTATCTGTAGTAGCATCATAAATTATAAAATAACTCTGAGTTCCTGAAGTATAACTAACAATGCACCATAAAATGCACTTGTAGTTAAAAAAACTGTTATAAAAATGAATAAAAAAAAAACTTTGCATATAAAAATGTTTTTTTTTTTCATTTTCAATAACCCAAAAAGAAGCGCATAAAATAATGACAAAAAAAAAACAAATAAATAGCAGCTTGTTTAAAATTTTTAAAATTAATAGATCTAATTATTTACACAAACAGATTTATAAATAAAAAAATCTTAAGAACCAAGCATACCAGACGCGTCGTAACCTATATTGTCCATTTGCAATCCTTTTTCACGATCGTATGTTATGCTACTTAGATTATAGGCATGAGTAAGATATTCATTTGACGGTGTAACACAAAATGTAAACATTGAAAATATGAATGCAATTACACACAACCCTGAACCGATCCAAGTTAAAATAGCCGAGTATCCATGTTCTGATCGTTTCCAGTCCGATTTAAAATTGATTTCGGCAAAAATAATTGCTGCTAGACTACATCCTCCTAAATTCAAAAATGAGCCTAAAAGATACTCTGCGAGCACAAAACGTCCGCTAGACGTCTTACTTATGTAAAATAACACAATCAAGTGAAAGTAGTTATCATTAAAAAGTAATTTGAAATAATAATAATAAAAATACAATAAATTTGTCAGTACTTTTTAATCGTGATTTTTATCAGATATTTAAATCCCTTATCTGATTTAAGCTTATAAGTTTCCAATAATTTTCATATTTTCTAAAGTCTCTAACTTTACTAAATTTAAACTTTACTAAAGTTACTGACTTTGATCCCGTTCCCCAAATACTTTGATATATAATAACTGATGTAAGATGCTGTAATTCGATACTTCAAAACTTTTAGTAACTTTTTCTTTTATAAAACTTGCGATATTACCTACCAGCCATAAATGTAGTTAGAAGTAGGACTGCGCTACCGCACAACCAATATGATCTGTTTTGAACACAACAAAGCAAAAACAATACACTCCATATAGACAACAGAGCAAATCCCCCTCCAATGATAATCATAGTTAAAATAATATCTAAAAACAAAACATCTAACAATAGACAATTAAATAATTTGAACATTAAAAGCCAACATGACATATTTAGATGATTACATACAATTTATTAAATATAAAATATAATTACTAAATAATAATTATATTAATAATATAACCTTTTTCCACAGCTCTTGGATCCTCCAGATTAGCATAAAACTTTAAAATATTTGTTCTATAAAAAACGTTCTTTCCAGATGTGATGCTCCATAACCCTATATTGCTATTGATAGTAATATATTTCCACCAAGAATTACCAACAGCACCAACTATCAGACATGCTAAAGCAATTGCTACAAACGACATCACTGCTACAATGAGAAGAGTTCGAAATGTTGAACCCATACTGAACCACTTTTTGCTCTTAAAATAAAAAACGAAAAATAAAGTAGCCAAGGATGCGGGGTAATCGTAAGTTTAAAACGTATAATGCAAAAAAAAAAGAAAAAAAGAAATATAGAATATGTAAAAAATGTATTAATATTTATCAATTTATAACGATAAAAAGTCATTAAAAAAAGATGATTATAAAATGCTCTACGTTATATTATTTGGTCTCATTATTTCATCAATACTTGGTCTCAATAGTCTAACAGTATTTGGTATCAATGATCCATGATTATTTGGTCTCAATAATCCATCAATATTTTATCTCAGTGATCCAATAATATATATTCTCAATTATTCATTACTATTTGGTCTCAGCGAACCATTAACATTTAGTCTCAATTTAGTATTTGGTTTTAATTATAGCACCCACAAGATAATGTTTCAGATATGAATATTTCAGGAATTGTGCAAGCACTAAACTTAAATGTGTTTATTTTTATATCAAATGAGAATGCTTTGCACAAAGGTGAGCTGAAGGAGGTTTAATAGCAAAAAATACTGCAAAACGTTTTGATTTTTTGCGAAACATTCTGATTTGATATAAATATACTTAAGTTTATGTTCGTACAATACTTGAAAGTGTCATTTCTAAAACATCAAGAAACTATGTGGGAGCTAATGGTCTTACTATTCCGTTAATGTTTACGGGTACCCTGAAGGTGGCCTAAGACCTATATCAAGTCCCATGAATTTTTTTTTTGATTTTGAATATAGTACAAATATAATTTGAATATTGTAAATTCTGAAATTATCCAAATTTAAATCATTTGTTGGTAGCTTTTTGAGAAAACTCAAAACGAAGTTTTATAAATAACGATGTTTTCGAACTAAAATAATATTTTTCCGTTAGCTATTATAGCTGTTTGCCTTCTGTAATAGCAGCAGCGCCATTTAGTAAAATAATATTTATTATTTTCCGATTGGCTTATAGTTGTTGTTGTTTTTAAAAGACTTTAACAATATTTATAAACACATATAAGCAATAACAGCGATATTATTTAATTATTTAAGTAACAAACTTATAGTGACTTAAATTTAAGAGCCAATTAAAAATATTAAAACTATTTCCCAAGAATAGAAAAGAAATGCAATTCTTTGCTAAAGATCATAACGAGTTTTTAAAATATTTTTGCATATGCTGTATGAAAAAAAGTAATGATTTAAGATGCATTCAAACCAAATGCAATAAACCAGGTCGAAAACAAGGAAAAAGTTATGAAAATCTTGTTTAGTGATTTTTTTGGGAAAACTGAAAACCCTGATCTGCCTAATATTTTATGTTCTTATTGCAGATAAAATCTAGCGAGTTTAAAGAAAACAGATTCAAAAAGATTTTTATTCAACGTTCGACTTAAGTACAAAAATAAGTTTTATAAAAAAAATAAGTCAATAAAAACCAATTATGTTTTGCATTATTATTGTTCTGCTTATAAATAATATTGTGTTTACACTAAAAAAATAACTTCTTATTACTTTTAGATCATAATACTAGAGTTGTTCTGTGGGAAATATGAGTGTTTTATTTGTGTTAATGGGCGTAAAAATGGTACTGAAATAGCAACTCATCCACCACTAGTATCATGTAAAACTAATACAGATATAGATCATAATCACTAATTTGAATCTTTCCACAACCAAAAAAATGTCTTGTTCTTTGCAGAAGTTGTTTTCAATAAATAAAAAAGGTTTTAAATATCCATGCACAAAATTAGATGAGCAAAAGAATTTGACCCATATTGTACAATCCACCTCACCTGTAACAAAAGGAAAAGTTTTATCAATCACAATCAACAATTTAGTAGCCCATGAGGCAAAAATAACGTTGAACCATTTTAGTCCTAAGAAGCTTCTTGTTTCTATTGGAGTAGTTGAACCAAAAACAACTTACTTTTCACACTCAAAACCGAAACAACTACAGAGCAAACTTCATACAGGATATAAATTGTCAACTACAAAATTCAAAAAATATAAATTATTTCAAAAAAAACATTTTTTTTTAAACATTTGTATCAAGTTTACTAGTGACTATTAGTTGTTAGAAATATGATATGAGTGAAAAGAGGGAAAAATCTGTCTAGTCTTGTTTTTCTAAAAAGTTAACAGAAAAAAACATTTGTATCAAGTTTACTAGTGACTATTAGTTGTTAGAAATATGATGTGAGTGAAAAGAGGAAAAAATCTTTCTAGTCTTGTTTTTCTAAAAAGGTAACAGAAAAAAACAAAAATCTATTGTCTTTGTTTGATGCTGAGCTTATGTTAAGGTTTAGTATAAACAGGATACCGGAGATAATAAAAAGGTGGTATTACAATATATATATATATATATATATATATGTATATATATATATATATATATATATATATATATATATATATATATATATATATATATATATATATATATATATACATATATATATATACATATATATATATATACATATATATATATATATATATATATATATATACATATATATATATATATACATATATATATATACATATATATATATATATATATATATATATATATATATATATGTATGTATGTATATATATATATATATATATAAATATATATATTTATATATATGTATATATATATATATATATATATACATATATAAAATTTAAGTGACATCTTTAACAGTATGTGTAATAATATTATAAGCATTAAAACATCAAATACGGTATCATACATATATATCATATATAGTAAGAGCCATTATCAAACTGATAAAACCGTTAAAAAAAATATACATATATATATATGTATGTATATATATATATATATATATATATATATATATATATATATATATATATATATATATATATATATATATATATATATATATAAAAAGACGTCTTTTGAACGTTCGTAAGACGTCTTTTTAGAATTAAATGCCGACTGGGTAGTGTTTTACTTTAACTAGCTTCACTAAAAAGCTCTATAAAAGTAATATATTATAATAAAAATATAATTTTATGCTACATTTCCGAATAGCAAACAATATTGGCGCAATATTATGTACATACCTATTTAAAAATATTGCTTGATTCATTTATTATTTTTCGATTTTTTTTTTTTTTAATTAAACAAGTTATTTAACCTTAGATATGCTTTTGCAACATTTAGAATTAAAACATGTTCTAAAACTTGATATAGTAAAATAAGGCCAAAGTCCTTATTTTACTATATCAAACAAATTTTCTATCAAAATTTTAAAATACTAACATATGGCACACATACTCAAGTACACATACTTTCAAATGATGGGCACACATACTCAAGTATGACTTTCAAATGTTGCGTGTAGTTGAATAATGTTAATAATACCCATTTTTAAAATGAAAAATTTAAAGATAAACAGAAGTTAAGTGGGTATCGGACGTCCTAAAACTTTTAACAGACGTCCATTGGACGTCCGGACGTCCGTTCGACGTCCATCGAACGTCTTAGATAATGTCAATATAGACAATATCTCAATATAGTCAATAATGTCAAAATAGACAATATCTCCTCCGGAAAATCAATCTGCGGCTTTTCTTTGATCTTAAAAAAAGAATATTGCATTAGACCAAAAACTAACATGTAAGTGTGGTAGGTAATTGTAATAAGTTAATCCTGAAAATAAGCAAGGGACTATTTGATCTTTCTACTTTACATATATTTTACATACAATTCAGTAGGGTAAAGCAAAACATACATACTACTAAAAATTACATCAGGGCCAGATAAAGGTAGATTTTAGATCTGTAGCTGTAAATATAGTGGCGGTTACCTAATAATGACGATCAGGAACGGGGTTTTACCAGGGAGTTAGAGTCACCTTCATTTTAATTAGCGCCTGACTTTAAATCTGTTGCTTGTTTTTTGTCTTCACGGAAAGTTTAATTTTTTTTTAAATGGTCAACCGAGTCGATATTTTCTTTAAATGTTTATTTTTTTGGACATTTCTTTTTCTTGTTATTCTGATGTTTCCAGGTTCATGACTTATCTTTGAGAAGTTTTTGCTTTATTTTTATGGAGTAACATGCTGATAGAAATTAATCTCTTACCGTCTCAACGAAATCTGGAATAGCATAGTTTCAGCTTGTTTTGGTAATTCATATCATCATAAGCCATAGTTTTAGCTTATTTTGCTAATTGAGTAACAAAATATACAGTACTCTTTTCTTTAATTTGTTTTGTGCTCGTAAAAATTTAACGTGATATCTTTACTTGGCTTGAAAAACTGATCAAATTTTTTACACATGACATTGTATTGATCGTTATTGTTTCCTTTAAGAGTTTTGTATATTTCTTTTACATTTTTTTATAATAAATGCAAGAATAATGTCTTTTTTGCAAGCCTTCTCTAACTTCTGTCCCAATTAAATACAACTCAAAATATACTAACGATCAAAGATCAAACTTTCTGTGGTAATGGAAGTGAACATAAAATTAAAAAGGAAATTTAAATAGAATACTATATCTCTATTAATTTATACGCAACGTCTCCTTAAAAAATTTAAATTTAGTTTTAAGAATATTTTAAAAGTATTCTCAATATCTCTATAAATTGCTACGCTATCATCGTTTAATTATGTTAACTCTAAATTTTTTGTCAATTCATTCAGATCTTACTGTAGAACCAATAATAAATGATAGTACACACTAACTCTACCCATCCACCTAATCTTCTGTGTAATATCAAAAAATTGAAATATACTTATAAGCTTGCATACAAACCAAACAAAAAGATGTTTGCTATCTCAAAAGATAAAAAATGCATAAGTTTTGCAATTACAAATTATAAAAAAGGTTTTTGCTTTAAATTTTTTATAGGTGTTATTATAACAATTCATAGCTATAAATTCACAAAAGTTCATAAAAATAACAATAAATTCACAAAAATTCATAAAAATTATAAAATTTCATAAGTAATATTATATTTATTATATTATTTTGGGCTCCTAAGAAAATGATTTTAAAAAACTGAGAAGTATACAAAAAAAAGTTATCTGGTTTCCTGAAGGAAAAAAAAAGACACGGGCTGGAGGACCTATTTTTTTTAAAGGCCTAGGGCTGCAGCCCCATGAGTCCCCTTCTTTAACACGGCTCTGCATAGTTTTTATCTGGGTTATATTATTACATTATTGAGTAGATAAATTATTTTAATATCAAAATGATCAATCATACCTTCCACGTAGGTTTCTTTTAAAAGAACATTTTCGATTTGAAGAACGGTTAGAGCGTACAGGCATTTCTGTACACTATTAGACATGTAGTAAATTTCCACCTTTTTCAAAGTTGAAAATAACTTTTCTCTAGTATAGTTTTTACCTGCAGTAGAGAGAAACATCCTTGGAACAACCTTGATATAAGGGAATACGGATTCAGATTTCTTTAACCGAATAACCAGAAGTAAATTCAGATGCTTTGGTTTTCTGGTTTCAATGGTATCAATGGCATTAATAGTACAAACAAAGATATAGCAATTCAGTTATTTATTTGAAAAATAAATTTTCACATCATTTAGGTAGATTTATAAAATTTCTTAGACGTGCGATGTAATTGCAACAGAATCCAGATCTGTAAGACGGAAGAGCAATCAAAAACAACAGAAAAGTAGAACACAAGCTTGCCTTCAACTTTTAAGCTTAGCTTTAAGTTGAAACACAATGATATATTATCTCAGCATTCAATTTTCTTCTCCCAGTAAAGCCTGATGCCTCAGTGAGCGTCAATTTTAATGTCTGCTTTTTCACGCCTTTTTTTTTCAACAGTTTCTCGTCAGCAGAGTGCTAATCGGCGCTGACTAATATCACAGTTTCTTTTTTAACTTTGTCAAAACTTGATCTAACTTTTTGAACAAAAATAGACAAAAATCTATACAGTTCATTCAACACTGTTAAATTGGTTTCAAGGGCTTGAAGCATTTTGTTCGCTTTTGTTAAACCTTTTACATAATTGTGCTCCAGATGATTATTATGACGACTGTTTCTAGCTGATTTATTTTTCGAAAAGTATACTAGCACTGGTCTGCATCACAATAGAGAGAGAGTGAGAGAGTAAAATGAGGTAATTTTGCCACTTTAGAAATTTCGCCACCAATTAGTGTATATCTACTTTTATAACTATAACTTTACTCTAATAATTATAAGATTTTTTTAATTCAAATTTCTACTAGAAGAAAAAACAAATTTCTTATCAAGTTATGTAAAAAATATCTTCTTTTTGTGAAAACTTGAGAAGAAAATTAATTGAAAAAAATGATCTATAAAACAACAGGAAATTTAAAATTCTCATAAAAATCAAATTATTTATTTCCATTCAAAATTTAAAAGCCTAAAATACTGGAAATTTTTAAAAGAATCTTTGTATTGTTTTTTTTTTTCTAATATTGATCGGCTCCAAAGTTATTACGGAAATACTAAATGGAGGGATTTTGCCACCTATTTATATTAAATAGAAATGTGCTTTGTTTGGATAAATAATATTATTTCCCTTGTTTTGGCAAATAATTTATCAGGTAATGTTGGTCTTATACGCTTTTGATTAGATAATTTAGTTAATATGCCTAATTAAAATGATTTAGGAAAACAATTAATAAATAAAGTAAAAAAATAATTAGTATGCGCTTTGATTGGATAATTAATATCATCTCTATCTTCTTGTTTTGATAATTAATTTCTCAGGTCATGTTGGTCTTATAATCAATTCAAATTAATTAAATCGATCAATTATCAGCAACAATGCCGCAAAACTACAAGAGAAAATCCGTCAGCTATTATAGCAAAGAGCTAATGGAAAAAGACATTGCAAAAGTCAAAGCTGGGGAACTGAGTTGCAAGCAAGCTGCAGAATTATACTGTATACCTCGAAGGACACTAGGAGGAAGAATTCAATATCCAGAAAGGATAGCTGGTACATTAACAAATCATAGCTATGTGACTGAATCCTTACTAGTTCACATGCTTCAAGTTCTAGGTGACTGGGGCTCCGGCTTATCGTTCCCAGAAATTCGATCTGTGGTGTTCAACTATTTGAAAGAAACAAATCAAACTGCCTTATTCAAGAATGAAATGCCAACAAACGAGTAATACCTACGTTTCAAACAACGTACAGTGCCTCACAGATACGAAAAAACGGCAAAAACCCTATTAATTTTTTAAATTTATTTTGATGTTTTTTAACTTTATCTTGATTGTTATAAGCATACTGAACAAGGTAAACCCATTTTTTATGATTTTGTAAATTTTTACTCTTTTTGTGAGCTTGTTATATGCAGGTTGTTTGTGGGCAAAAATTCACTAGAAATTTTAGAGTTTTCAAGTAGATCTTAAAATTGTCACAAAATGGTCATTTTTAAAATTTTTTCTTTCATTTTTTCGGTGAACATCATATATATATTATATCATCCGGTAAGTAACTGACATTGGACTTTCATCGACACCAAAAATTAATGTTCGAATTTCACAATTTGTGAAAAAATTAAAAATTTTCAGAAAATAGAATTCACAATATTTACTTTTTCTAAAAATGTCCACACTTGTCCACCCTGAATTTTGATGGGGAAGTATCTTAAATATATACAGGAATGCCCGGAAAAAAAAAACCGCCCCAAAGTAGCACGTTTTTGAGAAATTGAATTTTAAGGTTTTTTGCAATTAATAAGAAATCCGCAAAAAGTTTTTTAAAAATCCAAAAAATTAGTTAGTAATATGTGCCTTTGTGATTACATCTCAAAATGAAAATAATAGACTTGATTCCCAAAGTAAGAGAAATTTGTATAACTAACAAGGATATTGTGAACCTCCTTTATGAGGAAATTTTGATATCAGAAGGTTTGGATGGTGAAAAAGTGCATAGTGAAAAATTAACAGAAAAAATCCGAATTTTGGTGATAAAATTGAAAGCTAAGTGGATTGCAGTAAACAAAACATATGACAGGCTGTTAATGAAAGAAAAGAAATGGTTGCAAACCGAAATTCAAATTACTATGAAAGCTGACAATGTAAGCAGAAAAGAGTTCAGTGGAGGGCGATCAAAGAAAGATTGGAAAGATCTAGGAGAGAGAAGTAAGCGAACAAGAGTTGTTGGATTATCTGCGCATGATCCAGAGGTTTTAGCTCTGGCTGCTGTTAAAAATGCAAAATCATCAGATGATTTACAAGACTTTGCTTATGTGGTTAAAGAGTCTATTCAGAAAGCATCTGAAATCAGAAAAAGTATGGACAGCAAGGAACCGATAATGATGAGTGAGAAAGAAGCACTTTCATTAAAAGTTAATTGTGATCTCAGTGATGATCAGTATCAAATGATAAGAAACTCCTCAATCAAACACAATGCCAATATTTATCCAACATTACATGCTCTACTCAAGGAAAAAAGTAATTGTTATCCAGAGGACCTTGTTGTAACTGAAACTTCTGCTGAAAGTAAATTACAGTCCATGGTGAATCATACTCTTAAAAAAGTTATTGTATTAAGTGAAGACAATTTAAAAACTCTGGATACAGATCAAAATGTGCTCAATGGTAGTTTTATTCTAAAAGCAGGGTTTGATGGTGCATCAAGCCAAAGTTTGTATAAACAAAGGTATGATAACACAGACATTGAGGAGGCTAAAAAAAATGAAGAATCCCTTTTCCAAACTGCAATTGTACCTCTTAAGTTAAGTGTAGAAAGTAAAACAATTTGGGAGAATAAGAAACTAAATAGTTCTCATTTTTGCAGACCTCTTCGTCTTCAATACAAAAAAGAAACCACAGAACTTAGCAAGCCAGAAGAAAAACACATTCGTGATCAGATGGCTGATTTGGAAGATTATGTTGAGATTATTACACTTGCGGATGGAAGAAAAGTCAGTATCAATATAAAATCTCATGTTGAACTAACCATGTTTGATGGCAAAGTGATTAATGCCTTAACCAACACAAAATCATCTGCAAGCTGCAATATTTGTGGTGCGAAACCATCAGAAATGAACAAGCTAGATCTAGTTAAAATTAAACCTGTGAATGATGATGCTATGTCCCTTGGTTTATCATCATTGCATTGTTGGATTAAATGTTTTGAATACATACTTCATTTAGGCTACAGACTGGAGATGACTATTCCAAGGACAGATGTCACGTTAGCCGAAGATAAGGTACTTGTTCAAGCTAGAAAAAAAACTATTCAAGATAGGTTTAGAGCAGAACTTAGTTTACTGGTAGATGTTCCAAAAACTGGATTTGGGAATACAAATGATGGTAATACTGCCCGAAGAGTATTCATGCATGATGAGGCTTTTGCTGACATAACAGGAGTTCAGGTTGAGTTGATTCTCCGGGTGAGGACAGTTCTTCAAGCTGTTTGTTCAGGGTATGACCTAGATATTGATAGATTTAGCCAATACTGCAATGAGACTCTAGCCTTTATAGTTAATAACTATGATTGGTACAGAATGCCTCCAACTCTTCACAAACTTCTAGTTCATGGACCTGCAATTGCTGAAAATCTAGAACTACCCATTGGTTATTATTCTGAGGAGGCTCAGGAGGCCCAAAATAAAGTGATAAGACATGCTAGGTTAAACCATTCATGCAAAATATCCAAACTTAATGTAATGAAAAATCAATTTCAATATTTGCTGATCAGAACTGATCCAGAAATTTCGTCGATCAACTTCATAAAACACAAATCTTCCAATGGAAACCCCTTGTCTGAACAAGTTCTTAACTTGCTGAAACACTAAGTTTAGTTTTTTTGTTTAAATCTAAATTATATTGTTACATGATATATATGTTACAACATACAGAAATTGTAGATATTTGTTTCTGAATAATGTAATCTTTATTGTTTTCACTGTTTACTGACAAAATCAGCTGTTATTAAAGGATTATATGTAGAGTGTTTAAAAACAATGAAAATTTGTCACTTTTTATGTAAATAAACTATATATATATTTATGAATTTGTCTCTATAAGTACAATAAAAAACGACAGAATAGTATGTTGAGAAAGTGGGAAAAAAATTCAGAATTTGCAAATTTGCAAAAATATTTTGAAAAAAGTGTGCAAAATTATTTTCTGACTTTCGGGTTGGGTTACTGATTAAATTTTAATATATTTAGAGCCAAAAAAGGTTGAAATCCATTCAGAAACACTGATTTGAGGGTTTTTGCCGTTTTTCCGTAGCTGTGAGGCACTGTGCAACGCTGGTCAAATGAATCACTAAGCATTTCAGCAGCACGAGCGGTTTCATGCACTAACCAAGTGATTAATGGATTTTTAAAAGCACTTCAAACAACTTACAAAAATGCTGACGTATTGGACAAACCGCAAAATACTTTTAACTGTGACGAAGTCAGGTTTGAATGTAATCAAGGTTTAAAAACAATCTTAATTAGAAGAGGAGCAAGGCGACCACTTATTTATGGAGGCAATAATGAAAAAGTTCATTGCACTGTCAATAACTGCTGCAATGCCAACGGTGATTACTTGCCACCTTTTGTTGTCTACAAAGTAAAAAATTTTGGGGCTCAATAGATTATTGGTGGACCTTCAGATAAGTACTACACTGTGTTCCCTTCTCGTTGGATGGAAGAGAATCAATTTGTACAATGGATTAACTCTACCTTCATTCCTTTTAAAAATGCAAATTGTGAAAGCCGAGTAGTTTTAATAGCTGATGGTCATGTAACTCATGTTTCTATGGCAGCAATTCAACTATGTCGAAATTATAATATTGTAATTTTACCATCCCATTCTTCATCATTTTTCCGACCACTCGATTCGGGCGTTTACTGCTACATTAAAAATGTCTGGCGCTTAATTCTTCAACAACACTACTAGTGTTGTTGAAGCCCGAATCGAGTGGTATCTGTATCGAGCGGTATCTATATTGAGTGGTAATCTGTAGTGGTAAACGCCCGAATCGAGTAATAATCTGTATCGAGTGGTAATCTGGTAATCTCGTATCTGTATCGAGTGATAATCTGTCGTCTACAGAGAAATTGGTTTTAGAAATGTTAATAAGCTGACGTTTCTTCTCTTGCTTTCAAAGTAACATTCATCAGAGCAGGCTTTCATATAATCACATGCAGTCAGTGGTTTTGAAAATACAGGTCTCTATCCATAAAATAAAAATGCTAACTCAAGCTTTCGGTGCTTCACAATCCACCAGCACCAAAACCAGCACCACGACTCTATTAACATCTGTACAAGTAGCACCAGCAACTGCATTAACGTCTTCACAAGCAGTACTAACAACTCCATCAACAGCATCAACTACCATACTACTCCTCAATTATTTTGAGAAGAAATACAGTTGGCGAGCCAAGTAATTGAAAAGGATCCCAAAAGGCACCTACAAATAAGAAATCAAAATCAAAAGCCCAAAAAGCGAGTCAAAGTTGTAGTCGAAGGTAAATGCGTTACAAAACCATTGATTTTTGAGCAAGTGAAGGTAGCGAAAGAATAGTGAAAAGCTAAATAACAAGCTAAAAACCAAAACCAACTATCGAAGCAAAGAAAACTGTTGATTGGCAGTGAAGAAGATGACTACGGCGAAAACAGAAATTCAAATGTAGCAGAGAATAAATGCAGTAAAGCAAAGTGTCAAAAGCCATTCAATAGCGCAACAACTGATCAGCAAAACCTTTGGTTGCAATGTGAGAAAAATTCTTGTTGAAAATGGATTTGTGAAAAATCTCGACTCAAAAAAAAATAATATAGATTTTTATTGCTCAGCAAAATGTAGAAAACAATGAATTTTTAACTTTTATCTCTTCATCTCTCATCTATTATAATTTGTAAATTGATTTTTTTTTAATTTGCTTGGTTACTTCAAAACTCTTTTTTTAGTCAAATAAATCCCCTTCCCCAGGATCGTCTTCACGGCTTTCAAAATATCCTACAAAAAAAAGAAAAAAATAGGTAAAAAAGGTGGAGGGGGGACATGCCTCAATACGTCTCGGTATCAATGGCCATGCCTCCACTTATTAAGTATTGTTAGATTTCTTTTATTTAACTGATTGTAAATGTGTTTTTAAGATTTATAATTTAAAATAAAAAAATGTATGTAGTAAATAACATAGGTGGCGAAATTCCCCCAAATTAGATTTTATTGGGGTAATTTTGCGACCCCATTTTTTCTGTTCTAATTATTTAAACAAAAAATTAAGTATGTAATGCTTATAAAAATATTATTAACAATCAAAAAAAAAATTCGATTTTTTATTTTTAGTAGTCAAGTTATATAAATTGAAAGAATTAGAGGCGAAATTACCCCATCAAACAAGCATTTGATTTGGCACATGGAGCAAGTTTTGAACTATAGTTGGCAAATTGCAAATATTGAGAACCTTTTTTTTTTTTTTTTTTGGAGTTTCTAGTTGGCAAAAAAAAAATATATATATATATATTAAATGAATTATGGGAAAACTTATTTTGCTTTTTATATTTATTGAATTCAAGAGTTTGCTTTTAATAAGCTATTTAAAAGTATTTCTTTTAGAATTCCATATTTATACTATATATTTATTCTATATTTTGAATGATGTTTTGAATTAGAATTTTGAATTAAATTTTAAGGGCATTAGTTTTCTAAAAGAAAACTAGTGCTCTTTATATCTCTAAAAAAAATTAAAAATCAGTAAAGTCTTAAAACATTTCAAAACTTTTAGTTAAAACAAAAATATTTGTACTTAATACAAATTGTGAAACCTTTTGTATAAAAGCATATGCAGAAAATCAATTACTACCGTAATTACGTCAATATTGTAAAATTACCATAATGATATTTAGTGTTAGAGATTATTCGTTAAAAGTTACTCAAAACTTAAATAATTAAATTTTTTCTTCTTAAAATGTGTGCATTATACATGGGTGAATTATAATACAGCGCAAAAGTTTTAACGCGTTAAAAAAAAAGTAATTAAAAGTTAAGTAAATAAATATTGTACCAAAGTTACTTTAGGCTATTCGTATCGTTTATGTTTTTTATTTAGCTTCATATTCTATTTATTGTCGACGGTGTTTTTTTAATTATAATCTTCTTCAACTGCCATCAATAAAATTGCTAACACAGAACAATTAAAAATATATAAATTTTGAGACAAGGGTTTGGCGGTTTTCTAATTTTGTTTGATGATTAAAAATACATAAAGATAAAGAAAAATTATGTACCAATTGTATTACGACTTGCGAATTATGTAACACGAATAACATTGTAAACTGAAAAAAAAAAAAAAAAAAACCGAGATAGAGAAATAAAAACCGAGCATAAACAAAATACCCTTACAGTTTCACGACACCTATCACTTTTTATTTCAACCAATGCATACAAAAAAAATTTACAAATGCCTTTATAATTTGAATTAAAATTCTTATAGCATTTTTCAAAAGTATTTTAAAACAGTTTTATCTCTATCGTTTTATCTATAAAATTTTCCAACGTTCTATACCAGCAAGTTTATAAATTACGTCACTAAAATAAGTTTTAAAAAAAACTTTTGTTTTTAGATAAAATATTTGAAATTCCTGAATGCTTATATAGCATACGTAAAGGAATTAGCTGTTTTATTTAAATCCGTTTTAAATTTTCAAAAAAAAAGTGCAAAATAAATTTTTAAAAAATATCGTTTTAGGAATGTAACACGGGGAAAGTAATATAATTTTGTCACTATGATTGCATACAGGCTAAAGATGTAACGGGTAGAGTATCCGAACGGATATCCGGGTTGGATTTGTATATTATCTGTTATCCGGTATTCCACTAGATAATAATCCGGTCTGCTATGCCGGATATTTCATGTTAACTAATAATAAGAAAAAAAAAAATTTTTAACAATTGCTGAAGTCTTAAAGAAATACAGTTTAGACTTGATCAAACTATTTGGTAATTAACAGAATAAGAGAACCTAGAATACAAATTCTAATGTGTTAATCTTTTAAAATAATCTAATGTTAGTTGGTTCAAGAAAATTTTATTCATATAATTCAAATAAATAAGAAAAAACTAAGCACAAGAAATACAGATTTTATCGCTCATTTATGAATTTAGTTGAATTAGTATATATAAACAAAAGCATTTCTTTGCGTTGAGGTAACAGCCCTGATTGCTTTTTCTCATAAATATTTCCATAATCAGAAAACAATCTCTCCAAAAATGCAGAAGATGATGGTGGTGCAAATAATTTTAAAGTTTGTTTTTTTAGCAGTATACGATTACCAACCATTTAGTATTACTAACAATGCCGGATTAACCCGGGTTCCTGGGAGCCTAGGCGCCCGGCCCCAAAAATTTTTAACGTTTATATTATTTTTATTATTATATATGACTTGACATTCTAAACTAATTTTATTAGTTTTTAAGAAAATTAGTTTTGATATTTTCTAATTAAATTAATTCCATTAATTTCTCATGTAATTAAAAATAAAAACTCTAAATTTTTAAAAAAAAGTTCGAACTTGAACACGGCTACAAGTTAAATGCTAAACTGCTTAATTATTTATCAAGAATTTACATTTTGATTTGAATTTTTAATTTTATTTGAGAACAAATAATATCACTTAAATTAATGGTTGTTTGTTTTTTTATTTTTTTATATTTATTGGTAAATATGTATTAAATATTTTATATATTTTTTGAAATATTAGTTTTTTACTTCTTTTTTTTTTACCATTAAAGAATTATTTTTGGAATAATTGGACAATAATGTACTGAAAATATCTAAGCGGAAATTTAAAACGCAAACAGAAAAAAAATAAATGTGACAGACAACAAACAACATTAAAAAAAGTCTCAAAATTGACTAATTTTTTCCGATCTCCAGATAAAGCATAGAGGAGAATCAATGTTTGTCAACTGAATCAAACCCAACTGCAGAAAGTTCACAATTGCAGAACGTAACAGATAATTCTTCAATGAACAATATATCGGTGTTATCCAATTCAACAGCGCAGCAAGAAAATGTATCATATGTAAGAATTTCATGGAATTTAGAGGAAGGAATAAATAATTAAATTTATTGTTATTATTGTTATTACCATTATTGTTATTTCTTTTGTTATTGTTGTTATTATTATTATTGTTATTATTTTCGTTATGAGTAATATTATTAAACCTATTATTATCTTTAATCGTTAACTTAAGCTGCACCGTTGTTTTTTGTTTTAGTCCAGTTTGTTAATATGTCAATCTGACCCAGCATTGTGGACGGATTTGAAAGAAGCACAGCGCTACTGGATTTCTTGGGACCTTGGATTTCTTGGCAAAATTTGATCCATTCCTTGCTAAACACTTAGAAAGCCAAGGAAACCAGGGCAGAGGAAATGTTTCATACATTTCATCAACAAGTTATGAGGAAATTGTCTTCTTAATGGCAAAAAAAGTTCTGAATTCAATTAGCAGTGAAATTGCCAGTGCTAAATACTTTTCACTGATTGTTGACTCATCAACTGACACTCCACACTGTGACCAACTTGCAATAATCATTCGATATGTGAGCGAGGAAGCTGTTGTGGAAGAAAGATTTATTGGATATGAATCTTCATGCGGACATAGCGGAAAAGCTATGACAGATGCTGTCAAGAAAACATTAGACAAGCTTGGCTAAAACATTAAAGATGCTCGTGGTCAATCATACGACGATGCATCTAACATGTCAGGAAAATACAAAGGCCTGCAAGCACTACTGAAAAATGAGAACCCAAACATTGAACTTATTCCTTGTGCAGGACATTCTCTAAAATTAGTTGGCGTAAATGCTGTTGACAGCTGTGAGGCTGCAACCGGTTTCTTTGGGTTTCTCCAATCGCTGTATAAGTTCTGTGCTTCTTCAACTGACAGATGGCTGATAGTTTGTTCAGGTCTTGTAGGTGGTGCTGGAAAGGACAGGAAAGTTACCATTAAAAGCCTGAGTGGGACAAGGTGGTCAGCAAGAGCCATTTCTACAAAAGTTTTACATTCAAATTACAATCATATTCTTAAGACATTAGAACCAATTATTCTGGATAAAGATGAAAAACGTCAGTCACAAAACGAAGCCACTGCACTTTTAAAAAAAATGAAAACTCTGGATGTTGCTTTTATGACGGAGCTATGGCACAGAATAATGTTACGATTTGATGCTACTAGTATGAAACTTCAGGATAAAACTGAAGATCTGGATCTTGGTGTTCGATTGCTTAAATCTCTTTTGGAATATGTGACGTCAGTTCGTGAAAATTTTCTCGACATTCAAGAAAGCGATAAAAGGTTTTCAATCATTATTTCTAATCAGTACAAGCATGAAAATAAAAGAATGAAGACGCGCAAATTAGGGTTTGGTGAAAATAGCAAGAATGAAGTGTTTCTTAGTGGCAATGAAAAATTTAAAATCAAGTCTTTTTTCCCAATCATAGACAAGTTGAAAGTGTGCTCAAAAGAAAGGCTTTTTGCTTACGAGTCTGCAGAGAGAAAGTTTGGTTTTCTAACCAAACTTTCTCTCTGTTGTAGTTTTATTTCCTTCATATATTTAAGATTGTGATTTTACTATTAACTGTGCAGAAATGAAATTTTCATGCATTTTATATTCAAGTTTTGTGCGTTTAATGGAATAGTTACTTTAATTTTATCTTTTGAACAAAGCAGACACAGCTTGTTTTAATGAAAATGATGACTTTTACCCATGATGGTATACTGACGAGTTGGGGGTGTTGAAATATTAAAGAGTTGGGAAAACCCTTTTTTTTTTATAAGTAAAACTTATTTTTAAGTAAAGTTAAAAGAAAGCGATGCTCCAAAATTTTTTTTTGGTCCAAAAAATACATAAAATGCAATATATCCTATGCGCATGCGCAAAATTTTACAATGCTGGTGTGTAGTATGAAATGGTAAATTAGGATGGTTTCGAGTAATTTCTGGCTTTTCTGAGGGAAGACTCTAAGGTTAAATGAAATCATTAAGTTACCCTCGATCCTAACTAGCCCCATCCTCCCCTATGCCATCATAGAAGCAGTGGTTGTCTATGATGGCATACTTGTGCTTTTTTTTACAATAAGAATAACTTATAAAAAAATAAAACTGATGAAAACTCCCAGGGTAATTATTGTTCTAGATGTAACAAGGAATGTATCCATATCAAAACTTTTATTATTGGTCTTCAGGATACTGAATAATGAAGCTTCAAAGTTAAGTATGCCATCATAGGTGCCCTTCCCCTACATAGAGTCTTAAGGTTGTTGTGTTGCCACAATTCTTTTCCATTAAAATTATTCGCAGAAAGACTTGAAACCAATTTAAACAAAAAAAATGAGTACAACAATTAAATTTTGTAAATAAAAAGTAACTACTAGTAATTAAGTAATTAGTACTAAGTACTATGTTGTACTGAAAACTACGTTTTTAAAGTTTTAAATTAATATATTTAAGGTTTTACTTTTTACTTGTTCTTTAATTGATTAGTTATTAATATTAGTTTATTTAACTTATTAAGTACTAGTTAGTGATCAGTAAATAGTAATTTAGTTAAATATAACTCATTTGTAAGTAAAATTTTTTTATGAATAAAAACAATAGAGCTAACAAACACATGCAAGCTTCCCTGGTTATCCTCATGTCTCTGCTGCTATTACTTGTTTGGGTTGCACTTGTTTAAACCGTGCCAAGTTGTCTTACCCATATTTAGCTTAAGGTCTGGTGCAACTTCAGGATAAACATGTCATGCTATGTACATCGCGCTTTTGAAATTTTTTGGGCATCTTTTTTGTCGGAAGACGAAGTCTTTTAGCAAAGCTGCTTTTCTAACATCTTCATCACTTGTTTTGAAGTAGTTCGAAAATGGATTTTTTTTTTTCTGTGACTGAGTAGCCATTAGGCACAACCCTTACCCTTTCCCTTACCATGCCCTACCTTTACCTTTTCCATTGGCTTCAGTCGAAGTCATAAACGAAGCTTGAGTATATTTTTGTTTTTAATGAAGTATTTTATGGCTGATGATCGCCGTATAGGCATGTAAATTAACGTTATATACATATACATATTATTTTACGAAACCTAATTTTAACAACCATGGCTTTATTGAATGATTTTGAATCCATTGCTTTTAATTTTTTCGAAGGAAACCCCTTTTCCTCTGATGAAAACATAGATCCAGATAATAATTTTTTTTGGCGATACATTCACGGATTGTGCTTATTTTTATCCTAAAGAATAGGAAGGATTTAATTTTCAGAATGCAAATAAAAAAGCTTCAAATCGAATTAAAATTCTCCACCTCAATATAAGAAGTTTAAATCGGAATTTAGAAAAACTTTTAGATTTTTTAGAAGAAACAAAAAATCTTTTTAATAACTTTTGTTTAACTGAAATATGGGTTACATTAAACGATTTTGACAATAATTTTAGTATTCATCATTTTAAAAGTGTCTCACAAGAAAGAAAAACGAATAAACGGGGTGGAGGATTTCTAATTTATGTCCATAAAAATATCTTTTATAACATGAGAAATGATTTAAGCGTCTCCGATGGCGATAAAGAAGTTTTAACTATTGAACTTTTACTTGAGAAAACAAAAAATATTATTCTAAGCTGTTGTTATCGACCACCTGATGGTGCGAGCGAAAACCTAAGCATGTTTTTACAACGAGTCGTGAAAACAAGTGAAGCAGAAAAAAAAAGTTTTGTGATTGGGGACTTCAATATGAATTGTTTATTTTATAACGATGACCATAAAGTTAAAAGATTTTATGACACAATTTTTGAAACAGGATCTATACGCTTAATTAATCGCCCAACTAAGGTAACAATAAACTCGGCTTCCCTAATAGATAATATCATTACAACAGACATTTTTAATAAAGATATTCAAAAAGGTATCATAAAAACTGATATATCCGATCATTTTCCTATATTCCTGATTTTAAACTCAATATTAGAAAAAAATATTAACACCCCAATAGTTGTAAAAAAACGCATTTTCAGACAAAAAAAACTTGAACTATTTAAAGATCTCTACTCCGTCGGAATGATATTGATTTTAATGACAATGCAAAAAACATCTACGAAACATTTTATAAAACATTGTTTTCTGTTTATGACGCTAATTTTCCGATTGTTAAAAAAATAATAAAAATAAACAAAAGCTCAAAAAGTCCCTGGTTACGAAGGGAATAATAAAATCGTCAAAAATTACACAGAAGTTATATATTAAATATCTAAAAACGAAAACATCTGTTAGAAAAAAAATATATAAAAGCTACAAATCTATTTGAAAAAATACGTAAAAGCCTAAAAAGAAATTACTACTCAGAACTAATTAATATATGTAAAAACGACTTGAAACGCACGTGGCAAATTATGAAAGAAATTACTGGAAAAGAAAAATCATGCTTTGGTTCTCTGCCGCAGATGATTAAAGTTGATAACATAAGTTTATATGACCCAAGAGCCATATCCCATGAATTTAATAAATTTTTGATTGGGATAGGTCCTTCCCTATCAAATAAGATTCCAAATACGACGGCTTCCTTTAATGATTTCCTTATACCTATGGATAATTGCATTTGTTCTGATGAGTTAACCTCAGAATTATCTTTTGAGGAATTTGATGTAGCTTTGAATTCTTTGAAAAGAAACAAAGCAACAGGAGCAGATGAAGTTAATGGAAATGTAGTTATAGACTGTTTCGGTATATTAAAACATGTTCTTTTTAAAGTTTTTAAAGCCTCTATTAATCAAGGAATATTCCCAGACCAATTAAAAGTTGCTAAAGTTACTCCAATCTTTAAAGAGGGCGACAGATCAAATATTAGCAACTATCGTCCCATCTCTGTTCTTTCGGTATTTTCAAAAACTTTAGAAAGAATAATGTCTAATAAAATTGACAAACATTTCAACAAAAATAACTTACTATATAACAAACAATTCGGCTTTAAAAAAAGGTAACTCAACAGAAGATAATCCAGTTTGTGCATAAAATCTCAAAATCTTTTGAAAAATCACAGTACTTGCTAGGTATCTTTATTGACCTATCAAAAGCTTTCGACACAGTAGATCATTATATTTTACTACATAAAATTTAATATTATGTAATTTAAGGTAATGTTCTTTAGAAGCTACTTAACAAAAAGAAAACAATTTGTAATTAGCAACGACGGTTCCTCAAGCTTCAATCCTCGATCTGCTACTTTTTTTGATATATATAAATGATTTGAATAAAGCTTCTAACCTTATAAGTATCGTGTACGCAGATGATACCAATCTATTCCTCTAAAGCAGTAATATTTATGAACTTTTTACCACTATGAATAAAGAATTAAAACATATATCAAATTGGTTTAAATGTTATAAGCTAACTTTAAATATTAATAAAACCAAATGGACTCTATTCCATTCGTATACAAAAAAGCGATTTTTACCAACAAACTTGCCGCAACTTTGTATAGACGAAATTGAAATAAAAATGATTCCGTTACAAAATTCTTAGGCGTTTATCTCGATGAAACATCTCCTGGAATCAACACATTAATAATGTATCTACTAAAATTTCAAAAAACATTGGGATTCTATATAAAGCTCGTAACTACCTTAATAAAAATTGCTTAAGCCAACTTTATTACTCTTTTATCCACAGTTACATAAATTACGCTAACACTGCTTGGGGGAGTACTGTAAAAAGTAAGTTAAAACTTCTTTATTGTCATCAAAAACACGCGATCCGCATAATTAACTATGCTGATCGTTTTACAAATACAAAACCTATTTTTACTGAAATGAGATTATTAAATTTATTTGAACTCAATGTTTTTAAAGTTTTATGTTTTGTATATTTATGGAGAAATAATTTATCCCCTACCGCTTTTAATAATATTTTCAAACTCAAACCTAACAACAAATACGATGTGAGGAACATAAATTTTTTACATGAGCCGTTTTGTCACACAAAATTAAATCAATTTTGCATTGCTTCTTATGGACTCCACCTATGGAATAATATTGTCCTGCGGAATTGCGATCAACCAACTTTCTTTTATCTTTTCAAGCTCAATCTAAAAAAATGTATTTTTTCACTTGATAATATACTTCTAATATTTTGAAAATTGTTATTTAACTTGGATTTTATGACTTTTTATTTTAATTTTTACTTTATTTTATTGCATGTTATACTTGTCTTTATTTTGCTTGTATTTTATAAGGTTCTGACGACAAGATCTTGTGATCTTTATTCAGATCCTAGCTTATGTTTAATTGTTAGCAGTTTATATATGTGCGCATCTATACATGTGTAAGTGTATATATGCTTATATTTATATATGTGAATGTTTTTCATATTTTAATTATGCTGATATTGGAATTTTTTTAACTGTAACACCATATATACGGCATATAATTGTACTATGACATTTTAATGAAAGCCAAATTTAAAAAAAAAAAAAGAATTACACACACATACACATTAAATATGTGTATGTGTGTTTGTGTATGTGTTTTTGTGTATAATATTTGTTTTACATTTTCAAGAAACTTTCATAAAATTTTCAAGAAAGTTTAATGCTAACAATATTCTATACCAGGGGCGGATGCAGCGTACTTTGGTTTGTTTTTTTTGTTCCCCGGCTCCAATTGTTACAATTTTTGCAAAGTATTCTTATTTGACATGATAATTATAAACATATAAATGTTTATACTTATCTATCTCAACCACCAAACAATACTGTATCCGCCCATCCGCCGATGTGCTGAAGAATAAACAATTTGCCTTTAAAAAAAATCTCGATATGCAGTAATCGAATTATTTAAACATGTAGCAAATGGTATCAACAGCGAGTATTTTACACTAGAAGTTTTTCTTGATCCGTCAAAAGCCTTTGACATCTTACCACGTTAACCATAAGACCTGTATGGATTAAAAAATAAAATCTAATTTGGGTTTGAAGGTTATTAGGCAAACAGAACACAACACATAATTTATTAAGATAACGAAACAGTAAAACACATTACGTGTGTCCAAAGAGATAATCTTAGAACTACTACTATTTTTATTGCTTATAAAAGATTTATTCTTAGTATCAAATATTTTTGATTTTATATTGCTCGTTGACGATTCTAATATTTTTTTATTCCGACAAAAACACAAAATTTCTCGTTAATGTATAGTATATTTAGTAAAGAATAAATGAGTGGTTTACAAATACTAGATTTTCATTGAATGCAGAAAAAATAGAACTGCTCTCTGCGAACCTTTAATAAGGAAACTTAAAGTCTAAAATGTCTGTAAACTTAATATACACCGATTTTTACTATTCATGTTTAAAAAAAGCATACCTTTGAGCCTAACGTATTTCAGTCTTACTTTAGTAAAGTCTCTCACGAACAACCTAATCAAATTTTAATTAACTTTTTTGTTGTTCCAAGCTTAAAACTGAGTCCTAAACAAATCCAATATCGTGGACCGTTTCTATGGAAACATTTTTCAAAATTAATAAAAAAAAAAAAAAATACTGCTCAATAGATCACTTTAGAACAGTGCAAAAAAAAAAAAAAAAAAAAAGATAAGGATTCTCGTAAGGGGTATACTTCCCCATAAATTAAAAAAAATCAAAAAAAAAAAAAAAACTAATTTAGATAATTAAATATATGGGGGTTTCAAAAATCATAATGGTTTTACCTAAAAATATCTATAAATACCAAAACTTTTTGTTTTTGAGAGTTAGGTACAAAAAAGAGAAAATTTGGTACCTCTAAAAAAATCACTTGTAAACCAAAACAACGTATGATTACACAAGTTAAAAGCATTTTTGACTTCTTGTTAAACTTGTTAACAATTTATTTTTGGTACATTAAGACTAATTCCGTTTTTGTTGATTAGTTGCTCATTTTTTGTTGCATTTTCTTGCCAGAAATTGTATACTTTTTAGTTTTCAAACATGGTTAAAGCTGATCGAAATAAAGTAAGAACTAAGCGAGCACGCAAAAGAAAGAAGATTTTTTATAGAAAAGTTTTACATAGCAGTGTGAGTGTAAATAATGTAAATTTTCCATCTTTAAGTGTAAATATCGAGTTACCTGTAAATAGTCAAACTGACATCTTCGATACGCCAAGCTTTTCTCTTCGCAAAGTTGAGGCAGTCATTAACTCAACATCAAAAAAATATACCAATACTAAAAACAAAGATTTGACAGGATATAGAATTATTGATTGTTCGATTTTGTCTGATGTTATTAGCGTTTTGAGCTGTCCAACTTGTTTCCAAAAGACTTTAGCAATCATTGGAAACAAAAGCAAAAAGCAAGGACTTGCATGTGAACTTTCTATTATTTGTTTAAAGTGTAAATATCAAAATGATTTTTACACTTCTAAGTTGATTAATAAAAAAGGAAACTTTGATATAAACAATCGAACAGTATATACAATGAGGACTCTTGGATAAGGACATTCCGGAATTGAACGGTATACAACCTTCATGAACATGCCAAAACCAATAACGCCAAAAAACTTGACAAACTTGTTTTAAAAATTACTAATATTACTGAGAAAGTTGCACAGGAAACAATGACTGATGCTGTATCTGATATAAGATTACAGTGTCAAGACATTAATGAGATTCTTAATGTTAGTGTATCATGTGCTGGCACATGGCAGCGTAGGGGATTTTCATCATTGAATGGTGTATTTGCAGCACTTTCAATAGACAGTGGAAAAGTTTTAGATGTTGAGGTGATGAGTCGAATATGCAGAGGGTGCTCTTTAAATCAAAAACTTTCTAAAAAAGATCCTACTGCTTATGCTAAGTGGAGAAATTCCCACATTTGTAAAATGAATTTTGTTGGTTCTGCAGGTGGAATGGAGTGTGAAGGAGCCAGTCGTATTTTCCAGTGATCAATTAAAAGACATAAGTTGCAGTACATTAATTTTTTAGGTGATGGAGATAGCAAAAGTTACAATAGTGTCACGGATGTTTATCCTAATATTAAAGTAAATAAATAAGAATGTGTTGGACACTATCAGAAGTGTGTTGGAACCAGACTCCGGAAATAGAAAAAAAAGGGGACTAGGCGGTCGTGGTAGATTGACAGATGCAACAATTGATCGACTGCAAAACTTCTTTGGTGTGGCAATTAGACAGAATACTGGGAATTTAGATGCCATGAAATCAGCAGCGCTTGCTACCCTTTTTCACATTGCATCATCAAAAGAAAATAATTGGCACTATCCACATTGTCCAACAGGTGTAAGTAGCTGGTGTAAATTTAACAGAGACAAAGCAAATAGCTCTAACACCTACAAGCCAGGACCTGGTCTACCTTTAGAGGTTGTATACAAGATCAGACCTGTGTTTGAAGAGCTCACAAAAGAAGATGAGCTTAAAAAATGTCTGCATGGTAAAACGCAAAATGCAAATGAGTCTTTCCATGGGAAAATTTGGGATCGTATACCAAAAACAAAATATGTCACGCTGACTTTGCTGAAGTTTGGTGTTTATGATGCTGTTGCCAATTTTAACATTGGGATGAAGTTTTCAATCCTTATATATGAAAAACAGAACATGGTTCCAGGTTTTTATACACTAAACGGTTCTAACGACATAAATAAAACACGCATTAAATGATCGATCTATAAACTAAAACCCGATAACAAGTTGCATCGTCAAAAGTTAAGGGCTAAACAACTGAAGAAAAGTAACAAAACCTCTGAAAAAGAAAGTAAAACAAATGAAGCAGGAGGTTTTTAATATTAAATAAAGTCCAATATATAATGTTACGTACATTTGTAGATCTTTATTCTTTTATTTTCAGTTTTTATGCGTTTTCTCAGTTTGAGGTTTTTCAATATGCCGGCCAAAATTCCAAGAGAACCGATTGAGCGTTTTATCTGAAATTTTCAACAAATGTTCCTTTTTACAAGAGCTGTGTTTTAAACGGAACAGAATTTTTAAATACTTATGAATAAAACAGTATGGCTAATTTAATTATTCAAAAAATGTACTTTTTTCTATTGTCAACTTTAGAGCACAAGTCTTCAGGCCCAGAACCTTATTTTTAAAAATCTGTTCTGTTTAAAACACTCATAAACCTATTCTAACTGTGTTTCCAAAGTTTCATTCAGCCTTTTTTTATTAGTTTTTGCTAAAACTTGGCCAGCGCAAATCTTATTTTTTGCTTATTTTGGGGGTTTTTTACGGTTACTACAGCAACCGTTGACCGATTTTTTAAGTTTTTTTTTAATTTTCTACATTTATGCTATGGTTAATCATTTTATGTCAAAAGTTGTTATTTATTGTCAATATTTAAAAATGGGGGAGTTTACCCCTTAATACTTTAGACTTCTCTAAGATTCTCTTAATACTTAAGACTTTGGTTTAAAACATCTTTTTTAAAATAAACGCATAAATATTATAAATTTCCTTAAAATATATTGAAGCGTGATTGTAACAATCGACACGTCTATCTGCTAATAACTGATTCTCTTTTGCGGTGCATCGTAATCTTTGATTAAACTCTTTTTTGAATTTTTCTTTTTTTAAACTTTACCCAAAATAAAGAACTTATTATTTTATATAAAAATAACTATAAAAATATTTACACCGTATGTCAAAACTAATATTGCTAAATGAGCCAAGAACACAAATAAAAACAACACATTTTAACTTATTGAACATTTATTATTTATAATTTACATTATACTTGTGTCCTGTCTATATTTAAAAATAAAGCTAAATTCAAAACGCGTTTAAATTTAAATATATTTTCAAGTCTCTTTTTTTCGTCTAATTAAATGTACATTATTTTAGACTCATGTCAAACATACTTACATTAAAAGATAAAGGTATGTTTTACTTACTGTGTAGGTTACTTAGCTTTTGTAACACTTAGGGAAAACCTATAAAGCTTGAGTGCAATTTAATGAACGTGTGAAATGTTTTTTTCAACAAGACGTTATAGATAATTTTTTTTGTTCAAGACAGTCATATTTTGACTGCAATATAATTTAATTTTTTTTATACATATATATTTGATTATATAAAAATGAAATCTTATTTTAGTTTGCATTTTAATAAAATGTTTTTAAAAATGGCTACATTCTTATAAATGTTTGAAACAATATCATTGTTTTTATAAATATTAGAAAAATATTATTATTTTTATAAATATTAGAAAAATATTATTATTTTTATAAATATTAGAAGCAATATCATTGTTTTTCATAAATATTAGAAACAATATCATTATTTTTATTAATATCAGAAGCAATTTCATTAAAAAGAAAAATGGATTCAATAAAGCTACCACTTTTGATCATATCTTTGGTATCTATGATTGCAAACGGTACCTCCTTGTTTTTCCTATTGAAAAGAAAGCATAAAAGTAACTATATTGTTTTGTGTATAAATTTATCAATAAGTGATCTTTTACGAAGCACGGTAGGATACACAAGTGAACTTTTTCTTGATCCAAACTTACAAAGAGCGTCAAAAATGTACAAGCTATCTGCTTTTTTAGTTGCTTTTCCTTCTCTGACATCCATTGCGTTGCTTGCAGAAATTTCTCTATCTAGAATGGCTTTATTAAACGCACCTTATCTGAGTAATCGAGTTGCTCACAAAATGTTATTTAGAAGGAACGGAATACTTTCTTGGCTTTATGCTTTTGTTTGGACTGTTTTACCTCTAATAGGTTTTTCTTCTTACTCATTGGAAGCAACAAAATATCGGTGCTCAATTAATTTTTTGACAAAAACTATTATTGATAAAGTATATTTACTGTCAATAATGTGCTTTGGCTTTATTATACCCAGTATGATAATCCTAATTTCTTGCTTGTTCACAGCTCGCATTATCACTGAGAAATTCAAATACTTTTCTCGAACTTACGGCATTAAAAATAAGAAAACACTATCTTTCAAAGAAAAGAGAAACAAAGCATTCACTTCATTTTCACTGATGTTCTTTTTTTTTGTACTCTGTTGGTTACCATACGCAACAATAAGTAATTTGTCAGGATTTACATCAATTAAATTACCAATTTGGCTTTATCATTCCGCAGCTTATGTTGCCAAATCATCTGCTTTAGTAAATCCATTAATTTATTATTGGAAGGATGGTTTATTTGCCAAGAAAAAAATCAAAGCTGCGGGAAATAATTTTTTTCTTTATTCAAGATAAATACATTTTTTGCGAAATGTAAATTTGTTCAAAAAATTAAAATTATTTATTAGAAATTTTTTTGTAAATAAACCTATAATCAAAGAATTGTATTATACTCTTCTTATATATATATATATATATATATATATATATATATATATATATATATATATATATATATATATATATATATATATATATATATATATATATATATATATATATATATATATATATATATATATATGTATATACAGGGCCGGCGCGAACGCTTATTTATTTATTTTTTGAGGGAAGTGGGGGGGGGGGGGGTAGTAATAAAATGCCGACTGATTTTTTTTTTAAATTATAATCATTAAATAGAATCATTCTAGTATAGTAGCGTTGATTTCAAAAAACCAAACAAAAAGAATATTTGCAATAATAATAAGTTCCCTGCTTAAACTTCTTAAAACACCCTAGTAAACATTAATTTTCCGCTGTTTTACTGACGCCCATTTTCCAACACCAAATTTTAAATTGAATATGTACAACACATCTCTGTTTTATTAGTATTAAGAAGCATCAAGTTTTGTAATCAATCAGCATCCATTGTGGTCTGAAATAATTTTTGATCAGTTTTAATTTGCTAAATGTTCGTTCTTTTAATGACATGGCCACCAGCGCTACAGGGTAATGGCTTTTTGGCATGCAGTTTTAAGCAACAACCTTGAAAAAAATTTATGTTTGATAAAACGTAATTCATAGGTAATAATAAAAACAATTTGATAAAACTATAAAGTCTTCAGATTTTTATGTGTTTCGATAGCCCTGGATGATGTACTTATGGGTTCTGTGAACATTAATCCTAATATTTTGTTTATAGTTGACAAAAGTTTCTTGTCCGTTTCTGATTCAATAAAAGTTCTGATAAATTAGAAATATCTATACAACAATAAAGCAATACTAAAAACTCAGAATAA
>NC_088924.1:36315000-36425000 GCF_038396675.1 Hydra vulgaris | reverse complement strand
AATAAAATTACAAAATATTTAGCACACATAATTGATAGTGTGACAAAGTGGAATGGGGAAGACCCCTCGGTCCCGACGTCGCCACGATCTTTTGATCGTGGCAACGTGTATACACACATTATAAATTTATTTTACTTTAAATTAGTTCTGTAAAGTTATAATGTGTTTATGACTTTTTCAATTATTATCTTTATATTCTAAGGTTCACAAAGAGATTATTTGCAAATTCCTCTCATGGAAATTTTTGAACTTTTGAAAAACGAGTTATCTTCAGATTTAGATGACCAGCTTGAGGTTTTGCAATCACATTTGTGTGTAAGAAGAAAAATATGTTTTCAATTTTCAATAGATGATTGGAAGAAACTAAAAAAAGTCTTGACAAAATTAAAAATAAAATGGAAAAGTAGTAACCGAACAAAAAAAATATTCTTGAATACACATGAGACATGGTTAAAAGCCTTAACAAATATTTAAATGTTTTATATTTTAAAATATTTAAAATATTTGCGTAAGTTATTTAATACTCATCTCCATTAAAATTTTAAAGTTTTTTTATCTTTATTAAACGTTTAAATATTTTTAGATTTTTAAAGCAAAAAATAAAGAAAAAAAAGTCATAGTGCAATCGGTAGACCTTTGAATTTTGATAAAGCAAGTAAACGAACGCAACGGCGAAAAGCTGTGGAAATGCGTTCCACATTTAGTTCATTTGAGTCAGCATTTGCTTTTCAGATGAGTCTTCGGGCTTCAGGAGCACGCAATGCTGCAGTTACTGTTAAGATTTATCTTCCACCATTCAAAACCGAGCCTCAAAATGTATAGAGAGTCTTAAATTGTTCCAAATTTCACAAACAACTGAATTTTGTGCTGAAACAGCTCTTTCTATACTAAAGGAAGCAAAGCTTTCTAAACATCAGTATTCCATTATAAGAAGTGCTGCAATTGCTAATAACTCTTCTTTTTTACCATCTTACGACAAGCTTAAAGAAGCCAAGAAAATGTGTTATCCTAAAGATATTATGGTAACTGAAATAAGTAAAACTGCAATCTTTAATAGATCACACTTGTTTAAGAATTATAAAAACTCAACAAGATGTAATCGATTCCTTGAATGTTAATATTTTATCAAATTTAATTCTTATTCTTAAATGGGGGTTTGATGGCAGTTCCGGTCATAGCGAATATAAACAGAGCTTTACTGATGGAAGAAACTCAGATGAAAATGTTTTTCTGACTCTACTCGTGCCATTACAACTTTTGTGTACAAGTTCAGTTTTAGGTCAAGATGTTGTTTTGTGGAAAAATAGGACACCTTCATCTCCTCGATTTTGCAGACCTATCAGACTGCAATTTCTTCACAAAAATGTTCAGACAAGCTATAATGAAAAAAACTATATTGAAGATAAAATTAAGTCACTGGTTCCTCTCATCATTGTTCAACATAAAATAAAAATAAAAATACATTATAAATTAGTCTTGACAATGATTGACAGAAAAGTTTGAAATGCAATAATATTTACAAAATCAACAATGTGGTGTTATTTGTGTTCTGCTACTTCAACTCAATTCAATAAAACCAATTTTGTTAAAGAAATAAAAGTTGACAAATCCAAATTAGAATACCATTTATCTACGTTGCATGCATGGATTCGTTTTTTTGAATATTTTTTGCATCTTGGGTATAAACTCGGGATAAAAAAATAACAAGCATGTCGTTCTGACATTGAGAAAAATATAATATCAAAACTAGAATTGTTAATCCAGAACGCTTTTCAGGTGCAGCTAGGCTTAATAGTTGATTGACCGAAACCAGAATGTGGTAATACAAACGACGGAAATACAGCTCGAAGGTTTTTAAAAGTTCAAAAGCGTCTGCTGATATTCTAGGAGTTGATGTAGAACTAAAAAATGGGTTTCACGTAATTTTACAGATGTTACCTAGTGGCTTTCCTATAGATGCAGACAAACTTGATAACTACTCTACAAAAACTGCATTACTGTTTGTCAAAAAAATATCCTTGGTACAACATGTTTACAACAGTACACAAAGTACTTATTTATTTAGCCTTAATTATAAAAATGGCTATATTAACCATAGGACAACTATCTGAGGATGCACAAAAATTGAGAAACAAAGACTTAAAAAATATCGCGGGGATTTCTCAAGGAAAAACTCCAGAAAAAATACAATGCATGACGTCTTTTGCAGACTTTCTGGTTTTTACTTATAAAGTCTCATGCAAAAGTCAGCAGAAGTTGGTCTTATCAAGCTTTACAAATTTATTGTTGATAAATTCTACCATAAACGTTTTAGAGTTTTCGTTTATCTACGGAAGTTATTACTTCTGGAGATTAACGAAAATTCTGAAACTCATTTGTTTGTGGTAGAATTTATCAACAATATTTCAGCAATAAATGATTCTGATGTTGAATGACAGTGGCGATTTACATTTAAAATAATTTATATTAAACAATCATGATAAATGATGCAAACAAAACTTTTCCTTTTCTAATGAATAAGTAAAGAGTTTTTCATATTTTTTTAAAAATATTTTCTTTATAATAATACGGCTACATTAGTCTATTGAACTTAATTTTTAAATTTAAATTAAATGATTAAAACCGAAGGTCCAAATGCATTTCTAATGCATTTGGACCTTCGTTTGTCCAAATTGTTGACTTCGTTTGACAGTTGTTATTTAAAGATTAAGTTTTTGGGTGCAGCCAGTCGAATATCCCATGGCATTCTTTGCAATACTCAGCCGCTCCAGAAGCATGTCAATTACCATTTATGCTATTTGTTTGGTGTTCCATGCTTCTTGGCAAAATTCTCTTGTTTTTTCCCCCGATATAAATTCCCCCACACGAACACGTAAGCTTGTACACCCAAGGATTGCTGTTTACCATTAATCTAGATTTGTTGTTACAGAGAATTGTTTTTAAATTAGGTAGTGTTGTAAAAATAACTTTGACCTTATATGTTTTTAGCGCTTTGCGTAGTTTCGGTCCTAGTGATGATAACATTATTTTTTAGTTTTTTTGCAACTTTATTGTTAGGATTGTATTTACTTGAAAGGTAATTCCCGGAAATTGTTTCTAGGTTTGATCCCTTATGACCGTTTTCAACAAACTTATCTATTATAAACTGAATCTCGTTGGTAATGTATTTTTGGGAGCAGATTTTGGTGGCTCGTGCTATGAAACCTTTAAAAACTCCAGTAATAATTGGAGTGTTGATATTTGAGTCAGCTTTTATTTGTATGTCTGTTATTGCTTCTTTACGATGGATTTTGAAATCATAATGGTAATTACTTGTGTTAGTTATTTTTAAATCTAAAAAATTTAATTCTCTCTGATCATTTTTAACTTCTGACGTGTACTGAATATTGGAGTCTTGTTGATTTAATAAAATTAGAAATATGTTATGCTTTTCAGCTGATTCAAATCTGGCAATGGCTATCATCAACATATCTTCTATAAGATTTTGGTGAAAAATTGATGACTTTCGCAATATGTAGAGCTCTTGTTTCCAACTTTTGTAAGAATACCTCTGCATTCTTTAAATATTTTCATTCACAGAAACAATAGATTCTGAAACGCCACGCTGAAGCGTTACAACGCGCTGTAATGTTTTCATATATGTTATACCCCGTTCACATTGGAGATAAAACACGTTTTATTTTAAATGTGTTTTGTGTTTATAATGTTATAAACTCTGCAAAACAGTAATAAAACAACATGGCGAGGTTGTTTTATATTAACACATGCTTTTTATATTGACAAAGCAACCTTGCAGTATTGTTTTATTGTTGTTTTATACAGCTTTTTGCAATAACAATTTAATACGCTTTTAAGATAAAACGTGTTTTATCGTCAGTATGAACGGGGTATTATACTTATATGCTTTACTTGATCTTGATTATAAAATATGTTTTACTTGATCTTTACAAGCCACATTTGCATTTTTAATATAAAGAATTTTTAATACATTTATTATATAATATTGCGAGGGAAAAAAAATGTTTATATATATAAAAAAAAGGTGCCGGAACGCCGCACAGTGGAAAATAAAGGTCTGTCTTGGATCAAAAATCAATAACTTTTTTCTTACTAAAGATTAAGTGTTGAAATTTTGCATAAATGTAAAGTAGTATATGACGCTTCTAAAGAAATATATTTTATAGAAAAATATATAAATATAAAATTTGTAAATAAAAATCAAAAAATTCAAAATTTTAATTTTTTATTTTATTTTTAAATAAACATGTTATTTTTAATTATATGAAAAAACTTTGAAAGTATTCGAAACAACAAAAAATACATAAAATGCTTATTTAATTGGAAAACGTGTTCATATTAAAAATATATATATATATATATATAAACATTTATACGAGCTTTTGGCTAAACTCTAGACTAAAAACAAACACGTACTATTTGAACTTTTTAAAAAATATTTTCTTTTTTTTTTGCGCATCTTCTAAAAGTTGACCAATAGGCAGTACTGTAAAATGTTTTATGATATTTTCTCCGTGAAGTAAAATTTTGTGTACTGAAGACGGCATATAGTTCAAGGTATAATTACTCACATAAATGTGGGCAAATTCTGTAGCATATGTACCAAAACTTTCAGCATTTATCATAACACCAAAGGAGAGAGCTTGTAGAATTATGCAAATTCACTTAACCAAATTTTTATTTACTCCAGTGACTTCAGAAGAGCAGCTTGCATTGTAAAAAATTTTCTAGCAGTATTACCATCATTGGTGTAACAACTTACTTGTTTCGGTTTGTTGACGGTCAACCCTAGCTGCTCACGAAAACGTTTCTGTACCAAGGTCTTCCTTTTTTTTCTTTTGTCATTTTTTTTCTTAACGTTAGCTGACCATGTTTGGAAAGAAATGTTGTAGAAAATATGTGGTATTTTTCCATACACCGGATTAATACCTGAGCCACTTTTCCATTATTGTTAAAAAAAGTTCATGTTTCACTAGTATTCCATTACAACATTTGTTAAATATAGATGACCGTAAAGAGTATAATTGGATTTTAATTTCATCTACAGCAACACCAATAATAATACCAATAATAGAATGTATGCCCATCAAAACTAATTCTCAATAAAAAATAGACAAAATAACTTACGATAAACTATTGTTTTAAACAGATATAGTCTGAAACCACGAAAAAAAGTGGTTTTCTGTTTTCTGACTTTTAACACTTTTTTATCTATAATTTTAGAAACAGGACGTATCCGCACCTGATTTTTAATAAACCAATTTTATAGACATCTAAGCTACAAATCAATTACAAAAATAAAGCGTGGGGAAGCGTGGCTGACTACTAAAAATATTGGTAAACTTTAAGGTTTTTTATTTTCTAGCTCATTTTATAGTTTAATTAATTATTAGTAAACAAAACCATATATAATCAAAAATATGAATTTGTCCTAAACAGGGCCGTAGTGAGATCAAAAATCCTTTCGGGCAAGGAGAAAAAATGCCGCCTCAAATTCAATAATTTTTTTAATGTTTAATTTGATTCAAATTTTGATAAACCTACTTTAAGCACATTTAAAATCAACTTTAAATCGTGCTTTGTGGTTGAAAGTCATTGAAAAAATTACCAGGCATTAGTTTTTTTAATAAATATTAAAATTAGACACATTCAAACAAAATTTATTTTTCTAGCTTTCAATGATGCAAAGTTATCAATAATTTCATTGTAACACAGAGATTTTTCCAGGGGATTTTCAATTGACAAAATGGCAAGATTAGTCAAACGTTCTTGACCCATGGAGGATCTTAGATAATTTTTTAAAAGCTTAAGTTTGCTAAAGCTACGTTCACATGATGCCACAGTGACGGGTAGTGTGAGAAAGATTCTAAGAGCAATTTCAATGAAAGGGTATGCCTCAGTCAAAGAATAGGTATGCATAAATTGTAAGATTTTCAATGGATTTGCGTTTTTTAAATCTGGAATCAGGACACTGGCTTGAAACTTAAAGCTTTCAATTTCAGATAGAAATTCATTAGCATTAAGATCACGAACATATTTTCAGATCTTCAACTGACATACTTGCAAGAGAGTTACCATTTAGAAACTCAAAATCTGATGAAATCTCAGCCATTGTGTCAAGATCTTTTGATATTATTCAGCTTTTTTCATGCTGTTATGAATGCCCCTGTCTCGAAGGTTTTCTATAGAAGCAATCAGACCAGCAATTTTTTTTGATGCAATATCAATTGTCATATTTTTTGATTGTAAGCTGCGATTCTCTCTGTCAATTAATGTAAGTATCATGTTCCAAAGGTCAAGCCAGCAAAGAAACTCAAAATCAACTTGAATCAAAATCTCTCTAGCTCCGGACCTTGTTTCAGCATTTTGCAGAGAATCATTACTAATTTCTTGTAAAACATTGCAAATATTTGTGATTTAATTATTTAGTGAATGGATAGCCTCCTTTTTGGCAGACCAGCGTGTTTCACTTTGACTTTTTAGGGTGAATTCAAGTGTTTTCATCAGTTTGTCCCATCTGGTAGTAGAACTTGAGAAGAAATTGAATATTTTTTAAACTTTCCAAAAAATGTAATCATAAATGGGGAAACTTCTGCTGAATGGACTCCTACAAGATTTAGAGTGTGAGCTGCGCAAGGCACATACCGTGCTAAATCATTTTTTGCAGTTATTTAGGCTTGAACACCAGAATATAATCCAGACATGTTGGCTCCATTGTCATAACCCTGACCTCGGCAATCTTCGATGTTTAATTCATCTTTACTTAAGCTGAACAATATTTCTGAAGCCAGACCAACTCCGGTTTTTTGATGAGACTCAATGAAATCCAGAAAACTCTCTTCAATAGAACATTCTCTATCAGTGACACAAACATATCGGATTATTTCTGACATTTGCTCTTTGTGACAGAGATCAGGAGTGCAATCAAACAAAATTGAATAATATTTGGCTTTTCACCTTTTTGCCAAGAAGTTCAATTAGTTCATTCTGAATTTGTGGGGAAAAGTAACTAACAGATTTCTGCTTAAGTTTAACATTCGTTATCTGTTCTGCTAAAAGATGATGATAGCGTGCTGTTAGTTCAATTGTGTTGAGAAAGATTCCACTGTTTGGCTCACCAATAATATTGGAACTGCCTCGAAAAGCCAAATTGTTCTTAGCGCAGAACATAACTGAATCTATAATAACTTTTAGAACATTTCGCCACTTTTTTTTTTCAGTTAGGATGGCATTTTGAATGTCCTTGTCTAAAGATCTTCCTTCACAGATTTTTTTCTATTTCTTTTCATGAAGTGAAACACTTTCTATGTTAACAGCTATTCTCGTGTTCAGGGATTCGAGGGTTTAGTTGTTTCCATTCTGAAAAACCTTTTGATGTATCTGCAAACTTGCTTGTCTTTGTGTTTGAAAAAAGGATACATGGAAAGCAAAACAAAGAATTTTTTGATGCACTGTATAACAACCATTGACGATTAACTTTTTCCCCATTAGGAAGATTTTTTTCAAACCAACTAGAACTGAAATGTCTGTTTTCTGATGATGTTGATGTGGTAGGATAGACTTCTCTCTTGTCTTGTTTAGCTCCATGTTCAACCAAAGAACATCTTAGACTGTCATTAATTTTGGGCCAAGTTGTTGGATCATCAAACTTGAATTCTAACAGATTTGTTGTAACTGCATTTTGGTTGACTTCATTGTTTTGCAGTAACTGTTCATCATCACATCGAAAAAAAACTGGACTTTTTTGCGCTGTAAAAATAAAAATAAACTATATCAACATTTTTTCCATTGTAATATTGCAAATGACATGGCTTAGTTCGCTAAGTTTTTTAATTAAATTTGTTTGTGATTTTGACTTGAAAATCCATCAATAAAAATATTTTTACCTGGTTGTTCTGTTTGATCTTCGCTTTTTTTAATCCATTTTGCAAACACCTTTTGTAATTTTTTGTCACTTTCAAGTTGTTGCTTTATTAACTTTTTGAAAGCTGAACCAGATAGCTTTATTCTTTTTTTTGATAGTGACATAATAGATTTTAAAACTTTTATTTCAAAACATTTTACTTTTCTTGACAAAGAAAGAATGAAAGTGTCTGTGTGCGACTAAGTGTAATCAATAAATACAAATGCAATTATTTTGTCTCGATTTCTTTTTTAAAAGTTCTCAAGCCAAAAAACTGCGAGTTAAAATTATTTTCATTAATAAATTGCAAATCTGGGTCGTAAAAGTCATAAAGTAAAACATTAATTGTAGTTTTGAAAACATTAAAGTGTTGCGTTCCAAAATCTATTGTTTCTTCAGCCATTTGTAAGAGTAATTAATTCTTACGCTTAAAAGAAATATTAAGTTATTTTTTAAACTCGCGACAATTAATTTAGTTATATTTAGTCGTTGCGTATTTACCTTGGTTGCGCAGTTTTTTCACTTCTTCCCATAGTTTCTTTCTCGCTTCCATAGTTTCTTTAGCGAAATCTTCGTTTATATATATTCCACTGCCTTTCAGATTTTGTTTTAATTATTTAATTTTTTTTAATTAATGTTTTAACTTCACATTGGAAATTATTTTAATTTGCATGAAGGTGCGAAAAAAATTATGAGGCGTGTCCAAAGATTTTGAAACGCAATAAAAATTATTTTGGTTTTGAGGCGTCTTTAAAACATTTCATATATTAAAAAATGTTTATTAAACTTTGAAATTTGCCGCCTCGCTAATTTGCCGCCCATGGCTGTGGCCCCTTCACTACGGCTCTGGTTCTAAAATCTCCATTGCATGATGCTTTAAAAAATGTACAACACTTTATACTTATTCTTTAAAAGTTTTATAAAAAATAACTTTTAAAGTGATGAAGCAAATGAGTTTCGATTGAAGTTTTACAAAAATATGAAACAGTTAGGCTTCAAAAAATATCTTTCTACATAAAATTTGCTTCATTATAGTAAATATTAACTATTAAACTATTTAAAAAAATTAAAATATAATTTCTGCGGTGAAATTGAAATTTGAGCAAAAAACATTTATGGTACGTTTTTGTAGTACTATTTTCCACCGCGCGCTGTTCCGGTGCGTTCTAAGAGAAAAAAAGCACTATATATATATATATATATATATATATATATATATATATATATATATATATATATATATATATATATATATATATATATATATATATATATATATATATATATATATATATATATATATATATATATATATATATATATATATATATATATATATATATATATATATATATATATATATATATATATATATATATACATATATACATATATATATATATATATATATATATATATATATATATATATACATATACATATATATATATATATATATATATATATATATATATATATATATATATATATATATATACATATGTACATATATAAATATTTATACATATATATATATACATATATATACATATATATATATATATATATATATATATATATATATATACATATATATATATATATATATATATATATATATATATATATATATATATATATATATATATATATATATATATATATATATATGTACATATATATATATATACATATATATTGGCAAGAACAAGGTTCTTCTTTGATGCCGTTATTTTGTACTCTTTTTTTTTTTTTCTGATTATATAAAAATATTGCAGGTTTTAAACAGAAAGAGACTCAAAGAAGATACGAATGATAAAATTATCACCACAATCTTTTCATAGAGTCCCTACAAAATTTTTTTAAAAAAAATTACATAAACTATACATTACAAAAATAAAACTTTATACATTAAAAAAACAATACTTATAAAATGTATTTCCATGATAAACTAAAGTGATAAACTATTGTTAAAAAAAAAATGTTATAACAAAGAAACTTAAAATAAAATGAAAACTTCATATATATTATATTATGCTTGTCAGGAACTGAGGAAATGCAATTTTGTTTGCATTTTAAACGAAGACAAGCTTTTTAAGTTTTTTATACTAGTATTTTTCATTTGATTCCATAACAACGGACCTTGAATCTTTAATGAAAATTTAGACTTTTTGAAACAACCTAGCAAACGTTTTAGTGGATTTGCAGTGGACCTATAATGGTCCACTATGTAACAGAAGAGCAAAACTACAGTGATCCGCTCAAAATGTCTATACAGGTCAACTGAAATTCTGCAATAGAATGTTTGCCGGGTAGTTGAGTCCAGATAATAGCATTTGCTAACATTTGATCGAAGATTATACTTATGAGAATTTATTAACAAAAAAATATTTGAGAAAACGTTTGGTAGAAGATTAATTTCAAATTTATACATAAATATAAGAATCTGAAATGAAATAAGTTTTGTTATTTAAGACCTTCATTGTTTCGTTACACGGTTGTATTATTTAATTTAGTTATCATTATCGTTTTATGTATGTTTGCCAGTTCAATATTACCGTATGTAAGACAACTATGGGCATGGCTAAAGTACAACATTTTTCGTGATTTAATATCAAGGAAATATTTCGGTTTATACAACGCACCTACTGCAAAATATATTTTTGATTCTATAAGACCTATATGGTTTCTCCATGATAAATGTTCATCAAATATGATTCCTAAAAACTTTGGATTATCTAAAAGTACTTTTTTATTATCAATAATCATTTTGGTATCCTTTGGTTAATTGCTTGTCTTGTTATAAGAAAAAGAGTAAAACAGATTTTTTTACAGTTCAAAGACAGTTTATTGGCTTTAAACCATAGATTAAAATTTTCGAGTTCAAAGATCATAACTTCAAACAGAGTATTCGAATTGGAGTAATTAAATAACAAGTTAGTTTTGTCAGCAAACATTATAGAAGGTATTTTAGATGATACTTTATCATTGATGTATTTTAAAAGTAATAACGGCTCTAGGATTGATCCCTGTGAGACTCTGCACACTATATCGAGCAGTCTGACTTTGGCATCATAACATACTGTTAGAAAGATAGTTTTGAATCCACTTATATGCAAATGCTTTGGAAATGTAAATACTTTTAGTTCTAATTCACCTTTATTAAAAAAAGTTATTTTTTTTTTACGAGTTCAACATTAGCATGTTTAGTAAAAAAGTATTTTTGAAACACAAATTGATTTTTGAATAAAATTTAATACCAAGTAATTAAAAATTATATTGTAAATTACTCTTTCAAATATTTTTGAAAATGCTGGCAGAAGTGATATAGGACGATAGTTAGAGACAGTAAAGGAATTACCTTTTTTTAAAACTGGCTGAATTTTAGCTGATTTTAATTTATCAGAAAAAATATTATTCTCAAAAAAAAAAAACTATTAAAAAAAATAATGGATTTTTAATTCTATCCATTAGGTAGATCATGGAAAAAATTTTGATTTTGGATAGTGATAATTTGTTGCTCCTGTATAATATGAAGTAGATTGGAAAAACTTTTTTTAATTTTTTTAGTGTCTTCCTTTGCCGCCAGAGTCCTTAAATCACCATATTTGTATATTTTTAGGCTTTTTATCATTATTTAATTACATATTAATTTGGTTAGAAAGTTTAACCTTGAAAAGTGTAAATTGTTGCTCGTGAACGATAAAAGTTAAATGGGAAAAAAAAACTCACTTTTTTTTTGTCTTCATTTGTTGCTAAAAGACCTTATTTTACCATATTTGTGCATTTTTAGGCTTTTTTTATTGTTATTAAATTACTTAATTATTTTTGTTCTAAAATTATTAAATTTTATTTTAAATTGTGAAAAATTGTTACCATTAGATGATATAACAAAAATAGAATAGTAATCAAGTTTTTTGGTTTTCTTTTTCTGTTGGGGGACATTGTGCATTTTCAGGCTTTTTCTGTTGGGGGACTTACATTGTGCATTTTCAGGCTTTTTATTGGTATTTAGGTATTGTTATTTGATCATAATTTTTACAATGTTTTCCAAAATAAAACTATGCCTGGATTTATAAACCAGTATTAATTTATAAACTAATTACCTATTCAGTGGTTCAAACTAGCACCTTTTTAAGTTATTTGTTTATTTTAGGCATTTTTTAGTGATTCTAACAAACACTTTTTAAAATTATTATTACTTATTTATTTAGATTAAAATTGTAGAAAAATTTACTATTTATGAGTATATAATGATTAGTATACTATTAGTATGTAAAGATTGCTGTATTATATTATATAGATTACCAATATCCACATATATATAAAATAAATGGATTTTTGTATATGATTTATTGAATTTAAATCTATTTCTAGAATTTTGTTTTGCAGATTGAATAAAACTAACTTTTATATTTTGATTTCTGTGGCAAACTATGGCTGTTACAAGAGCACAACTGACTGTCCTGTTTATGGAATCGAATGTGAACTTACTACTCGCAAACTTCCAACTGTTATGGAAGTCATGCAGCACTATTCTTTTGTTAAGTTACAACTTCCTAGTACTACCAAGTCAAGCACAATATTTCTAGAGTTTCTGAAAACGTTGTTAACATTTTGTTTAAACGTGGTATTCCAACTGTTATAATGCGAAGTGTACAGTAGAAAGTAAAATCTTTGCACAATAATCTGATTCTTAAAAGAAAAGGTGAATCAAAGACTTTAACAGTATCAAGTGCTAAGATGGAAAGTTTAATTTTGCTTGATATTGCAGCATGTCATTGTGTTAATTTAAGTAACAGCACATGCCCGAGAATATCAAAAGTGCTAGTACTTGAACATGAATTTTTAATGGATTCAAGAAATGAAAGAAGTATGGTTATTGGTCTTTTAGATAAGGAAAAAATGTTTATATTATTTTGAAAGAAGCACAAAGAGACAGAAATTTTTCTTTGTATAGTAAAAGCAGTCTGGAAGTATCAGTTAGTATAAATTCTAATATAGATGCAGAAATTCTGGTGAGAAGGAGTTTATAAATGACACTCAGAGCAATGTTGATGACAATCATTTGTCAGATTTATCTGAATTAGCTTGTGAATATGAGCGAAATATAATAAAGTTTCCAGCAGTTGCCAAAGAATGTCACATATCGTGTATCTGATATTGCTAGACCTGCAACTGCTATACTTTCAGATTACGGAATTATAAAAAATATGACAGAAAAGCTATCATAGACCGAACCATGTTAAGGCGTCGAAGACAATTGCTTAGAACTACATTATCACACAAAGCAAAGTTAGCTATGTGTTCAGTAGACCCAAAATCAATTTTTTTTGATGTGAGAAAAGATAAGACTCTTTGTGCATTAACAATATAAAAACATAGTTAAAAAACTGAGTAACATATCACATTGATTGTAGAACCTCGATCAATTTTTCTTGGCCATATTTCTCCATCAATTGCATCATCAACAAATATCAAGAATGCTATTATAGATTTTTTGATGAAAACAAAATATCACTTGGTAATGTGTTAGCTATTGGCTCTGATGGAGTTAACGTAAATACTGGTGTAAACAATCGTGTAATAGGATTGCTGGAACTGCATTTGGGATATCTAGTTCAACGGTTAGTGTGTATGTTCCATTTTAATGATATACCATTGAGAAATTTAGTATTGCATTTAGTTGGCGCCACTTCAGGACCCAGAGGCGTAGCAAGGGAAGGCAGGTAGGGCAGTCGCCCCGGGCATCATTCTGGGTGGGGCAGTGACAAACAGTTAAACGACTACAAGATCCCACGATGAACTTTAAATCTGATATGAATGATAACTTTAAATCTGATATGAAGCATCTGATATGAAAATGTTGGAAAATTATCTCAAAGAATTTCGTGATCATTTGTGCCAAAATGAAATTGAGTATGGAATGGGGAATTGAAGCTGAAAGGAGAGTCAGGCAACGGCGAATAATGCCAGGTGAAAGGGCTGGAGATAGTGGCCTCTCTGCAGAAGATGAAGTTAGCAGAGTTATGAAAATGATATTGGACCGTTTCCAAAAAGAACTAACAACTCGCTTTAGACGATTAAATGATCTCAATGAAAAATTTGGATTCCTGCTCGATGTGAGAGTATTACTAAAGAGGGATGGTGATGAAAATCAAGCAAGTTGAAGCTTATTCTTTGATATCTCTGAGCTTCAATGGGGCAACAACGTCTTGTTAATTTGAAAATCCTTAGTGTCGAAAGAGAAACTCTAGAATCAACAGACTTTGATAACATAATAGATAAATTTGCTTCAGTTAAAGCTAGAAACATCAAATTATAATTTATATATAGTTGTTGATTATTGGATCTGATTGACCATCTGCCATTTGCATGAACTATAATGGATACGTAATTGTAAACATGAATTAAATTGAGTTTGCATTATGATTAGCATTTGCATTTTTTTAAATTAAAGTTGTCATATACTTCGAAACATTAGGTTTTTTTTTTAGTTCACATGTCTGCTTCAGGGGGGCGCCAATTTTCAGCATTGCCCTGGGCGCCAGAAACCCTAGCTATGTCACTGTCAGGACATGCTGCATTTAGAGGCAACATAGGGAAAGCACTTACAAATTGTCACGAGTTGCAAATTGTCAAATTTAAAGTCAGACAGAATAACTTACCTAACGTTCTACATGAGATTGTGACAAATAATACTAGTAAAGATCAACAGTATCTTTATAACATGTGCAAGGCAATAGAAATAGGTGAGGTGAAAGAAAGCCTTCAAAAAAACCTGGTCTTTTCGTTCATTCTCGATGGCTGACAACAGCAAATCGAATCTTTCGTTTGTTCGTTGTAAGCACTCCTCCATCTTCCGAGTTTGTAATACTTACTGATTACATTCTTTGAGATTATGCACCGGTGTGGTTCTTTATAATATTGGAGCCTAAATATTTCATGGAGGCAAAACACTTGTAGCGTTTAATTCAATTCTCTCGCAAACTTTCTATAAGTGATTGACTTATAATTGATAAATGCATTCAAAGAAATGCATATTATGGTCAGCCAGAAAATATTTTGATATCAATGTTGATGGATGAACAAAAAGAAATAAGAGAATTGGCAGCTAGAAGAATTAAATTTGCGAGGCGATGCACAGTTTTAAATTCTACTGAAGTAAGAAAATTTAAAATTCCTCTTTTAAACTTTGAGTTTTAAAGCAATCTTAAAGGTTTGACCAGAAAACAACAAAGTTATTCATTTTTTGTAGAGCAGAAACTTTTATATTTCATACCGAGAGTATACTGCCAGAATGCACTAAGTCATTTTTTGTTGGTTTTGAGTTAAGTCAACATAAACACTCATTATTATATGCTTTATCTCTTCCAAAACGCACCAGACCTTATATTCTATATAATACCAAGTTATTGATCATTGTCAAATATACAATGAGAATATACACCATTGCATGAAAAAAAAGTTTTCATTAAACTGCCATTATTTCAAAACAATGAAAAATGACTTAGTGCGTTCTGGCAGTATACCCTATATATATTTTAATAAAAAAAATGGCTGATTGTCAATTAGACGGCGGCAAAGGAAGGAAAAAATAATTTAAATTTTTATTTTATATGATATTTAGATGTTAGAGCAACATTATTTTGCTATCCAAACTAATTTGAACGAAAAAAATGCAATGATGATTTACCTACTATCCAAAACATGTAAAATTACGTTACTTGTAATACCATCGTAGCTGCATAACTTGTCACGTTGGAGCTCGGCTAATGCTTCGTTAAACTCGTGTTTAGTAATTTTATTGTTAGATATACTAGAGTTGGATTTTTCTCAAAAAAACGCATTAAAATTTTTTATTGATGCACGATATTTGATGCCAGATAGGGCCTCATATTAATAAAGTGATTATCAAATTCTTGTCATATACTTATTTCATTTGTTATAATTTTGTAATTCGAAGTCAATTTTTGTGGTGTTATATTGTTTGATAGATTTAGAAACAATCAGAGTTGTTTCTCAATCTTTATTTAAATAAACTTTTGAGGAGATCTGATTACTTTTAGAACTTTGTCTTTCCAATTGCTATTTTTTAAACACAAATAATATTCTTGAGTTCAAAAATTGTTTGCTTTGGTAATGGTAGTTACGAGTGTTTCTTACAGTTTCATGAAAGAAATAATAATTATGAAAACAATGAAAGTTACAGTATCATGAAAAAAAGTACAAATGGTCTTTCAATGGTGCTTAACAATGATATTCAGGTCATTTAAAAGATATGTTGATGAAATACACTCACGAATCAGGAAAGAAGAAGCAAAAAAGTTTTAAGATCTTAATAAACAACATCTAAGTATTCAAACACAATGGAATCTACCAATACGTTAAACCATCTTGGTATTTCAGTTAAAATACAAAACAAAATCACAAAAAGCAACATTTCTAACCTTCTTCAAAAAATATTGTCTTTACGCTGAAATCAGTCCTAGGTTAAGATAAGTCCTTTAAAAAAAGCAGAGTATGCACGAGTGTTTAAATTTCCAAAAAATCTCCAAATCCGGTTTGGTTTCAAAAATAAACCTACCCTACCATTTAATTCATATCCCGGTGTTTATAAATTAGAGTGCTCTTTCTGGCAAATGTTATGTTAGTGAAAAATACTGGACGTCATTCAAAAGGGTAACAACTCAAAAACCTAACATAAAAAATGAGATTTAAAATAGATTTTTCCAATTGATTAAATAAAACCGAAAATGAGGTTTTTATCTATAGCGGGTAATGACAAAAAAACTGAATGTTTTTCCAAGGGTAATTTCTCAATCAAATGTTAATTCAAATAGTAAAAAAGTGATAAGGAAAATTTTATTTGCATCTAAAAATTATTTTTCAATATATGTCTACGGAAATGAGATCAGATCCTTTTAACGCATAACTTTAGTCTAGACATTAATGAAGTGTTCGTTTGATCCCGCTTGTTTTTATAAATTTCACCTTTCAAAATACTCCAAAAGCTATTTTTAGCTATTTTCATAAGTTCATTCTGGTCTGGATATTTTTTATGAATTTATTTCTGCATACTTTTATACATTTTCACAAGAATGAGTTTCATTTGGTTTTATTTAAAAAAAAAAATGTAATGCAAATAATATAATTTATCTAAGTAAAATTATTTAAATTGAAATCTATAATTCTAAAAGTCAAAGAAATCATTATTTACTCTTTATATCATTTTTTTCATTTACATATCATAAATTAAAAAAACAAAAAACAATTCAAAATTCGATATAAAAAAACAAACACAACAATTACAAAGATAAAAAATATTTAAAAATAAATTAGCAAGAATTTAGAGATAAAGTCTCAGTTAACAGGTAACATAAGATGAGATAACATAAAGTCTAATAGTTAACAGGTAACATAAGATGAAATAATATAACGTCTATGAGCTAACCAGATAACATAAAGTCTATGAGTTAACAGATAAAGCCTATGAGATAACAGATAACATAAGATAAGATAACATAAAGTCTATGAGTTTAAATTTTTTTTTTATATTGAATTAATGTCAACAAAAATAAGTTTCAGTTTTTGGTGATAATTTACTTCTTTTTTTTTGTGTATTGAATTAAAAATTATAGCAAATTTGTGTTGAATATGTAACACAAATTTGTTATAACTTTTTTTATAAAATCTTGTTCTAAACTTTAAGAATTTTTCAATGAATGACCTTTAAAAATTTCCCGATATCGATAAAAGCATCCACACAAGCATTTACATCGTCAATTGAGTGCGCCGCAGACATTTGAACGCGTATTCGAGCTTTTCCTGTTAATTCGAATTTTCAAAAATTAAATGATTAGTATCAATGAAACAGATAAATTAACGTACCAACATCTAACAAAAACAACATACAAACCTTTTGGTACAACGGGATAAGTAAACCCAATGACATAAATATTTCGAGCTAAAAAAAATGAATATACAAATAAACAATTTACCTAAAGTTTTATCCACCTACTCACTATCTTAAAATAACATAATTTAATAACATTGTCTTATATTAAAATAGTTTTATAACATAACATTGTCTTATATTAAGATAGTTCCCAACAACATGTGTTTAATTTTTTTTCATTTATCATTTAATACACAAACGGCTTGTGTATTAAATTTTTGTCAAACTCTAAAAAATATTACGTAAATAACTTACTCAGCATTTTGTCAGCAAACTGGACTGCAGTACGTTCGTCTGGCATCATTACTGGACATATTGGATGATCGTCTCCCTAAATAATCACAAAACAAGTCAACATACTAAATTTTAATTCTAGAATAATATATTAACTAAAAATATTAGAACATTTTTTCACACTTACGATGACATTAAAACCAGCTTCAGTCATTCTTTTTCGAAACAATTGAGCATTCTTAGATACTTTGGAAGGTAGATCAGTACCTTGCAGCAGAATTTCAAAAGCCTAAAATTAAATAAAAATTACCAAAATATCAACTACACAAGAAACTAATCTGTAAAACACTCTGGAGACCAAAAATTTTCACAATACATTATTAGCACATACAACAAAAGATTTCACAATACCCTATCAGCTGATGCAACAACAGGAGGAGGTAGTGTATTAGAAAAAAGATAGGGTCTTGATTTTTGACGCAACAAAGAAATTAGCTCTGATGGACCTGCTGTGTAACCACCTTTAAAAAAATTAATTTTACCTCAAATTTTTGCCTATAAGAGAATAATATATATTTTTAAATATATTTTGTATAAAACTAAGAAAATGCAGGTAATTGCATCAAAGGACTAGACCCAGCTGTAAAGCCAAAGTTAACTAAAAAAAACAACTAAGAAGGATAACAAAATAAATAAAGTTATGTTAAACACAAAATAAAGGCACTATAGTAAAGCTCATACTCCTAGTGGAAGCCATAATTTAGGAACTAAAACTCCTAAGTTATGGCTTCCACTAAGAGTATGAGCATTTACAGCAATTATATTATTCTAAATTTTAATTAAAAATTGTTTTTCAAAATATGAGCAAAAAAATTTTGGATAGCAAATGAGGTGATTTACATTAAATCGATTGTAGTGGATTGGACCTGATTTAAAGTTCATTATGATGCAACAGACACCATAAAAGGTGTAAGCTTCTTTTGTGAATTATTTCATTTTTGACAACCAAACCACTATCTGCATCTACATTTGAACTTGTCAATAAAAACAGCTACTAAGCTCTGAATACTATTACATACTGATAAAACATTAGCAGTAGTATTTGCCATGGTAAGACCAGTTTCACAAGGTATACCTACATGAGTCAAATAGTTTTGCAATGTAAGTTTTGTAGAAGGTTGGAGAGGTAGATGGAATAAGTGATCATAGTCCCAATTCAAATTCTTCAACTAAACCTTTTGTTGTTGGATTGTTGTTTTGTGTATCTGTAAAAAGAAAAAGAGAAAGTGATCTGAAGTCTTTCTCTTCTCTTTCTTTTCTCTTCCTTGATCTTCCTGTGTCTTAGACAGTGGAATTGCCCATATATTGCAAGAAACTTTTTAGAAATAAAACCTTTTAGATACTGAAAAAGTACTAATAAAGTTTTCATTGGACTGTACTTAGATCGCTTAAAACTGTTAATAAACATCTCTACCTCTGATTCTAATGGTGTAAATTGAAGCAATGGCTGTTCACGAAGAGTTTGATTAGACACAGCTTCTCTAATAGTAAAACTTAGGCTTTTTTTAAATCTCATTAGACTATCTGTTTAGATTAAGTAAGTTTCTTTTGCAAAAGGAGCAAACAATTGAAGGACGAATTTAAAGGTTAGAATCGAAGTTTGGCCAGACGTATTTTTGAACATTTTCAGGTACTAAGGGTGTTTTCATCTGCTACCTTAATTTATCAAGCAAACAACACAAAAACATTACATCTGGAAAGCAGCTAAAATAAGTTATTTTGACTACCATAGTGGTGACTTTAAAAAAAATTTGAAAGAAAAAAAGCAAAAAATTTCAAGTTTAAATTTTGAAAATATGAATAATTAGCAGATTTTTATGACAACTTAAATTGTGTTTAAACTAATGCATAAGATTGATTAAATGTAAAAAAAAATTAGGAGAGTTTTAACTAGGTGGTCAATTTAGAAAACAGCCCTTTTTATTATAACAATGAATCCTGAGTAATCATATATAAACCCTATATTTAAATGTTTTGTAGAAAATACTCCTAAAAATCTATGCAAGAATAAACCTTCTTAAGAATAGATTTTAAAAACAAAACTCTGATAAAGACAATTAACAATTGTAAAGACAACACATGTTTATATTTACTTATATATGAAATAGCTTTATATTGACTAGAACTTTTTTTATTTTATTTTTTATCCTTTTTCTAAAAAAAACTAGTCATAAGTGCACATTTAAAACTTAATTCGGCTAAATATAAAAATTAGTACCATGCAATATATGCATTACAACAATGTAAATAAATATAATTCTCAACTTCTTTACACATGTGTGATATTTACTGAGATATTTTGGCTAGACCTAAAGGTCTTTTTGTTTTGTAATAAATAAGTCAGTCTAAAGATATCCTTTAAGCAATTTAATAAAGTAGTTGACATTTTTTTAAATTTACTTTTCAAAAATTGCACACCAGTGTTACTAAAGATTGAATGCTGATTATTTCAAATTATTTCAAATATACTTGTTATAAATGAATAGAATAAATTATTTTAAATATACTTGTTATTTATGAACAGAATAAATTATTTCAAATATACTTGTTATTTATGAACAGAATAAATTATTTCAAATATACTTGCTATATATGAATAGAATAAATTATTTCAAATATACTTGTTATTTATGAACATAATAAATTATTTCAAATATACTTGTTATTTATGAACAGAATAAATTATTTCAAATATACTTGTTATATATGAATAGAATAAATTATTTCAAATATACTTGTTATTTATGAACATAATAAATTATTTCAAATATACTTGTTATTTATGAACAGAATAAATTATTTCAAATATACTTGTTATATATGAATAGAATAAATTATTTCAAATATACTTGTTATTTATGAATAAAATAAATTTAGATAAATTTTAAAAAAATAATTAAAATTATGTAAAATGATATATATTTGGTGAAATGCAGAGAATCAAAAACAATTCAAATAAAAAAAAAACAAATATGTAGAAGACAAAAATATAGTAAAAATATATACCATTTATATATATATTTCTTTAATATCAATTCATATATATTTCTTTAATATCAAAAAAATTTGATATTAAAGAAAGGTTATCCAGCAAAAATGGCTGGATAACAACAGAAACAAATTTCTTTTTTTGGATGAACAAATTAACAATTAGTGTAAAAAGAAAAGCTTTTCAGACATGTGATCACTCACAGATCACTCTAGAATAAAATACCAAGTGATAATGTTGTGTGTGCATTGGAATCCGATTGCATGCACCAACTGCAACTAATTCATGTATCACTCTGAAAAAACCTTAATATATTCTACAATCAAGATATTGGTACTTGAGTAAATTGTCCTACAAATGAGTTAAGGCTTGGTGAACTATTTGGAATAGCTTGCTGAAAAGCTGAAACAATTTAAAATTGTCTGTCAGAGCTTAAAAATGCAGAATATACCTAATATCAAATAATATATACCTATTTGATAGAAATGTGTTAGCAGAAGAAGATTCTGCTGCAGTTATGACTAATAAGGATTTTTAATCAAACAATTTTGTAAATATCAACCAATATAATTTGTAAAATCAACCAAATATTAATTCTGACATTCTGAACCCAACAAAATGACTGAAGAACTACTTCACATTTTATTTTCTAACATCATCACAGTTTAGGAAGGTTTAAAACTTTCAAAGATTTTATTATATTTACAATAAATTGTTTTAGAACATTAGCATGTACTTTTTTTACAAAAAAAATAAACAAATTAATGAAGATATCAAAACAGATCCTAAAAAAAAGGCTTTTAAGTGCGGGATTTAAACTTGTTTTTTCAATTACATATTATTACATTTACAACATAAGGTTTTAAAAAGATTCAAAACACTCCATCTCCAACATTTATATTATGTGTCCGAAGAGATAGCAAACCATTCATTTATTTCATAAAAAATCAAATAAGCCCCCCCCCCTTCCAATGACAAAAAAACAAAAAACAAAAAACTATATTTATATATTTCTTGTGTTCGTGTGTATGTGACTGAACTCATCCTAAAAGACTGGACCGATTTTGATGAAATTTTTTGTGTTTTCAAGGCAATTCAAGAATGGTTCAGATTAGGTTTGGCGCACCAGCGGTGGAGGGAGGGGGGTGGAGGTGAAGGGAGTCAAAAACGAACAAAAATTTCGTTACATAATTTATGGACGACCCATATATAACGCGTGTATATACATATATATATATATATATATATATATATATATATATATATATATTTATATAAATGAAATATATATATAAATATATATAGATATATATAGAAATATATATAGAAATCTCTCTATATATAAAAAGGCAATGTTTGTACGTTTGATGTTAACTATAGGTGTCAACACCTCTGGACCAATCAATACCAAACTTGGCGCAGGCACTAAGTAGGCCTGAGCGGTGGTTTTGGCCTGGTTTGGGCCACCAGCAGCCCCTCCTAACCCTAACCCTAAGAAACCTGCGCGAAGCCCCGGGTAATCCAGTTAGTTATAATATAAAACTATTACTTAACTTGGTTTTATATATAATGATTTATTATATATAAAACTTAATATAAAAACCTTATATAATAAATAAAAAATATAAATCTTAACTTTTTCTAAATTAAGGTATTATCCAATTTAATCACCAGTTACTATTTTTAGTTTAACATCTTTTATTTGGTACCCCTTTCACCAAATTCATCATTTACACATCAGAAATCCTTGAATTACCAACCTCTGGTGAAACAACCTTAGAGTGTTAAAATTGGAAGGTAAATCATGCAGAACAAGTTACTAAATCACAAAGTAAATCCAACAAGAAGATCCTTCAACTTTAAAATATAAAAACTGACAGCCACAGAAAAAATGCAAGACTCCAAACAGTAACCACATAAAAATAAAAAAATCTACACATTGTTTAAACATTGTTTTGTGGAATGTTTCAATACAGGTATGTACTGAGTATTATTCTGTACTAAGTATTATTCTGAGTACTATCTATGCTTTGAGTCAAGTTCTTCAATCTAATTTAAAAATGAATAAAGTACCAAAAACTATAAAACTCAAAAAACCATCATCATCACCAAGTTCTCTAAACCTATCATTCACTAATATTCGTGGTCTTCGAAGTAACTTTTCTTCTGTTGAGTCTTATCTCTTGCAAAGTTCACCAGACCTACTTGCTCTTTGTGAGACTAATTTGAGTTCGGCTGTCTCATCTTGTGATCTCAGTGTTGATGGTTATCTTCCTCTAATTCGTAAAGACTCCAATAGTCACATGCTTGGCCTCGGCATTTACATTCGTAAGAATTCACCTATTTGTCGTGAAAATAGGTTTGAATCCACAGACTATTCTTTTATGTGCTTTCGTTTAGCACCACTTCACTCTATTGCCTTTCTCTTTGTTCTATATCGCTATCCTTCATCTCAGCACACTTTTTGATGTTATTTCTGATCATATTGACCAAGCCCTCTCTCTTTATCTATCAGCTAATATAGTTGTTGTCGGTGACTTTAATGCTCACCACTCTGAATGGCTTGGCTCTAGTGTCAGTAACTCTGCAGGCATTAAAGCCCACAACTCTTGCCTTTCTCAATCCCTAACTCAAATAGTCAACTTTCCAACTCGCTTTCCTGACAACCCGAATCATCTACCTTCTCTACTTGACTTATGTCTTGTTTCTGATCCTAGTCAGTGCTCAGTTTCTCCACATTCACCCTTAGGTGCTTCAGATCACAGTTTGATCTCTCTAAAACTAATATCTCATTCTTCTTCATCACCTGAATCCCCCTATTATCGAACCTCTTACAACTACAGTAAAGCTGACTGGGATTCTTTCCATGATTTTCTTTGTGATGGCCTTTGGGTAGAAATCTTTCATCTTCCCGTCAACAAATGTGCTTCTTACATAACTTCGTGGATTCAGGCTAATCTTGTATCTCAAAAATTAGACTCACGTGACTTCTGGAGAATATTTAATAATATCAATAATAAGGGCAAATCTATAATTTCACCTCTCTTGTATGGTTCAGACTTTGTCACCTCACCTAAAGATAAAGCCAAAAACTTTTCATCAATATCATCTCTTGATTCCACTAGTTGCGTTCTACCTGATATTGCCAACAAACAGGTTGATCCATTGCTTGACATTCATATCACTCCAGCATCTGTATCTAAAGTGATTTCCTGCCTAGACTCTTCTACAGCTTGTGGCCCAGACAACATACTTGTTATTGTCTTGCAGAAGTGTTCTCCGGAGCTGTCGTCTATACTCTCAAAACTCTTCAACAAGTGCTTATCAGTGTCTTGTTTTCCAGTCTGCTGAAAAGCGGCATCTGTTATCCCTATCTTCAAAAATTCTGGAGAGCGATCTGATTCATCTAACTACCATCCCATTAGTCTTCTTCCTATCATAAGCAAGGTTTTTGAATCTTTAATTAACAAACACTTAATTTCTTATCTTGAATCTAATAACTTACTTTCTGATCATCAATATGGATTTCGATCTTCTCGTTCTACAGCTGATTTGCTAACAGTAATAACTGACAGGTTTTATCGTGGATTAGATGAAGGTGGAGAGGTTAAAGCCATTGCTCTTGACATTTCAAAAGCTTTTGATAAAGTTTGGCATGCTGGTCTTCTCCATAAGCTTTCTTCTTATGGTGTATCCGGCAACATCTTTAAGATCATTGAATCCTTCCTTTCCAATCGTAGCATAAAAGTTGTCCTCGATGGACAACACTCTTCTTCTTATTCTGTAACTTCAGGGGTTCCTCAAGGTTCTATCCTTGGCCCTATACTCTTTTTAATTTACATTAACGATCTTCCAGATATTCTCACATCTAAGGTGGCATTGTTTGCTGATGATACTACCATTTATTCTTGTCGTGATAAGAAACCAACGCCCTCTGATTGCTTGGAGGGGACATTTGAGCTTGAAAAAGATCTCACTTCTGCTACAGCATGGGGCTCACAGTGGCTGGTGAACTTTAATTCAGATAAAACTCAATTTTTTTCAGCAAATCGTTATCGCAATAATTTAGATCTTCCTATATTTATGAACGGTGATGTACTCGATGAGTCACCTACTCTTCATCTTCTAGGATTAACTCTTACTCCCAATCTTTCTTGGAAACCATATATCAAATCAGTTGCAAAAATAGCATCTGCTAAGGTTGCATCTCTTCATCGAGCACGTCACTTTCTTACTTCGGATTCTATTCTCTATCTCTATAAATCTCAAATCCGGCCTTGTATGGAATACTGTTGCCATATCTGGGGCGGATATTCTAATGATGCCCTTTCTCTTTTAGACAAGGTGCAAAAACGCATTGTAAACATAGTTGGACCTGCTCTTGCAGCCAACCTCCAACCATTATCACATCGTCGTAATGTTGCTTCTCTTTCTCTTTTCTACAAATACTATAATGGGCACTGCTCTAAAGAGCTAGCGTCTCTTGAGCCATCTACTAAAATTCATTCTCGTGTTACTCGTCATTCAATTAAGTGCCATCCTTTTTCTGTGACTGTTCTTAAGTGCTCCAAAAATGCTTATTCATCTAGTTTTTTTCCTCGAACATCAGTTCTTTGGAATTCGCTTCCTTCATCTTGCTTTCCTGATTCATATAATTTGCAATCTTTTAAGTCGTCCGTCAATCGTTATCTTGCTCTACAATCTTCATCTTTTCTCTTTCAATAACTTCCAACTTTAATTAGTGGCTGTTTACAGCCTTGTTGGAAGCGAGGATGTTTATAAAAAAAAAAAAAATGTGTATATAGTCATAAGAATGATTCAAAAAACAACATTTTTGAAAAATATCTGGAGCTTACATCTTAATGTGTTCAGCATGATACAATAACACTGGATTTAAAAGTTTTTTGAATAAAGAATGTTTTTAGGGGTGCCTCAAGACCTTTGAATATTTAATGGGCCCCTAATATTAATAAAAAAATTTAAACCAAAAATAAAAAATATGCATTTTTACAAGGTTTTTTGGTTAAAAATTTTTTTTATCAATGCTTTTTTAAAAATAATAATTTTTTTTTCTTTCTATAATTTTGCTTCATTTAAGACTGAACAAAACATACTTTTGAAAAACTTTTTTTCAATTAATATTAGGGACCCATTTAATGTTCAAGATTTTTGAGGCACCAGTAAAAATATTTTTTATTCAAAAAACTTTTAAACCCAGTGTTATTTTATAATATAAGAACAATAAGGTGAGACCTGTAGACATTTTTTTTAAATATTGTTTTTTGAACCACCTAATAGTGACGCATATAGTATGAAATTGGATAAAATGTTGGAGCTGATGGCACAAAACATGTGCTGCTCTCTGTGTTTATAAACACATAAGTTGTTTATAAAAAAAACTTTATGAACAAATTTGAATTTTTAATAACACAATAATTCTAATTAAAACAGAACTAAAAAAAAAAAAATCTGAGAGAAGAATTAATTTATAATTTTATTTAAGAAAAACTTAGCGCATTTTTCTAACTTCATTGAGTGATAAAAATCAAAAAGGTTTAAAAGATTTTAAGCAAAACACATTTTTTTAACTGTTATGTGATAAATATATCTATAGGGCATTGGTAAAAACACATTTTTTTAACTGTTATGTGATAAATATATCTATAGGACATTGGTATGCATGTATTATTTGAATTTTATGGTCTAAATATAATATATCTTATAAAAGCAATTTGAAACACTTTCTATATAAATAATAAATTATTTTATTTTTGTTGTAACTGGATATAAAAATGAAAAATATCTTTAAAAAAAAATTTTTTTTCAAAGAAAATGGAACATACTGACTTTTTCTTGATATATTTAAATTCTGTTTCATTCAAAAAACAGCTTTTATTGAAATAAAAAAAATTAAAAAAAAAAAAATTAAAAGAAAAAGTCTACAAATACTTTTTTATAAGTAACAGATTTTATTTGAAGTAAAAACATCTATGATTCATATATTTTACTTCTGCTTTCTAAGGTTTTGTCATCTTTTGTAAAAAAAAAACATATCATAAAAAATACCTGCTGCCCCTCCAAGAGCTTTTCCCAGTGTGGAGTTAATAATATCAACTCTTTGTTTGATACCCAAATATTCTTCTGTGCCTCTATAAAAATTTTAATGAAACTTTTATACTTATCATAAAAATAATTAAAATTTTTTTAAATTAAACTTACCTCCCTGTTGCTCCCATAAAACCAGTAGCATGGCACTCATCAACAAATGTCATTGCACTGTACTTTTCCGCAAGGTCGCATATCTGACTAAAAGAAAAGAAATAAAAAATCACAAATAATGATCTTAACTAAAAGTCTCTAGTTGACTTTTTAAAAACAACAAACTTCAATGGTGCAACAGTTCCATCCATGCTGAAAACACCATCAGTAGCAATAAGAATCATTCTTGAGCCAGCTTCTCTAGCTGCAATAAGTTGCACTTCAAGATCTATGTTTTAAAACATTACAAGATAATTTTAAAAATATTCATAAAACCGTTTTAATTAATTTTAATTTTTACCTTTCATATCTCTGTGTTTGTATCGATAACGTTTTGCCTTACTCAATCGAATTCCATCAATTATTGAAGCATGATTCAACTCATCACTAATTATTGCATCATCAGATGATAAAAGTGTTTCAAAAATACCAGCATTAGCATCAAAACAACTTATATATAAAATTGCATCTTCTCTTTGATGAAATGAAGATATTTTGCGTTCAAGCTCTTTGTGTATATCCTACATAATCAACATATATTATGTAATCAACATATATATTGAGCCTTAACTCCAACTTATAGTTGATGTAGCAACACTATCTTCTATGTTGTACTTATATTTCAGTTGATATAAGTACTGAAGTCTGCTTCAGTACACACATTGACTGTACTTATATATGATATCAGACGGTTTATTAAGGCATGCAATATAAGTTAAATACAGTGTGTGCATATATATAAATATATATATTTTTTATTCGGATAACATTAAGCAGTAATTAATTGTTGCAAAAAACATATTCACTGCAATTGTGAAGTAATTTTCTTTTTTGATAAGAAAACAGTTAAATAAATTTTTTTCTACTTTCTACTAATTTAAATTCATTAATAAATATTAATAAATTTAAATTAATTTTGTTATACTAAAATTAAATGTATAATTAAATATTATTAAATTTAAATTTATTTCATTATATTTAAATTAAATTTATTAAATACTATTAAATTCAAATTCATTTTATTGAACTTATTATTTTTTTAAATTAAAAATGCTCTATGTTACAACTATTTTTTTTTTTTTAATTTCCAAACTCTTTTATTTTACATTTAAACATACAAATAAAAATTCTAATGCTAGATTTTACTCAGATAAAGCAACAAAAAAAAAAAAAAATTCTTGTGTGGATTACCGTATCCCCTCATGAAATCTCAAAACTATTTATTGTTCCTGCAAGACTGGTAATTAACCAAACAGTGTACAAAAACGATTGCATCATCAAACAATTGATTCCTTTTATCAACAAACATCACAGTGATGGTAATTATGCATTCTGGTCTGACTTGGCCTCTTCACATGCTTGAAGTGTGACCAATTATCTCGATGAGAAAAATATCTGTTATGTAACAAAAATTGATAACCTGGCATGTGTCCCAGAATTACAACCAATAGAAGATTTCTTGTTAATCCTAAAATGCTACATATGAAAACAATTGGGAAGCTGAAAATGAAGATCAGCTACGAAAAAGAATACATTTTTGTTTAAGAAAAGTTGATAAAAAGCTTGTACATGTGTATACATATTGTACAAGGCATGTATACAAAAAAGTTGACGCAGTACATCGTAATGGCAAGAAAACATTATTTCAATCCAGAAAGTAAAAAACTAATATATTGCTTAATATTTGGTACTAATTTTTTGTTAATTAAACTTTTTGCTGCACTATTACTGCTTATATCTATTTTGTACCAAATTTTTGTCACCAGGGGTTAAATGCATTGCTAGATGAAGCCTTTAGGTAAAATTATTTTAGATAATAATTGTTATAAATTTTGTTATAAAAATATTTAAATAAATTTTAATTAAATTTATTTAAATATTTTTATCAACTTTACACAAATTAATGAAAAAAATATTTTAGTTTTGAAATTTGTATTTAACAAAATTTTTTTTATGATCATTAATTTTTTAGATTGATCTTAGAATGGTCGTCGATTAGAAATGATTAACTAGTTTATAAGTAGTAGGCAAAATTTTTTTCAAAGTCAAAATGTTGAAAAAAAAAAATTAATAGTTTTTTTCTTCTTCTAACCATTGAGAAGTTTACCAATAAACAATTTCCCCCTCATTAAAAAAAAAACAACTAAATTGTAAGAAAGCAAACATAAGACATAAGATAATATTGTATGTCATTAATGTTTTAAGAAATAAATAATATAAGTTTAAATAAGTATAAGTTTTTTAAAATATGAAATATCTTCTTTTTTCAAATAACGTATTTAAATTTCACTGATAATCAAGTTTAAAGATATTTTATAAATATTTGATAAAGATTTAGACTTAAAATAATTTTTAACTTTCAAATTAAATTTAATTACCATGCTCTAAGATATGCAGCAAAAGTTAACAAAGTTAACAAAGTATTTACTTGTGTTACACTTTTCTGTTATGCAACAAAATCTTATAACAAGGCCTATATATATATATATATATATATATATATATATATATATATATATATATATATATATATATATATATATATATATATATATATATATATATATATATATATATATATATATATATATATATATATATATATATATATATATATATATATATATATATATATATATATATATATATATGTTAGGGATATGACAATTTTGCAACCCTATATCCCCATACTAAATTTAGTGGAGATTTTGTGCAAAAATCAGAAAAATAACAAGCATTTTTACTATATGTCAAAAAAGTTCACCCCCCAATTAAAAAATATTTGTAAATTTTTTTAAAAAAATGTAGTTTTGCAACACATCTTCCACTACTTTATAGAAACCAATAAACATGTATAATTAAAATTTGTCTACTGTGTATTTGACAATAAGTATTTAATATTTAGTTTTTCTATGCTATGGCATAATGGCATTAAGTCTTGCATCACTTTCACAGGACGTTTTGCACATATATTTGAACGTTGTGTTGGTATTGGTGTTGGCTCAGTGGACCAAAACCTTTTCAATGATTTCAATGCTTTAGGATGCTCATTGCATGCTTCTAATAGATTAACAAAGTCTGCAGGATTGAAGTAGTGACCCCCAAACCATATATCACCCCATGAACCACAGATGAAGTCACATGCTGCTTGAGCTGATTCTGATTCTTGGTATTCTGGTACTAAAATGTAAGCAAGTAGAATAAAAATGGCTCTTGAATTCCACCTTGCATTGCTTATAGCAGGAAGTGATTTGAAATTAACTTTTGGAAAGTTATCTGTGCTTTTAAACTTTCTATAACATGCTATTAAGTGATTCAGGAAATCCATGTCATCTCTCCAGCGAGTTCGCTTCACTTTCGTCAAAGGATTTCCAATATTACTAAACAATAGCTTCAAGTTCTCGTAATCTTGCTGCAACCTTGTCACAAAAGGGTAATGGAGATATGGTGACATTGTCGATCCTTCAAAAAGATCATTCATGACATGTTTCAAAAGAGTATCTAGAATATGGTGTTGGCATCCAATAAAAACAGGCTTTTCTAGTCCAATGGTTTTAAAATGTTTCTGTAACCGTGTAACTACACCATTTCTTAATCCTGTATTTGTAGATGTTGTGTCAGATACAATCATTTTTATGGCTGGCCACAGCTCATACTCATCTAGCACATGCTTTATCCCATTATATATTGTTTCACTTTTTCCATTCATCATTTCCAGAACAGCAAGCCTAACCTCTCTATTTTCATTTTTCAAAACAACTACTTGATGTTCCATTTTCTTTATTTGTTTTCCATCAAAGTGCAAAGACCACTTTTCATTTTTTAGGTTTTCCATATAATTTGCTTTCAACTTTTCTCCTTCTTTCATAACACCTTTGTAGATACCACTTTGCGTTGGAGTATGAATAGAAATACCACTTTCTGAAAGAGTTTTACAGACTTTATGTGCTTTTTTGGTACTAATCTTAGCAGAAATCACTAAATTTACTGCTGAATTTGTTTTTTGTTTTTTAGATGATGATGAAGGACCTTCAGCTTCAATTTCACTGCTGGAACACTGCTCTTCACTTTCTGAAGGTTCTCCTTCACTAGCTGATTCAACAAAATCTTGTCCTTGACTGATGGACATTTGTTTCTTTATCAACACTAATTTTCTTGGATGAATACCTTCAGCATCTTTAATTGTGGTACAATACCCAGCTCTTCCATTTGTTGACTTTTGAAGACAATAAAATTCTTTATCTTCCTGACACAACCATTCACCTTTCTCATCGGTTATGTCAAACAATCGTGTAAAATTTTGAGTTCCGGGTTTTCGACTATCTTTGTCAAGTTTTTTCAATACATTTTCTATTTTTCTTTCTGCTGCCGATTTCCCTTGTTGAATAGGAATATTTAGCTTTCTCCATAGCAATTTAGTTTCTTCAGCCACAATTGCAATTCTCTCCTTTCTACTTTTCACATTTGATGACAAACTTTTAAATCGATCAATGATACGCTGTTCTGTTGGCATCTTATTCATTTCACTAATACTTTTAACAACAGTAGTACATTTTCTGGAAGTTTTAGCTTTTTCAAACCTAAATTTGTTTCCCAAACTTTCTTATTCTTGTTTGAAGCAACTCTATTTTTGGACATAATGTTCAAAACACAAGATAACAGTTTGACAAAGTTAAAGAAGACAATTCCGGTTATATACAAAAAAACCAATTATAAAATGCTGAAGCACTTCCGCGCGGTCCAACAGGGTTCAAATCTAAAATTGCAGTTATTAAAAGTTTCAGTTATCTCGTAAAGAAATCTGTAGAATTTATGATGTTTGTGATCACAGTCGTATATTGAGTAAGATTGGGTTCTCTATTATATTTCTAATTTATAACTCACTAAAAAGATAGGAAAAATTATTTTCAGCTTGAGGGGTGATCTTTTTTGACAATTTACATTAAAAAAATATATTTTATGTTTATAAATATAATTTCTCCACTCATGGTTACATGGGGAATAAAAAATTCTTCAATTTTTTTTTTAGTCATACCCCTAATATATATATATATATATATATATATATATATAATATATATATATATATATATATATATATATATATATATATATATATATATATATATATATATATATATATATATATATACATATATATATATATATATATAGCTATTCACGAAAGTTTAAACGATTGCAGAATTTTTATCAAGTATGTTTTTGTTTAATAAAAAAATACTGTAAAATGATATAGAATAAATTTTTTTATTTATTAAAGAAAAAGTAATTAGCTTTAAAATGAATATGAACATATTATAAAAATTTTAATATTTAGTTAGAAAAAAACAATTGTAAAAAATCATATAGAAAAAATAAGAAGCAATAAAGTTTAAACAAATTACAACATTTGAACAAAAAATGAAAATAAAAAGCAAAATTAATATATAAAGTGTCCTCTTTTGTTTTTATAGCAAAGATAACTCGTTTATGTATTGATTCAACTAATTTCATGCACATCACGCAAGGTACCTTCAGCCAGTACTCATTCAAAAGTTGCTTCAAATGCTGAGTTGATTGAATTTCATGGTATGGCAGTTGATTGTCAATCCAAGACCAAATATTTTCAATTGAGTTGAGATCTGGTGATCTAGAGCACCAGGGCATCACATTGAACTTTTTTTTTTCAAAAAATATTCTTTGATTGAGTGAGCTGTGTGAGCTGAAGCCCCGTCTTGTTAAAAGATGAATTGCTTGCTTCTGCCATACAAGTGTCTGATTGATGAAACTAAACACGTTTCCAATGTGTTCTTGTAGGTGTATTGATTAATTCGGCCTTTGCACAGCTCACAGAAGCCTATACCTTTGTGAAAAAAAACATCCCCAGATGCCAACGGAACCTCCACCGCCTTGTTAACGATGTTGCAAAAACCTGTCTGAATATTTCTCAGTTGCAAATCTTTTGACATAGATACTTCCCTTGCGGTTTACGACTTGAAAATTAGCTTCATCACTTCAAATAACTTTTGTCCACTGTTCTACAGACCAGTCCAGCCTTTCTTTGGACCACACTTGTTGTTTACGTTTATCCGTGATTGAAAGAATAGGTTTTCTAGCAGCTATGTATGTTCCAATACCTTTGTCCAACAATGTTCGTCTCACAAGCTCTCTGCTAACTTTTGGATTATTTTTTGACTTGTTGAAGATTTGTGCTAGCCTTTTGTAGCTGAGTCTGGGGTTTTCTCTGCTCATTCTGAATATACCACTTTTGTCACGGTTGCTGAGTTTGGATGGTCTCCCAGTACGCAGCATGTCGGAGATGTCCTTGGTAAGTTCCCAGGTTTTGATGGTTTTTCGAATGCAATATTCAGAATCGTGAAGTATTTTGCCTATTTGAACGTTTGTGTGATTTTTTGTCCTTGCCATACTAATAACTTGCCACTTGATCTCACTAGGAACTGATTTTGGACCCATTTGCACGCAATTGAAATTAATTTGAAATTTAAAATATTTAAAGTTGATTTTTAATGAATTAAAAGCTGCCTGATGATGTTGTGATAAATTTTTTGATTGTGAACTACTCATTTTAACTTTATTTAAAAATAAAAAAAATTTTCGCACCGGATTTATCAATTAATTAGCAAATAATTGATCCTAAATAAAATTGTTTAAACTTTTGTGACACCTTAATTTGTATCACCTACCTTTTAATGGAATTTTTGAGTAAACAGTGATGAGTCAAACCTACTTATTTTTATTCTATTAACAAATAACCTATTTACCAAATTGGAAAAAAAAAATTATTTTGATATCTATTTCCGGTAGATTTTTATTCAAGAAAAACGGAAGATTAGATCTTAAAATTCTGTAATCGTTTAAACTTTCGTGAATAGCTGTATGTGTATATTAGGGGTATGACTAAAAAAAAAATTGAAGAATTTTTTATTCCCCATGTAACCATGAGTGGAGAAATTATATTTATAAACATAAAATATATTTTTTTAATGTAAATTGTCAAAAAAGATCACCCCTCAAGCTGAAAATAATTTTTCCTATCTTTTTAGTGAGTTATAAATTAGAAATATAATAGAGAACCCAATCTTACTCAATATACGACTGTGATCACAAACATCATAAATTCTACAGATTTCTTTACGAGATAACTGAAACTTTTAATAACTGCAATTTTAGATTTGAACCCTGTTGGACCGCGCGGAAGTGCTTCAGCATTTTATAATTGGTTTTTTTGTATATAACCGGAATTGTCTTCTTTAACTTTGTCAAACTGTTATCTTGTGTTTTGAACATTATGTCCAAAAATAGAGTTGCTTCAAACAAGAATAAGAAAGTTTGGGAAACAAATTTAGGTTTGAAAAAGCTAAAACTTCCAGAAAATGTACTACTGTTGTTAAAAGTATTAGTGAAATGAATAAGATGCCAACAGAACAGCGTATCATTGATCGATTTAAAAGTTTGTCATCAAATGTGAAAAGTAGAAAGGAGAGAATTGCAATTGTGGCTGAAGAAACTAAATTGCTATGGAGAAAGCTAAATATTCCTATTCAACAAGGGAAATCGGCAGCAGAAAGAAAAATAGAAAATGTATTGAAAAAACTTGACAAAGATAGTCGAAAACCCGGAACTCAAAATTTTACACGATTGTTTGACATAACCGATGAGAAAGGTGAATGGTTGTGTCAGGAAGATAAAGAATTTTATTGTCTTCAAAAGTCAACAAATGGAAGAGCTGGGTATTGTACCACAATTAAAGATGCTGAAGGTATTCATCCAAGAAAATTAGTGTTGATAAAGAAACAAATGTCCATCAGTCAAGGACAAGATTTTGTTGAATCAGCTAGTGAAGGAGAACCTTCAGAAAGTGAAGAGCAGTGTTCCAGCAGTGAAATTGAAGCTGAAGGTCCTTCATCATCATCTAAAAAACAAAAAACAAATTCAGCAGTAAATTTAGTGATTTCTGCTAAGATTAGTACCAAAAAAGCACATAAAGTCTGTAAAACTCTTTCAGAAAGTGGTATTTCTATTCATACTCCAACGCAAAGTGGTATCTACAAAGGTGTTATGAAAGAAGGAGAAAAGTTGAAAGCAAATTATATGGAAAACCTAAAAAATGAAAAGTGGTCTTTGCACTTTGATGGAAAACAAATAAAGAAAATGGAACATCAAGTAGTTGTTTTGAAAAATGAAAATAGAGAGGTTAGGCTTGCTGTTCTGGAAATGATGAATGGAAAAAGTGAAACAATATATAATGGGATAAAGCATGTGCTAGATGAGTATGAGCTGTGGCCAGCCATAAAAATGATTGTATCTGACACAACATCTACAAATACAGGATTAAGAAATGGTGTAGTTACACGGTTACAGAAACATTTTAAAACCATTGGACTAGAAAAGCCTGTTTTTATTGGATGCCAACACCATATTCTAGATACTCTTTTGAAACATGTCATGAATGATCTTTTTGAAGGATCGACAATGTCACCATATCTCCATTACCCTTTTGTGACAAGGTTGCAGCAAGATTACGAGAACTTGAAGCTATTGTTTAGTAATATTGGAAATCCTTTGACGAAAGTGAAGCGAACTCGCTGGAGAGATGACATGGATTTCCTGAATCACTTAATAGCATGTTATAGAAAGTTTAAAAGCACAGATAACTTTCCAAAAGTTAATTTCAAATCACTTCCTGCTATAAGCAATGCAAGGTGGAATTCAAGAGCCATTTTTATTCTACTTGCTTACATTTTAGTACCAGAATACCAAGAATCAGAATCAGCTCAAGCAGCATGTGACTTCATCTGTGGTTCATGGGGTGATATATGGTTTGGGGGTCACTACTTCAATCCTGCAGACTTTGTTAATCTATTAGAAGCATGCAATGAGCATCCTAAAGCATTGAAATCATTGAAAAGGTTTTGGTCCACTGAGCCAACACCAATACCAACACAACGTTCAAATATATGTGCAAAACGTCCTGTGAAAGTGATGCAAGACTTAATGCCATTATGCCATAGCATAGAAAAACTAAATATTAAATACTTATTGTCAAATACACAGTAGACAAATTTTAATTATACATGTTTATTGGTTTCTATAAAGTAGTGGAAGATGTGTTGCAAAACTACATTTTTTTAAAAAAATTTACAAATATTTTTTAATTGGGGGGTGAACTTTTTTGACATATAGTAAAAATGCTTGTTATTTTTCTGATTTTTGCACAAAATCTCCACTAAATTTAGTATGGGGATATAGGGTTGCAAAATTGTCATATCCCTAACATATATATATATATATATATATATATATATATATATATATATATATATATATATATATATATATATATATATATATATATATATATATATATATATATATATATATATATATACATATATATATATTAGGGCTGTTCATGTGAACACAGGAAAAAAAAATTTTTCTCGGAGTTGAATGCATAGTTGTTTATTTTGTGCCATTTGACATAGTAATTGACTGTGGAAAAAATCTTTCCAATCAGATAATGTTTAGGGGGTGCTCAATGACCATAAAGTTTTACGAAAAACGTCAAAAACGTGTAAAAAGTTCCAAAGTTCCAAAAATTTCTAGAACCTGGTTAGTTAGATTTTTTCCACTGAAATATTGTCTGATTGCGTGCTATATAGATTAATTAAAGTGCAGCAGATTAACTGTCATCAGGGCACCAGACTAAAAAATGTCTGCTAGTGTTTAAAACAACTGTGTTTATATCATTTTGTTAAAATTTGTATTCATAATTTTAATACTATTATTTAACTCAATTTAGAATTTGTTCAAACAGAATAAAAAGGTTTACAAGTATAAATATTATTTTTATTTGGAATTTCAGTTTGACAACAAATGTATTAATATTTTGATAGTACCTAACCTTAGTAACCTATTACAGAAAACTAGCATGGTAGTCTGGTAGTGTATTGTTTGTTATTAAGTGCAGATAATAATAATTTCTAATTTGAAAATATTTATTTAATTTCTTTAGTAATAATTATTATAATATATTGCTGCAGCTGCATAAACCAACAACTGAATGATAAGTTTGTATAATATGGTATTGAGTTTTGATTTTCTCATAATATTTCAGTTATCATTGAAATGGCAGCATCATCTCGTGTTGCTATCTCTACACGACTTCAAACCAAAATCTTTTTAATTGGACAACCAGAGCCAAATCTTCCAGATAAAGTTCTTCCCTTAACATCTGATGTTTTAAAAACATTTTTTTATCATCTTAATTCAACCAAAAAGTCAGTGCCTGAAAGTCTTAAAACAACTGTTGATGAACTGATTATTATTTGGAATAAAGCCCGTATTCCGACAGCATTTCATCCGAATGTAGTCTTAAAGTTGAAAACTTTAGTCCAGGAATTTAAATTAATAAAAAAAAAAAAATCCAGATTGTCAGATTCTCAGAAATCGAGAGAGAAATCATTTACAGACACCATTGGCCTACTTTTTGACATTGCCCACAAGGATGCTGAAACCATGATCAGAATTGAAGAAGATAAAGAATTTTTATTGGATCAGAGATGTCAGAGAAAAATGGTGATGTTTGGAGAGGACAAAGAACTTTCAAAATTAGAAGAAAGAAATGAAGCAAGGAAACAAGCAGAGAGAGAACGAAAGCTAAAAGAAGAGCAAAGACAATCTGGTGCGAGTGCAATAGTTCCTGTTATTGAACCTTTACATGACGAAAGTTATAGTGATGACAACGATAACGATGCTGTTGATAATGACAAAATGGTTGATAGAGATTTTGAGATAGAAATCCCTGTTTATTACAGACAACAAGTCAGTAAAGCAAGTTCTTCAGGGTCAGCTGAATCAAGTTTAGCAAGTACTCCAAAACGACAATGTATCTTAGATACAATTCTTGACTCGCCTGATGTTTCATCAACATTAGACAGAATTAATCTATCTGACACAAAATTTACTATACTAGCAGCAGCAATTGCAAGGGCTGGTGGACAGAACCTCGATGATGGATCATTGTCACGTTCTACAGTCCGTAGAAAACGAACCTATCATCGATCAAATATTGAAGCCACTGTTCGAACTGAATTCTGCGATTTGGACAAACCACCATTAATCGTCCACTGGGATGGCAAACTGATGATAGATCGTACAAATTCTGCAGCCCCTAAAGCAAATGTTGACCGGCTATCTGTAGGTGTGACAGGTCACAATGTTGACAAAATACTTGGAATAGCAAAACTATCAGCTGGAACTGGAGAAGCCCAAGCAAAAGCAGTTATTCATCTGCTTAATTTCTGGGACATAATTGGTGATGTTATTGGAATGAGTTTTGATACTACAGCCTCTAACACTGGCTCCAAAAATGGTGCATGTGTAGTTCTAGAGAAACATATAGGTAGAAATTTGTTATATTTCGCTTGCAGACACCATGTTCATGAGATCATAGTAGCAGGAGTGTTTGGATCACTATTTGGACCATCATCTGGTCCCAACATACCTCTTTTCCAGAGATTTCAGCAATATTGGCCCAAAGTTAATCAAGGAAATTTTAAACCTCTGGATGACATTCGAATGAAAATACCCCTGGTGCAAGAACTACAAAATGAAGTGATTGCATTCCTCAAAGAAAACCTGCATGTTAAAATGCCAAGGGATGACTACAAAGAAATCATGGATCTCTGTCTGTTAATACTTGGAAAACTGCCTGATCAAGAAGAGAAAAATTATCATTTCAAGATCCCTGGTGCTTATCACATGGCTCGCTGGATGGCCAAGGTTATTTATTGTTTTAAGATTTATTTATTTCGTGAAGAGTTCAAGTTGACCACAAAAGAGGAAAAAAATCTCTGTGAATTTTGCTTATTTGCTAGTCTGGTTTATGTAAAATCTTGGATATCATGCACAAATGCCAGCGATGCTCCAGTTAATGACTTGTTTCTGTTTCAGCAACTTAAGCAGTTTGCAGTTGTGAATAAAACGATTTCCGAAGCAGCAGTCAAGAACTTTCAAAACCATTTGTGGTACCTTTCACCAGAATTGGTCCCACTAGCTTTGTTTTCAAACAAACTTCAAACGGAAGAGAAGCGAAAAATGATTTCCAACATGAAATTTCACGGTGAGAACTGGTCTGAAAGGTTGATCAAATTAAAGAACATTGAAAGTCTAGAGAAGAAATCTCTGGACATGCTGGTGACATCAGTTTCAGCAAGTGCGTTGCGGTCAATGAAGGTTGATATTGATTTTCTGTTCAACAACGATCCAGCTACCTGGAATGATTCCCCAGAATACCAAGAAGGAAAAAATTTAGTATATTCATTGAAAGTAGTAAATGATGCTGCCGAACGATCTGTGGCTTTAATGTCGATGTTTAATGAATCGATTACAAGGAATGAATCTGAAATGCAGAGGTTAATTCAGGTGGTTGAGGATCACAGAAAGCGAGTGCCAGATGCCAGAAAGTGTACTCTGAAGAGTTATAGTCCTCGCTAGCATTAACATTGCACGAACTATAACATTACGATAATTAAATGTTAATTGCTCATATGTTTTTTTGTTTATAATTCGTATTTTAATCAATGACAAAGAGTCAAAAATCCTAGTGTTTTATTTTGGAAAAATTCTGATATAACAAAAACCGCAGAACTTTAGTCGTATTGCAGTATTTTATTTCATTAATTTCTCTGCTAATAAACCAGTCTAAAGTGGATGTGGATTGTAATTTGTATTCAGAATTTAATATTTAGAGATAATTAAAACTGATCAAATCTGAAAAATCTAATTAACCGGGTTTTAGAAATTTGTGGAACTTTGTTACTTTTTCCATGTTTTTCACATTTTTCGTAAAACTTTATGGTCTTTGAGCACACCATAAACTTTATCTGATTGGAAAGATTTTTTGCACAGTTAATTACTATGTCAATTGGCACAAAATAAACAAATTTGCAATCAAATCTGAAAAAAAAAATTTTTTTGGACAGCCCTAATATATATATATATATATATATATATATATATATATATATATATATATATATATATATTATATATATATATATATATATATATGTATATATATATATATATACATATAGATTGTTGCATTTGGGAGCATAAATATATATATATATATAAATTGTTGCATTTGGGAGCAAAAATGATTCTTTTGCCAACAAATACATCACTTTTAATCACTTTTGACTTTCGTCCAACATTTCCGTGTTGTCAGAAAGTTAAAACCATTAATTTAATTACAAATTATTTGTTTTTTAAAAAACGCAAATTTAATTGACCAGAATGTTTTTAAAAACATTCTGAATGTTTTTAAAACATTCTGTATGTTTTTAATAATATAAAATTTTTTTTTTATTTTCTTTTTTTTTAATAAAATATTTTTATTTATTTATTTTTTTTACTGTAAATCATCTGCGGAGTGTTGCTACATCGACTATCTTATAGCCTGACTCGCAACGGAGTGCTCCTACATCAACTGACAAATAGCCTGATTTGCAATATGTATATATAAATATGTATATATAAATATGTATATATATATATATATATATATATATATATATATATATATATATATATATATATATATATATATATATATATATATATATATATATATATATATATATATATATATATATATATATATATATATGTATATATATATATATATACATATAGATTGTTGCATTTGGGAGCATAAATATATATATATATATAAATTGTTGCATTTGGGAGCAAAAATGATTCTTTTGCCAACAAATACATCACTTTTAATCACTTTTGACTTTCGTCCAACATTTCCGTGTTGTCAGAAAGTTAAAACCATTAATTTAATTACAAATTATTTGTTTTTTAAAAAACGCAAATTTAATTGACCAGAATGTTTTTAAAAACATTCTGAATGTTTTTAAAACATTCTGTATGTTTTTAATAATATAAAATTTTTTTTTTATTTTCTTTTTTTTTAATAAAATATTTTTATTTATTTATTTTTTTTACTGTAAATCATCTGCGGAGTGTTGCTACATCGACTATCTTATAGCCTGACTCGCAACGGAGTGCTCCTACATCAACTGACAAATAGCCTGATTTGCAATATGTATATATAAATATGTATATATAAATATGTATATATATATATATATATATATATATATATATATATATATATATATATATATATATATATATATATTAGGGTGGTACTTATTTATAAGGAAAAAAATTTTTTTTCGAATTGTTTTGCAATTATTTGCCAGAATGTACCTTTATATAAGACATGAAAATATACTAAATTTCAGCTCAATCGGTTAATATTAACACGTTTTTAATTTTAGTATAAAAACATACTAATTAAAATGAAAACGTAAAATAAAGATATAGTTTATCCTAATACTATATTTTTTATTTATTGAAATGATACATCCACTTCAGATACATATTTTGGATTAAAGTAAGCCTCCTTTTGTGGCGACTGGGAACTCTCTCTGGTACTCCTGAACAACCTGAATAAAATTAAAAAAATATTGAATGTGTTTTCTAAACCTAGCCTATAGAATGTGTTCAAGAAAAAAATAACAAAAAATTAAATTTGTTTATACATACCTGTATCAAAAATTGTTTTTGATGCTCATTTTTCGTCATTTTTTCATTGTAATCCTCAATCAACTTCACTCCTCTTTCTGCAATATCATTTGTACATTTTAAGGTTGAAATGATATTTTTTCCTGTGCGATAATCCTCTCTGTTTTCCCAATTCAGCGGAACGTCCTGAAGAAATTCAACACAAATACCGAATCATTTAAATAACTGAAGTGAATTGGCGGACAATAATTCAGTTGGTAGATCTTTTTGAACAAAATTTTGGACATCTCGGATTTGCAACGATAGTTTTTTCTCAATGACTTCTGTCTCTTCATTTTCTTCTTCTTTTTCATTCACAGTCTCTATGTTTTTACTTGCACATTCCATAATTTTTTGACCCATTCTAATTTTTTCAACTCTCTCAATTCTATCGTCAAATATTGCCATGGCAGCACACTCTTCACTTAGATACCATAAATGGTTTAAAAATTCTGTTATTGCAATGGTTGCAATGTTTTCATTAATATTTTTAAATTTAACCAATTTTCTCAAAAAATATATATCATTTAGGGGAGCTCCTGTAGTATTCGTTGCTGAAAACCAGGCCTCTACATAACAGTATACAACGAAAACGCAAATTTCTGCATTCAGTTTTGAACTATCCTTTCTCATTTTCATTTTATCGTGAAATAAAAAAAGTTTTAAACAATAAATCGCTTTAGACATCCATCTCGCTAAATGATATGCACCGGGGGCCCTAAAACTCACATTTGTTTTATCTCCCAAAAAAATGAGCGTCAATTGCAAAAACTGGTTGCTCTTCTGCAAGTTTCTGTTTCAAAAAATAAATAATTTCGGGCGCTACATCTTTCAGTGCATTATAAACGGCTTCATTGCTGGAATAATCTAAAAATTTCATTTTATCAATATTCTTCCAGTTTTCTTTCAGTGCTTTGAATTGAGCAATTTCAGGGCCGGATGCTACAATTGCTTTTGTCCTCGTGAATACACCAGCCAAAACGACCTCAAATATATGGTGTCGGCATGGAAGCCACAAAATATCTCGCCCTAACCTTTGTTGAAGCAGAACTGCAGCTCCTTTTATACGCCCAGTGTTTGATGCTGTAGTATCAAAACAAAAGGCTTGAATTTTTTCGTTTAAATTCCATTCATCAGTGATATGGAACACAGCAGAGCAAACTTCTGATCCTCCTGATGATGCAATTCTAGGTACTCCTAATAATTGTTCAAAATCTAAACCAACCGCGATCACAGGAAGCCGATCAATTTTCTCATTTTTTGTGATATCAGACAATAATTTGGAATCCCAATGCACTTCAATAAAATTTGCATGATTTCCTACCGATTTTATTGATGAATATTTTATTTTCCACAAAATCTCTCTATTTCTTTTGATAGACGATCTATTGAGAACAAACTCGGTGATATCTAGATTAAGAGCTTCTAGGGCGGCAGAAATAATATGCATTGCATCCCTGTCACTCACTTTACATTTGTCCAAGGCAGCGGCTAGGCGAGGTGTCATTAACGTCTTTCGTCCTCTCTTGTTTGAAGATGGACCCTATTCAGATTCCAATATTAAATGTGTCATCTTCACTGTTGTCTTGATTTATCACTTTTTTCTGTGAATCTTCGTTTTCTTTATCTTCCATTTCAAAATATGCAATCGAACAACTAGAATTTTCCAACAAATCTTCTTTTCTTTTCAACTCTGCAGCTGTGCGTTCTTCTTTCCGCTTTTCCTTATGTAATAATTTGATATCTACTGCCAACATACAACCTACTCTACCTTTCTCCTTTTGCTTAATTAAAAATTCTCTATCTTCGGCGATTTTAATCTCATTTAACGCATCTAAGGTGGCAATATCCAAAAAGTTGTCTAAATCTTCTTTAAAATCATTTTCTTTTTCTCTCTGCCGTTCAGTATCTCTATTTTTAGATTTTTCTAAATTTCTGACATTATCGTACAAAGATTTTAATTTTGAAATACAGTTTGAACGGTTTTGAACTGAGATTCTTGCTTTTTTCGAAAAAACGACCACTTCATCAATAACTAAAGCACTGCTGTCATTAAGATTTAAATTTACCACTCTCATGTTATAAAAAAGTACACTCAAAACATCTCGTTTACATGATAATTTACTACCGCAGATTTGATTTTTTATCACTCCAACTAGATAAATATTTTTCCGAAAAGTGGACATTTCAGCACTTTTATCAATTACTTATATAGCACGTCTTTTCTTATGCACTTCATGTACGAAACTAAAACGAATGTAGCATTGAACAAATAATATGTAAAAACAAAATTGACTTGTAGAGACTTGTAGTTGCGCTTGTAGCGAATTCAGAATGCACTTGGTGGGTAGTTGCGCATAGCATCGTCATAGCATGTTAGACAGTCAGATGCATGAAACTTTAAGGCCAATGCGGCACGTGTTAATATTATCGGATTAAGCTAAAATTTTGTGTTATCAATGTTTTGGTGTAACTGAACAAAATTACAAATAATTTTGAAAAAATATGAACTTTCGAGATAAGGACCACTCTAATATATATATATATATATATATATATATATATATATATATATATATATATATATATATATATATATATATATATATTTATATATACATATATGTACATACATATATATAGCTAACCTAAAACAATACAGCTTTTAAACTAATCTAAACTTCAAGTACTTTCAAAGTAGCTAAAAGTAATTAAAAACTAGTATGTTTCCTGCACAATAAACCCTGCATACTTTAATTATATGAGAATATTATTGTTGGTTATTATCCAAAACAAATAAAAAAATGATAAAATCTAAATGTGAATTGAATTTTAGAAAATATTTAAGTTTTATTTTGTTAATGTTCACACTTACTATAATAAGATCTGGAAATTTGATGAAAAATTCAAGCTAAACCTGATTAAATAAATAATTCTGATCAAAGTTAATTAAACTTTTAATCTCATGACCACTCTTAAATATAGTTCAAAAAAACGATGACAGCTGCCCCTTATCTGCTTATTATGACTATCTTTTGTCCATCTAATTGAAAACTTTATATGAGCAATAAATCATGTTTCAAATATACTATACATTAACTTAAACATATTATGTATACATACTTAAATAAGTAAAATAAAAAGTAAGCTTACTTGGGTACCACAAATGAATCGTACAGAGCTGAGACCAGCTCCATGTGTTAATAAAGTTTCACGAGATGCTTCAACTACAGAAGGATGTGACTACAAATAAAATAAATTAATTACATTCAATGCAATTAAAAAAGCATTAAGATCAAGCAAATTAAAAAACTGTTTCAGTTAAAACATTTTTAACATTGATTTATTAGTTAGAATAATTAACTAAACTGTAAATCATGTTGATATTGATTCTCCGGATTGGCTCCTGATTTTAGTAAATTTAATGCTTTTAGATATTACTCATGACATAAGTATATAACATAAAGTATATATTTTAAAACCAAACTATGTAGTGAATATACATAGTTTTATATTTTATTGAAAAAACAACACTTACTGACAATCCTAAGTAATTATTTGCACAGAAGTTTAACATTTTATCTGGGTTTCCTTTTATAGTAATAACAGCTCCTTGTTTGCTAGTTATTACTCTTTCAGATTTCCATGTTCCAGATTCTTTAACAGCAGCAAGTTGATTGCCCACAATTTCCCGCATCTGAGCAAGACCAGACAAATAACGCATACATCTTATAGATGGTCTTTTAAAAGTCAAGGAATCATAAATAATTTTTCTACTCATCTAAAAAAAAACTATTTATTAAGATATATTAATGGAATGTTTATAACTAACTAACTAGCTCTATCTTGTATTTACAATCATACTATTTTACTTACTATTATTGTTAATGCTTATTTTATACATAATAATTTTTTAATTACTTTATCAAAATACAGATAACATTTTACAGCGGAGTAAATAGAATTAGCCTCACCTTTATTTTTTGTTCTAATTTAACAAAAATCACAGTGAAACAATTATTAAGGTGGAAACAATTATTAAGCTTCCTATAATGACATGTATCAGTTTGTTCCCTTAGCAACGTCCTTGGCAATAAGTTTTTTGGTTGTTTTAGGCCAAAATTATTAACCAAACTTGATAATATAAACTTTCCTAAGAATGAAGAAACTTAAAGCCTAAAAGGATTTATTGATAAAGAAATACACTAGGAAAGAGGAGAAAATTATTCTAAATGATCATTTTAATTTTTTAATTGTTAGTTTTCTCTGTTTGTGATATTTCAGACTTAAAACATGCATATCTCAGCTTCTATGAATTATTTTCGAATCAAATTTTCAGGGCTTGTTCATCTGTATATAAGCTAGTATGTGAACCAGAATCTATTTAATTCTTTCAGTATTTTAGGAGTTACGGGATGGTTTTTGTTGAATTTTACCCCTTTTTTAATTTCCCCAAATACGTAGAGTTACCATTATGGATCTAAACATAATTATAAATTTTTACTGGTTCACATACTAATTTTATGTATATCCTGCATGCAAACCAAACATCATGCAAAACGAATGTACAGATAACTAGAACTCTTTGTTTTAAGAGAGTGATATTTTAAGCATTTTTTTGCTGATTAAAGAACATAAATAATTTTTTTAATTGTAAATATAATACAAATATAACTTCTTTTTGCTGAAAAATAAAATAAACTTTCCAACAAATTGTATTTTTATTTTTTTACTAGATGACCACCTTAAATCTACTTTACTTCTTATTATCTTCTACTGCAACTAAAAAGTTTATCAATTGGTATGTTTAATTAATTACAAATGAAAAAAAAAATTAAAAGTATTAAATTTGTGGAGAAAATAGAATTAGCCTCATTTACATTATATACAAAAAAAAACACAGGAAATATTTTGTTTTTATGCTCATTTAATATATAGTACTGCTTTCCGATTTTTTAATGACTTTAAACATGTGACTTGACATACTAGTCACAAGATTTTGGATAGTTTCTATAGATATTTCATTCCAAGCTTCTATGACATGAGCTTTCAGCTCTAAGGTGGATTCAAATTGCTTACTATTTTCATAAACCTTTCTTGAAAGTATTCCCCATAGATTTTCAAATGGGTTAAGATCTGAACTACATGCGGGTCATTCTATTACGTGAATATTTTTTCCTCTAAACTAAGCTTTTGTAAGCTTTGAATTATGGATTATACATTATCTTGTTGAATTATGCATTATCTTGTTGAATTATGCATTATCTTGTTGAATTATTGAATTATGGATTATGCATTTGAATTATGGATTATGCATTATCTTGTTGAATTATGCATTATCTTGTTGAATTATGCATTATCTTGTTGAATTATTGAACTATGCATTATCTTGTTGAAAATTGAAATTTTCACCCATCAATTCCTCACCATGTTGAAGCAAAATTATTCCTAATAAGTCAATGTAGTCCAGTCAATTCATTTTTGTTGAAATCCATACCAGTGGGAGTTTTGCAGAAAATGAAAAAGCCCCCAAACCATAACAGTTCCACCACCAAAGTTACAACTCATCTGAGTTTCTTTCTCTTTTCGAAGATCGTGCCAGTAATATTGATAGCCATCAGGACCATCTAGATTGAACTTTTTTTCATCACTAAAGAGAACTTGATGCCACACTTCCTGCCAAGACATGTGTTATTTTGCAAATTGTAACCTAACTTCTTTATGACGAGCAGTAAGTTTTGGTTTTGGTTTACACTTTTTCCAAACTGTGTTTGGATCTTCATGTAAGATTTGTCTCACACATTGAACAGACACAGGTAGTTGTAAATCAGCACGAATTTAAGATGCAGTCATGTGCTGAGCAGCAGCATGAAGTACAATAACTCGTTTAGTACGATTATCAATTTTACGTTTGCCGCCACTTCCCTTATAAGCTCCATAATTAACGCCAATCTTGAATTAATTATTAACCACTTTTGGAGATCTTTTAATTTTCTTTGTAATTTCCCGATTAGATAAGCCTTTATCTTTGTATGCTTTGACTACTGATAGTTCTTCAATCGTTAAATGCTTTCCACGTCCCATTTCAAATTAAGGTATCAAAAACCAAATGTTAAAAACTTTATGAGCACTGATTTCACAGCCTTTGTTTAACTTACAAATAATAATAAATAAAAAACTGTCACAAATGCGCATCACCAGATCAAAATATACAAGTAAACTGAAAATAATCAATCATGAGGCAGATTCTATTTGTTACCGCAAATATCAAGTATTATGCACTTTATGGTTCTATCAAATGTACCGCAATTTAATTATGTGCTATATTATAATCTAAAAAGTTGTTGTTTGTAACAATAGTTTTATGTGTGTGGATACAAATGATGCACCGCACAAACTTGCTAACAGATTTACAAAGTATTAAATCAGTACATTGTGAGGCTAATTCTATTTTCTCCACTGTATAAACAATCTTTGAAATATTTTATTTCAATAAAAACAACGATTTTTTTTTAACGTATCGTTAAGTAATAAAAATTCGTTCTTAGGCTATTAGGATAATAGCCCGAAACTACAAAATTTAATACCGAAAGCGCGTTTATTGGTCTAGAACACGTGCCAAAATAAACTTTTCCGACCATAACTGAGACAGTCACGTTAAGGTCTGAGACTCACAGACCGATATACTCAAGCAATGCCATTAAAAAACCTGTAGTCTATTTATCTTAATTTAAGTAAATAAATTTATCATTTATTTAAGAGGTATCAATGACAAATTTAACATTTTTAGTGGAATGTTATCGCTATTTGTTCAATGATATGAACTTTCTTTTGGTTGGGATATATTAATCATGACGTGCTATTGGTTTGGAAACTTGTCAGGATTTGATTTTTTTTTATTTGGTCTGTTTTTCTTAAATCTTGTTTGGTAGTATTCAAAGAAAAATTGATAACTGAGTGCATGTCTTTTACTCTGGGCCGTCGACACGGGAATTGAAGGGAGGGGGGGAATGGGCTGGAACAATCGTCAATTCTTAAAAAGTTTTCTATATCTAGAATTTTCTTTTAAAAAAAAAAAAAACCCTATAGTAAAAAAGTGTGGGGGGTGGGGGGAAGGATCACGTGCCCCTCCGTGTCATTGGTCCTGTTACTTTCATTTTAATCATATGAACTTAAATGCAAACCCAATCACTAATATTGGTTTTAAAAGGTTTTTTGTTACTACACCAATAATAATATCTTTTTAAAGTTAAAATCAGGAAAATCAATAAGGTTTGCAACCAAAATTCCTTTTTCAGACATCATATGTGTCGACAAATCGTTTCTAATTAGAATAAAGTTTTTTTTTCAAATTTAAGCAACGATAGATATTCAAAACCAATATGTAAAACAACTGACCTATTGTAGAACGCAACAAGTTTTAATTCTCTTCAACTGAGGGACCATTCAGCTTCCGCGATAGTATCAGGAAGTGTGCAAAGAATTCTAAGGAATCACCAACGTTTGAGATAATAGTTGTCAGCTTTACATCAGCGGAAAGTCACTGGGCTGACATTTTAAAAAAAAAGGATATCAATGAAAATGATTTATCTTTTGGGACATAAACATTATTCAAATCTGACCAAGATTTTACACTCTTTGAGCTCCTTATCTTTTAATACTGCATATCGCTATAGAAATATAAAAAAAAAATCAGTAATATAATCTACAGCTTTAAACCGTCAAACTTTCTACATCATCAAATTAATACATAAAAACGATAACTTTGAATTTTTTTATAAAAATTTATTTGTTTTTTAATTATTTTTATGTCAGCATTTTAGTTTTTTTTTTTTTTTCAGCTTTAGGATGTTTTAATGGGATTCCAATGTTATTTAATAAAAGTGTATTCTTTAATTATTGTACTCCACTGATAACGCAGTTTGGTCAATTAAATGTTGATTGACAACTTCTATGTTGATAAAACTGTTAAACAAGCTTTGGAAATCTAATATGTCGTTTATATATTCTAAATGTAGTTTTTAGCGCTGATTTCAAATCTGAAAACCATTTTTTTGTATCACGTCAGGTTTTTGAGATATTCGTAAAATTGTATTATCTATGTTTTAACCAACAATAGAAATATATATTTCTATTTTTTGTTATATTTTATTTATTTTTTTAATTTATTTTAAAAAGGTTTACATAGTTTTATCATTATTTAAATTTAAATTGAATTGTACGTTAATATCATGGCTTTCAGAGGTTGTACTAATTCAAAAGATATGTTTTGTTACTTTGCGGCTAACAAACAAATCTCATCGGAACACGTTTACACCATTTCTAAAAAAAGTGTATGAATTACATTTTGATTCAAAAGTAGATTTGGATATGGCTTGGGCACCAAAATTTATCTGCTCAGCATGTGCATGCAACTTGCGTGGTTGGATAAGAAAAGCAAAAAAGAACAACCATTTTTTGTTTGGTGTTCCAATGATATGGCGGGAGTCTAGCAACCATACTACGGATTGTTATTTCTGTTCTGTAAATATTGCTGGATTTTCATATAAAACTCGATTGTCTGTTAAATATACTGAAGTGGCATCAGTTTCAAAGCCAATACTTCATAATCCTGCCACTTTGCTAATACCTACTACACCTAGTGAATATAATATGGATGTAGAAATGTTAGACGAATTTCAAATTGTGTCTTCTGTCAGTAGCTCATACTCTGATTACAACAAGCATAACGAAAACGTCCATTTAATTAATAATACGGAACTTTGCGATCTTGTGCGAGACTTGGCGCTGACAAAAGGCCAAGCTAAATTACTTAGACCTTGACTTTAAGAATTTAATTTAGTGGCACCAGGTACAACAATTTCTAAATTTCGAAACCGTCACAAAGAATTGATAATGTCTTTTTCAGTTAATGTGAGTATATGTTATTGCACGGATATTGAGAATCTTATGAAAAACCTTGGCATTGAACTTAATATGGAATCATAGAGATTATTTATTGACTCATCAAAAAGCAGTTTAAAAGCAGTATTGCTTCACAACGGAAATATATATGCGTCTCTACCGATTGCATATTCTGCCAACCTAAAAGAAACAAACGATGCAATGCCGCTGCTATTAAATAAAATTGATAACGGTAAATATAACTGGAGAACATGTGGTATTTTAGATTAATATTTTTAATATAATTTAATACATTTAATATTATATATAATAAATTAATATTATGTATAATATTATATATATAATTTTATATATATATAATATAAATTTAATATTATATATAATAAATTATAATAATAAATTTTAATATAATTTAATATATTTAAATATAACTGGAGAACATGTGGTAATTTAAAAATAATTACAATTCTCTTGGGAATGCAAACAGGACACTCTAAACATTGTTGCTTTATATGTGAATGGGATAGTAGAGATAGAAAGCAACACTATATATAGAAGGATTGCCCAATCAGAGATAGAATGCAGCCAGGAAATAAAAAGTTCCTTTAATTGGCATTAGTTGAACGTGATAAAATAATTATGCCACCACTTCGTATAAAATTAGGACTTATGAAAAATTTTGTTAAGGCGCTACACAATGACTTAGAGTCGTTTATGTACTTACGTAACAAATTTCCTGAATTGAGTGACGCTAAGGTGTATTTACAAGTTCTCAAATAAAAAAGATTTTTACTAACATCCACTTTGAAAAATTACTTAGTGGAATTAAAAAAAATGCACGGCTGGCATTTAAATCTGTCGTTGCTAATTTTCTCGGAAATAACAAGTCTGTAAATTTTGAAGATGTGGTTAAAAATTGCATAAATGCCTATATATGGGATCCAACATGTCCCTCAAAATTCATCTACTTGACTCGCATTTTAATTTCTTTCCAGAAAACCTTGGTTATGTAAGCGACGAACATGGTAAACGCTTTCATCAAGATATAATGGTAATGGAGTCGCGTTATTAAGGTCGTTGGAGTGCAACAATGTTAGCGGATTACTGTTGGACACTTCAACGCGATTTGCCGAACGTTCGTCGCAAGCGTAAATCCAAAACCAAAAAAAATAAACCAGACAATATTTATTAATGTCAAACTTTATTTTTAATATTAAAAAATTGTGTTTTTATTCGAATTTAAAAATAAAAAAAAGTTTATATATATAATACAATTATAGTTAAAAAAACCATTTTTAGGAATTAATTAGCCTTAAAATCCTAAAAAAAAACCATTTTTAGGATTTAATTTAATCAAGTTTTAAATTTATAATCACGAAGTTAAATAAATTACTTTAAAACAATTATAATATTTTACTTAACTTATAAAAAAAAATAAAAATATTAAATTAATGATATATTAATAACTTAAATTGCTTAAAATTATATTAAATAATACATGTAAATCATTATAGTAATGTCACTATAAAGATTTCCATGTATTATATTATATTAAAATTGATTTAACATGCATAAATGGGTCATGTCCTATATCTCAAAAACTGAGGGTGATAGAAAGAAATGGTTTGCATATTTGGAATCAGCATATTTAATTTGTCTTAAAAAACCACCTAGTTACAAGATTTCCACAAATTTTTTTTATTTGTTTATCAGTGTAATTGCTTTCCTGAAATGGAGATGTTACAGTCATTGATTTCCCATAACACTTTCAGACGACATCAATTGATCACACTATTTTTTGGCACCTTTTACTTTAGTCAGGGCTTGTGGTCGAGCCAAACGCCAGCCGGGGCACCTAGTTTTAGACTTGGCTGATATGGTCTCTCGGCGGCCCTGGGTGCTCTAGGAATACCAAATTGTTTTGTCAAGGATATCCGCGTATTAGTTATTAATGGTGCTTCACGCTGCTTTCATTTTTGAGAAACGCTGTTTTCGTTTCTCAAAAAAGTTTAAACAAAACTATTTAAAACAATAGAACAATATTTACATTGGGAAAAAAAGAATAATTAAAATTTAAATACTTTTTTTAATAAATCTTTCAAAAAGTCTAAATCTAAAAACAATCGTAAAAAATAATGTAATAAGAAATCGATACTTTTATATCTTAAATATCTTCAATAAAATTAATGTTTATAAATACTTTTCTATAAATATATTTATAAATATTTTTTTCAATATAGATTTTAACTAAACTAGTTTAGTACTCAAGATCAGCAAATAGAAAAGATGATCCAAAGTAACATTCCAGAAGAATACAAATATTAAAAAAATAAGAACGTTCACAAAAATTGTTTGCAGTGGGATAAGAAAAGATAATAATAAAAAAGAGTGACAATAATGGCGTATAAAAAAAATCTATAAGACATTGATAAAAGATAAAATAAATGTAAAAGTAAAAACAAATGGTTAAGGTTTTTTAACTTATTTAAATAAAACGCATTAAAAATCAGAAATTAAAGAAGTTTAAAATCTTTATAGCCAAAGGTGAAGGTTTTCTGGTTAAAAAACTTAAAGACGACACTAAAAATATTTTAACAAAATTTTAACAAAACAAAAGCTAAAAAAAATAAAAATAGCAAATATAACATTTAAAGTAGCTATTAAAAATATAACTAAACGACATGCAACTGTAAAAAAACTAGCAACTGACACATTCATTATGATATTGAGTTATTATCTATATATACTTTTGACCTGAAGTAATTTCTAAGAGGAGCGAAAAGGTGTCTTAGAACTGGAACACTCCAAGATTTTCCGAGAAGTTTTTGACGATCACGCTGACCCATATTTGCGACATCTGTATAGTGATCAGGAAATCCAAATATTCTATAAGTATATATGTATGTGTGTGTATATATATATATATATATATATATATATATATATATATATATATATATATATATATATATATATATATATATATGTGTATGTGTATATATATATATATATGTATGTGTATATATATATATGTATGTGTATATATATATATATATATATATATATATATATATATATGTATGTGTATATATATATGTATATATATATATATATATATATATATATATATATATATATATATATATCTGTATGTGTATATATATATATATATATATATATATATATATATATATATATATATATATATATATCTGTATGTGTATATATATATATATATATATATATATATATATATATATATATATATATATATATATGTATGTGTGTATATATATATATATATATATATATATATATATATATATATGTATGTATATGTATATATATACGTATGTATATATATATATATATGTACGTGTATATATATATATATATGTATGTGTATATATATATATATATATATATATATATATATATATATATATATATATATATATATAAACACACACAAAAATAGAAAAGATTATGGTAAAACTCTTAATTGAGAAAATTTTTTTTTTTTTTTACCTTTCAATCTCAGTTAACCAAAGTCCGTCGTCGAGCTGAGAGTTACGTGATATTGTCCATTTGACAGGCAGCATGGCTGCTTTTGTTTGCTTTAAACTATTTTGAGAAGTCGTAATGCAACGAACCTTGTCAAACTAACAAATATTTTTATTAACAAATATTCAACATATTTTACATTTAATAAAAGCTATAAAAGTAAATTACGTTGAATTATAACAATACTCAATTTTAGTAAAAATTTAAGCTGAATTCTAAATAATTATCGTGAATTTTAAATTATGCTGAATTATAATAAAAAATTATAATAATAATTTTTACAAAAAAAATATAGCACAACTTGCCTTTGCAACTCTACCGCAATCTTTTTCTAAACACTGCTGCAACTTAAGACGATCACTTGGTAAGGGACACATGGCTCTATTCATGCCAGGTAAGTTACCCCAAAAATAGCGTGTTCTTTGCTGTGCAGAAATTTCTTTAGCGTTTATTATAACAGGATGACACTGTAGAAATCGACTTATGACGGCACGATCAGTATATCGCATTCCAACAACATTTTCAAACAACCAAAAAAAAGGACGAGCTGTTAATGGCTGAGGTTTGCAATATTCTAATATGCGATAAAATTCAAAAAACAGCTGTCCCGTGCCTTCTAATGACAAAAAAAAAAAAAATATATAGTAATTAGTAGGAATAAGAAAATAAAAAGGAAATAAGTGAAACAACTTTAAAGACAAGTGATTTCATACCATAAATTCCTTTGCGAAAAGGATTTGCTATTGATAACTCATCACATGGACTGCCACCAATCACTAAATCAAAAGGACCCCAATTTTCAATATCTTGTTTTGTAATCTTTTGTACATCTCCAATCTGTTCAACTCGCATACTATGGTGAACTTTGCTGACCTAAACGAATATTGATAAAAGATAAGTTCAGACCTTTTTAAATAACTAATTATATTTGAGCTTAAAGAATTATGGTATTTTGGCGTAAAAAGAATTATAATCACCACAAATTAACCACAAATGCAAATTAAAGCAACCATAAACAACCATTAGAGAAGATACAAACCTAATAAAATAACTAAGAACTTAGAAAAAAAACTACTTTTTTTTTTACAACAATCCGCTGCTTTCATGATATGGCACAGTTTCTTAATCTGATCTTATGTCAAAATAATAATAAATTTAAGTGAAACAGAATAGAAATGGATGAATACTTTATTCTGTGAACTCTGTTGGCTCCCAGAACTAACCATATGATAATTAATGAAATACTTTTATTCAAACTATTATAAATTACAACTCAACTTTTTAATATGATAATTACAACTCTAATAATTAAGCAATATAACTCAATTGCTACAAATGTTACTTTTTTCTTTTTAAACTATCTCTTTTTTAACTCTATCTCTGGTTAATCTCTAAATTCTTGCTCTTATTTCGTCCCTTATAAACTGTTTTGAAAGAGTTTCGAGCCCTTTTGTTTTTCTTAACTGAGTTTTCTCTCTAGTCAATCTTTATTGACTAGATTTGATTCATGTAGCAATTTTTTATGCGTTGTTTTGCATCCGTTTATGCCACCTATTCTTGTTCTGGTACAGACTTCCAGTATGGTTTATTCCTAGGTATCGATAACTTAGTTGATTAGCTTATGCAACTTTCTATCTATCTTTAATAACAAGTTGTTTGAATTGATCATAATTTAAATATGCATGATTTAATTTAAAAAACTGTACACTTCGACCACGTACTTTTCTTTTCCATATTTCTAACTTCTCCAAAATACGACTGATCAGTTTTTTTGTTTACAACGACCATGCTATGTAATTCATGAAGCGTTTCAGCTGTAGCAATTAGGAACTCCATCCCTTAAATGATAAACTGGCACAAAGTTTTGACATTTTCTTCTTTTTTTGAATTTTCAAATACAACCAACACTGATATTATGCAAGCATTTTCTCTGGTAGTTTTTTTCAAAGTTTTCTGTTAAGTGTCTCATTACCAAGCTCTTTTTCTTCTTTAGCTTCTTTTGGGTTGGTTACTGTGATGTCCAATAAGTCAGCAAATTTCTCCAGATCTTTAGGATGATCAACTCTTGTTGGTTTGAAATTTTCCAACTCGTCCATGGGTAATATTAACTATCTTCTTTGTCTGCCATATTTCTTTCGAATTTTTTATTCACAGCTTCATAAGCATAACCAGAATGTCCTAACCCATCTATTGTTGCTAAAGCTGCACCATACAGGTATTGTTGTAGTTGTAACAATTTATACTCTGGAGTTGTACTCCGGAATTTTCATTATTACCATTTCCACACTGGTACACTACTTGAAGTAACTATACAAATAAAAGTTACTATTCCTATAAACACTGATCCAATATAAACAAGATTTGATAGAGACAGCAGACAGCATGCTGTCAAAACACATATAGGAATAGAAAAATAAAAAAGTTGATGATTTTATAATGAATTGGCTCATCCCTAAAACAGCACCTACATATATTATTATTTACAAAAAATACATATTATGTCTACATAAAAAGTTTAAAACAATTGCACATTTATTAATTGGCATTAAATACAGGAATAGAAACTCTTTTTTAGAAACTTCTTTTCTTCATAAATCTTGTTCGATTTCTTGTTTTCTTGCAACTTCATGTACTTCAAGGTGTGTAGATTTTAATAATTTAGGGAAGCCAGTGTTTGCATCTAACTCATTGTCTGAAACGTTTGGTTCATTTCTTCTTGATTTTATATCACTGTCTATGGTTCCAGTAATTCTGCTTCATCTAAATATTCTTTACTGAGTGATTCTAGTTCTTTTTTAAACTTTCCTTTGATTGCTTTCTTTTCTAACATTAGCATCTCTTGTTTTTGTTTATATTTGTTTTGCTTCCAGAGAATATCACTTTGATTTTATAGATGCAACAGTTACATCAACAATTGCATTACTTGGCAATCTTCAAATTTCTTCAGGTGTTCTTTCAACTTATATTTGCTAAGCGTACCATCATTAATCAACTATAGTAGCTTATATCTTGTTTTTTCTTTAAAATTGCTATCATATTAGCATCTTGATTTAGATTCGATATTTCTTCTTTTTCTAACAATTATTTTTTTTTTTACTTTATTCTTTTTTCTTTTCCCAACTTGTCTGTAAAACCACACTCTTTGATTACCATTTGTTTACAAACTTTGTGTTTAATAATATGTGATTATGTCAGTCCTTCGATATCTCGATAGAAGTATTACGTAACACTTCAGACTTTATTGATTTGATCTTCTTCTATCGTTTGATCTTCTATCGATACTCTTGATCTTTTATACAATGAGAATTCGATGATAATACAATTAAATGTTCAACAAACATCCCTCTGCTACCAAAATATGGCTTGATATATCATATATCAAAATACATGCCATCATTTTAACAATTTTGTTGAAAAAACCTCTTTATATGGACCAAAAGCTATTTTCTTACACTCTAATCTATCCTAACTTTTTCCAGACGTAGGAAAAATAAAAATTAAAAAAAAAATTTAGAAACAAAAACACATCTTTAAAAGTAAGAGTCATAAGTACATAGTGCATTTTTAAAAAGCTCATAAATTTGTGCAACTTTAAAAAGCTTACAAACTTATGCATTTTAAAAAAGTTTATAAGTTTATGCATTTTTGAAAAGCTTATACATTTAAGCATTTTTAAAAAGCGTATAAAAAACAAATCTATTTGAATTGTTTACTATAAATAAGGACATAATAATCTATGACGGTGAAAAAAGTAGCAAACTCTTTTGGATTTTTATATACAAAAGTTGGTTTAAACATATGAAGTATTATGGAAAAAACTTTATACCAAGAAAACAGAGCCTTATACAAAAATATATGGCAAATACAATACCAAAAAAATCTTAGAATATATATTCTTTACAGACTCAAGAAGCAAATAATAATCAATTGCTCTTCCAATTTATTTTGTAAAAAAATACATTTTTAAATGGTTTTGGTTTGAAAAGCAACTTGAAATCTAGCACTACCCTCTCAATATCATCAAAATGTGCTTCCCTTAAAGACTTTTATCTGCATTGGTATTTGGTTTTGTCTTTTTATTCCATACATTATATATCTGCCACTGCTGATGCTGCCTAACTTTGTCTGCTTTAAATATTTTAATTCTTTTAAGAAAAACTAATGAAAAAAAAAAAGGTTTTTTTTTCATTAGTTTTTCTTGGGTAGTTCCTTGACAAGGTCATTTTCAATAGCATATTTTGAGTTAACTTAACAGAAAAATCAAGACTAAACTTTATTATTGAAGTGGTTTCTGTTTCATTTTCAGGATTGTTTTTTATTTTTTGAAGATAAAACAACTGGGCTGATTTTAACACCATTATAGTGGAAAATCTAAAAAAGTAAACAACACATTATCTCAGAGTTGACATTATCTGAGTTTTAGCCTCGTATGATTTATACATGTGATGAACACATACAGAAACTTTACTAAGTTTGTAAATCATTACCACCACTGAGAATCTCATCTAACTCGTCTTTTTTTCATAATATCAATAAAAAAGACCAAAAAAAGTTTGAACCAATATCTTCCTTATTTAATATAAAATTTAAAACAAAAATAACAATTTGCAAAAATTAAAAAAAAAAAACAGGAAAAACTCTTATCATTAGAAAAATATTGTGGAAAATCAAACACTTACTATCAATCACATGTGTGTAAATGAAAACACACTATCAAACATGTGTAAATAAAATTTTTGAGTCTGTAAGTCTAGTTGAGTCTGTAAGTCTAAAAGAGTTAATGATATAACTTTATCTTGAGCATTCAACAATGCTTTTTTAATGGCAACATAATCCCTTTTTTTTTTCTGAAAGTTTTTCTACTGTGGATATAAAGAAAAGGAATTTTTTGCTGAGAATTTAAGTCTACAAATTTACTTGTTCTTACTTAAAATCTTTATCAAAAAAAAAAAACTGTTGATATTTATATTTCTCTGAAATATTTATTGAAATATTCAAAATGTTAAAATGTTGTAACGTAAAACTAATTTATGCTCTTTTTATTTCATTTTGAAATTTTTTGTTCATTTTGAAAACATTTATCTTCCCCATTATGATATTTTTTGCATCACTAACTTTTCTAAAAGACTTTTTATTTATCTATATATTCAGAAAACATAAAAATTTTCATATTTATTGCAAATATTTCTTATTTTAATTAAATGTAAATTAATAATATCAATGAATCTAAAAATATTTTTAAATAAAAGAAACAATCATGAATTGAGAAATTAATATGTTAAATGTTATACTATTGTTAAAACTGTAAAAAATCTAACTTCAATTTTAACTTTGATCTTATTTCATTGTAATTCCAATAAGTTTTTTTAAAATCAAAACAATACATACATACATACATACATGTAATACATCAGTAAAATATATTATTAATGAATACTAATAAACTGAAATTCAAACTTTGATAGCTAGAGAATCAATTTCAGATGCTTGGTATGATAAAATATCCAGGCCAAGTTCACTAAGTGCTAAATAACCAGTACTGAGACCATCAAAAAGAGACAAAACACGTAGGGGTGGACGATCTTCAAATGCTACAGGATCATAGAAGAATGGTAGGGGCTGTAATATATAATTAATTCTAAATTAATTCTAAAAGAACATTTCTTTAATACTTATCTAGTAGGTTTATTATAAACTTTATATTGTTTAGTTATTTATATTTTATATACTGTTAGTTAAATAAAAAAACAATAATAACAAGCAAGTAACACATTAAGCATATTCCTGTCAGTAATGCATCTAATGTGTTTCTTATTGCAGTAGCTATTTATGTTAAAGTTGACTTTTCAAAGTTAAACCATCAAAAGAGCTTTAAAAAGGTGAAAAAAACAATTAAAAAAAAAAGATTAAATATTAAAAAAACCTCCTCAATTTTAAGCATTTATGATACACTCTACTTTGAAGAGGTAATTAATATATATATATATATTTATATATATATATATATAAATATATATATATATAAATATAATATATATATATGTAAATATAATATATATATATGTATATATATATATATATATATATATATATATATATATATATAAATATAAATATATATAAATATAATATATATAATATATATATATATATATATGTATGTTTATATATATATATATATATATATATGCATATTTATATATATATATATTTATATATATTTATATATATATATATAAATCAGGGCTTGTGATGAAGCAGGCACGATCGCGCCGGACTCGTGAAACATGCCCGTAAACGGTATTTTTAAACCTTCTAGGCGCGGAAAACAACGCTCGCTCAGCTTATAACGAGAGTATAAAATAACGCTTGTTCAAAAGTTTGCGACGGAAAAAATAATGAGTTTATATGGGTTAAACATGGATTTAAAATATTTGTAATTAAATTTTTTAGGTAATGGTAAAACTTGTTGATTTAACAGTAAAACTCTGTCTTTCTTATACTTATACTTATATAAAATATAAACATTACGTCACTTGCTTTCTGCACGTTTCTGTTTTGCTGTTTTGTCAGCATTTCTCCGTTTTGCACTCAACATAATGAATCAACAGTTTGAAGTCGTTACAGCTAATTCCAATAATGGAATGTTAACTATTTTAACTAAAACGCACGTGGAAACAATGTGAATATAAAAATGTGCAAATGAAATGGGAATAGAAAATTAGGAAATAACTGTAAGAAAGTTAAAGCTTTTGAACATTTTTAATTTTGTAAAAATGTCAAGTAAGATTTATTTGGTTTATTGTTAATAATATTCCACACATCGTTAATAATAAAAATAAATTTTCATAATGGAGATTTTTTTATTCATTCAGTTTCGAAAACGAAAAAGAGGAAAGACCGCTGACAACAGTTGAGGGGGAAATCTGTTATTTAACTTACAACTAATAGTTTTGAAGAAGAACTTCAAATTATTCTTCTTATAATCTACTAGTTTTTTACAATTAGTTTTTGACAATAAAAAAAAGAGCATTTTTTAAATAAAAAATTATAAAAAAATATATTTAATAATTAATAATTTACGAAAAAAATTATTAAAAAAATATCAAGAAATATAAAAACCGTTAATCGTAAATATTAAGTTAACAGCGTTTTAAATACATATCAAAACAATGAAAGCAAAAAATTTTAGCCACAAATTTTTCGTCAATACTATTATAAGAACTTATTAAGCACTTGCGTTTTTGTTTGGTTGCGTTTTTCTTTACCGTTTATAGTTTAAAAAAATAGCAATCTGGTGCAAATAAAAAACAAGAAGTTGGGAAGTATAAAAACTACATTGTTGCAGTAGTATAAATGTGCTGTTGTAGATACTACTTCAAACATTGACGAATGAAAGTCGTATAACAAATAGAAAGCTTTTATAAACACAGTCTTCCACAATTTTCAAATTTCAAGATCACTCTCGCGGTCCTGACCCCGAGCGCGCTTAATTGCGCTCGATGACAACATATTATAATTTTACGAGCGTGATAAAACACGCTCGGCGATTTTCTTCATCACAAGCCCTGTATATATATATATATATATATATATATATATATATAATATATATATATATATATATATATATATATATATATATATATATATATAGTTTAAACTATAGTAAGAAAAACATAATTTTGACCCTATTCGTATTCCATTTTTTAAATCTCATTTGGATTCCCGCAGTGTAACCAGTAAGGCAGTCTCCATCTCATCACAATATTTTACAAGTTATTCAGCATTAAATTAGAAAAAGTTTTATTGAAATTACTAAAGCTGAAAAAGTAATAACCATCCTAATCAAACTATTAGACATACATATCCTTCATTGTTAACAGAAAAAACATTTTTCAATCTTTGCTGCCAATCATCCCGTCTCTGGATAAGACGTACTTTTTCTCCAGTACACATAAAACAGTGCCAATCTAAACCAGCTGAAACAGTTCTACAATATCCAACACCACAGAACATATCAAGGCAGACCGAACAGTATGATCTATAAAGATAACAACTAAATTATTTTTATTATTAAAAAAAAGTCAATTAATAAAAAATTTACTTACCGGTAACAACCAGGAACATCACACAAAATGATCTCTCTTCCATCACTACATATTGAACAATACATCTGTGATCCATCTTCATCATAAAGGTATGCTGTTTCCATAAACGATTCCTAAAATACCATGAAATTAAAAAAGTTTGTATCTTTATTAAATTGATTCTTAAGTATAATAAACTTTTTTATTTAAAAAAATATTAAAAATATAATAATAATAAAGTGGACAAATGACTAAAATTTAAACAAAAGCTCTTTCAATCACAAAAAAGTGCATCCTGTTTAAAGTTGGGGTATGTGGTGTAGTGGTAGAGCGCTCACTTCATAAGCAAGAAGTTCCTAGTTTGTCAAGGTTCGTGTTTCAGAGTTATAGAGTTGAGAGAGGGTTGTAACCACAAAACAGCCTCCTCAACTGTTTTGGCCTTCTCGGCTTTGGGGAAGTGAATAATTAAATAACTTTAAATTGCAGTTAATAATTTTCATAATAATCAACAGTTATCATTAAATTAGGTATTCGTAAGTATCTAATAAGTACTTACAATATGAAAGAACTTAAAAATCAATTTTTTACTGTGTATATTCTTTATCGATGCGCCCTTATCTGTTCAAGAAAACATTATTGTTTTTAATTAAATGGATCATACTTATAAAAAATTTAACATTTTACTAAACTCCTTTTTTTTATTTTTTTATAACTTAACCTTTATTATCTTGTGATGGTTGAGTTATTTTTCATTGTTAACTGCAAATATTATGTATTACAAACATTTTAAATTTAGTTGTTATTCTATTTCTTTAGTTCTACTTTGGTGCTCTACCGACTATCATGTGTTTACTTTGCCTACTGTTAAAACATGGTTTTAACTAGGTAAACTTTAACTATTTTTAATTTACTATGTCGATTATTAGCTAATAGTTTGAAAAGAAATTAGTTTGTTGCAACCAAGAATAATTCTATTTTCTGGTCAAGTTACAAAATTTATTTGCATCGATATCTATTATGTTTTTGTTATTTTGTGTAATAGCTAATTGTCTTTGCAATAAATAACTTTTCTTACAGATTTTGATTATTTTTAACAATGCTCTAGAAAAAACATCAGCAACAGGTAAATTGATTTGCAGTGTTAATCTTTAATAATTTTACTTCTTTTATCATGTCATAAATTAATTTTTTTTATTTCAATTTTAGACATATCTTGCAGTGCTTTTTCAGTATTTTACAGAACAAATAAAGGGCACATAAGGCAAATAAGGTGTGGGCTTAAATTTAGGGCAAAAGCTCCCCTCTTGATATTTTTTTAATTATAGAGTATGGATCCTGAAGAAAGTAAAGAGTGAGGAGAGAAAGTGGTGGAAAGAAAAAAACGCTGCATCTATAATTAGTATTTATGTAGTTGGTTAATCTACCATTTGCTAATTGATAATGGAAATTTAGTTAAATTTTTTTTGTAAACATATACTTTTCTTTTTATATTTTGTTTTGTTATTATGTATAATTATGTATAAATAAATTTATTTCCAGTTAATAAATGTGGTGTATATTTCCTTTTTTTAGATTAATCAGATGTGTTAGTTCAATATATACTTATATAATTAATATATATAATTTTTATGTTTTGTTAATTTATTAATAAACATGTAAATAAAAATAACTTTATTTTACAAAGCTATTAGGCAATTTTTTGAAACCACAATCTGTAATGATTTGTATTTTATCTATGCGAACGAAAGTCTATACAAATATCTAACACAGGGTGTCTGCCAGATCAGGAAATTCAGAAATCTACAAAAAAATCAGGTAATGATAGAAGAAATTAGGTTAAATTTTGAAAAAATTAGAAAGAAATCAGGGAAAATAGCTTTTTATCAAACCTACGTAATTTAAGTAAGTTTTATTAGTACACCTAATATAAAACTTTATTCAGTGAAAAGTTTTATAAATATTTATCTTAATACTTCAAATGCGGTTTGTATAATTGTTTACATTTTTGCTATTAAAGAGGTTTTTCCAAAAGAATCCAAGTCTGATTTTTCTAATAAATAATAAGTCTAAAGTTTTTTTTAAATAAATAATAAGTCTTTTGTTTATTAAACAGTGTTAAAAGATAATATTATAGCATGCCAAAGTGCTTCGTGTTGGTTCAAATCCTTTCGTTTACACACTTTTTTTTTTAATAAATATTTTCCAATTTTTTAAAATACAAAGTAAAACATTTTTAAAGGCCAATAAATGTTATATGCATAACATATATAAAGATATACTATAATAAACAAAAAGGAGAGAGCTTTTTAAAAAGCTTTTCTACAAACACTATTAAAAATTTGTTGAGCATATGTCATGGTAGAGATACTTAAGTTATTAATATACTTAGTAATTAGTTAAGTCTGACCATTAAAGAGACAACTTTCTTTCTTATAGAAAAAAGATTTTACATGCAAATTGATTTTTCTTTAAAATTAACGGGGCAAGATTCCTTATTAGTTACAAATCTGAAAAAAAAATTAATAGAAACTTATTAAAGAACAAAATAATCCCCCATCCCTTTTTTTTGTTGGTTTGTTTGTTTTTTATAGAAATTTATAGAATTTATAAAGTATTGAACATTAATCGTTAACTCAAAACAAAGATTTTCATATTTTTAAAAAATTATTGAAATAAAGCAAAATTATTAAAATGGTCGGTGTGGAATAGACTTACCATGACCAGTATCATACAGGTCATGGTAAGTCCGTTGTTCCACATATTTAAGTCATCTCATGTTTTTTGAAACTTTTCATACCGATGGTAACTAACACATTTCAAGCAGGTATTCTAAATGTTATTTAGACTGGTACTAATATTCAATCTTTTGATGATTAGCAACATATACTGAAATGTTTAATGTTTTTTAAAGTTATTTAAAATAGATATTTTTTTAAATAGTTTTAAAAAGTAAACAAGTATAGTTTTTCTATATGGATATCGTTATTTTTCTATCTCTTACTAAAAAATATTGAAGGAAAAAATATTAAAGGTCGGTGTGAAAATATTTAAGTGTGGGTGTTCCCAAGACCTGTGTTTTACGGGTCATAACAGCTAGTATATATAAATATCTAACATACAATATAAAAACTAAAACCAGAAAATACCTTGCATTCTTTACATAGCCCACCTATGAACAAAGGGTGCTCCATTATGCACTTTAAATCTCCACACCCTAAACATATTTCTAAAACAAACAAACAAACAAAACATTTTATTTTTTTAAAAATAAATAGATCAAAATGAAATATGTAAAATTAAATAGGTAAATATAAAATGTATAAATATTTGTTGTGTACACATTTATGCTATAAATGTGTTTGATCAAATAAGATCAGCATGTCTTGATTTGTTAGAAAGATAGTTAATTTTGTAACAGCTGTTACAAAAACATTTGTACGCTTGTTACACATTTTATCTTTTTGTACAAACCATGCATATATATTAAATATGTTATACTATATTAAATAACATATAGTAAGTTATAAAATAGACGTTTTGGGTGAACTCTTAAACCCTTTGAAACCTCAAAGCTTTTTTACTTTTGTTTAACTCTAAACCATTTTTTTTTTAATAAAATCTATTTCTGTTTTAAAAAAACGAAAAATCCTTTGAATTTGGCTAAATAAATTTTTAAAATAAAGTTTATTACATTTCAAACTTTTTAAAAATGTCTTCACCTATTTATGATTTAATTTAGCAATATGCATATTTTACATATAACAAAAGCAATATACATATTTTACATATAACTAAGTGACACATGTTATTTCAAAACACATAATTTTTTTTTTAAATGTTGATGCAAAGCATTAGTTTGAATTTTGTAAACGAAAGAAAATTAAATATTGAATTCTTTTCAGTGCTCGAAGTGAGGGAAGATGAGGTGGGATGCCATCCTGGTACTTGGTAATAAAGTACAAACCATCATGCCACCATCTTCCTAATATAATAAGTACTAAGCGGGATGGTATTTTGAAATTACTGAAAACCATCCGGTCTCTTTTTTTCCCACTTTGAGCACTGATTCTGTCTTATTACAGGGTTGAATATGTAATGGTATTTTTTTTTAAGTCCTACACATAACACCATAATAACACACAACACCAAAATATTACTAAATTGTTAATATAATAATTGAAAAGTTTTATTTTTTACTCATATTGTAATATGATATTTTAATCATTATTTTAATATTATATTTTAATCATATTGTAACATGCTTTCAGTTAAGCCTTTTATACCAAATTGTTATAAACAAAATATTATAAATGTATATTTTGAAGATTATCAATGATACAAATTTTGTTACTAAATACTAAATCCTAAAAGTTGTAGTAGCAATCAGTAAATCATACATTTAAATTAGGTTTAAAATTAAGATTAAATTTTTTGCTATCTAATAAAAAAATATATATATAAACTACAAAAATGTTTTTTAAACACGTATTGAAAAACATTAAAAAAAAAAAAAAATTGATTCATGATTTATAATATTTTGAGTATTGTATTATTTTCAACTTGCAACTTTTTTTTTTTTAAATTCTCTTTTTATTAATTTTTAAAAATAATTTTATATTAACATTTATTACAACCAGCAACCTTATCAATAATTTCTAGGTATTATTAAAAAAATAGTCTTTTAAAAAAAGACAAGCAAGTATATAAAGAAGAACTAACATACATTAAAAAGAAAAGGAATAAATATATTTAAAAAAAAACCCACCAAAATAAAGATATATAAAACAAGAGACAAGAAAAAAATGTATAAAAAAGAACAAGCATGCATAAAAAAAAATCTATATTACATCCCTTCTAGAACTTTCTATAACTTATTTCTTCATAATCTATAGAGTTTTATGCTTTAAAAGTTTATGTTTGAGTTGAGCCTATGGTAAAAACACTAATGAGAGTTATATATGATTTGATAATAATGACAAAAAAAAAAAAAAAAAAATACATTGTTTATATATATATATATATATATATATATATATATATATATATATATATTTATATATATATAAATAGTACTGTTTAAATCCATATTTCCATTTGCTGCTTTGTCAAAAAGAGCTTTTACATCCTCTGATAAAATAGGAGACGGAAGAGGTTCTCCTTCATTATGTGTTAAACCATTTGTCTCACTACCTTCTTGTATAAACGGATTGTCTATAAAAAATACTTTAATTAAAATAATAAAAAAAACAGTATTAAAATTAATTATTACATATTATTTGCATATAATATATTTATTATATATTAGTTATACATTATCAGCCTTTGGAATTAAGAAAAATGGGGTCGGCAAAAAACATTTGATACAAAGGAGTTACCATAAAACATAGAAACGAGGTCAGCATTTTTTTGCCAACCTCAAACAGTTTTAGGTTGACAGTTAGGCCGGCTTTTCCGAATGCTGACTCTAATTCCAAGGGTTGCATTATATATTATTTATTTTTTGATCAAACTAATTACTTATTACATATTATATGTTTAATAAATATTTTTACATACTTTTACAATTACATATTATTTGTTTAATAAAGATTGCATATTGATTTTTTTATTACGCATTATTTGTTTATTTGTATTGTTTATCATCTTTTTTTTTTATATTTGCTTTTTTTTTTCCCCATTAAAAAGCTATAAATTTGTAATTTAATATTTAAAAATATTTAAACAAATTATATAAACAATTAAAGAACCTTCCATTGTCAATGTCTCTTCAATTGATAGTCTTTCAAAACCAAATGGTTGAAAACCATTTAAAGCCCAGTCTACAAGAACATTAAGCCGTTTTTCATCATCTGGAAGGTCAGTCTTGCAACAACGTCTAGCAGCTTCTTCAAGCAATTCTTTAATAGCACGCAAATAGAGACCTTGCATTTTTGAAGGTAAATAGCGATTTGAAAATGATGTAAGCAACTCAATGTTTTGGAGATGCACCTAAAAAGAAACTTAGTTGTAAAAAAATAAGTAAACCATACTATAATTTGTACAGTCAAAGTCAATTCCATTAGTTTCTTAGTTACCATTTTGTACGATAGACATTTTCTAAACTGTATGTGTCATAATATCATTCTTACAGTAAATTTTAAATGTTTAACCTTATTTTTTTGTTTTGTTTAAACTCTGTAAAACAGACTTTTTTCTAAACTCATGGCTTTGTAAAAATCACAAGGTCTTTTAAACAAGTGAATGAGTCTTTTTTTTGTAAATTAATGTTTTTGTTTTTGTAAATTATTAATATATTTGTTTTTGTTTTTATTCTCACATAAGCATTAAGATTAAGATGTTTTTCTTTTCTTTACTCAATGAAAACCTCTTTACTTTACAAACCTCTCTTACAAATTCTACAGACAATTTATTTACAAATTCTACTGACTTCTACTTTATATTACTATCAAAAACAACTATTGAAACCCACATAAATATGTGTTTTTGTATATATTAATACAGTTTTTGTTTTTATTCTCGCATAAGCATCAAGATTTAGGTGTTTTTCTTTTCTTTACTCAACAAAAACCTCTTTACTTTACAAACCTCTCTCACAAATTTTACTGACTTCTACTTTGTATTACTTTTACTATATATTCTACTTTAAATTACTGAAAAACAACTATTGAAACCCACATAAATATATTATTACACTTAAATCATACAAACATATTAAGAATAATTATCACATAAAAAACTACTTAAATTATGAATCAAATGACAAAGGATATTCTAGCATTTTACATTATGCAATTACACTCCCCTTTGACTCTTAAGGGTCAAGAAGGAGCATGATTATATTGCTTAAAATGAGAGAACTGTCTGTTTCTTGAAAACTATTCTCAGCTTTAATGTGCACTTTGTTTGCTTTGGAAAAAACTTTACATTGGACTTCACTGTTTTCCAGGATCTTTTCACAATTGTCGCCCACATCTGTTTCCACATCAGGAATAAGGTATATTAGCTGAGTTTCCATTCACAACTACAATTCAATTACTATGGCTGGCTTCACTTGGTATGGCACTTTGCACTTGGTGGTTTCAACCAAACTTTATTGCCAGTTCTAAATTTTTTGTTTGTGCCATTTTCTGCCAAGAGATTTTTTTTTCTAAATCCATTGATACAATTTTAATAAATATATATATTTTGTCAATTGTAAAATCTAACCCCATTTTTTTTCAACAGCAACATTGTATCAATTTATTGCTTCCGGTGTCGAAGGAAATTTTGCTGCTTGGAAACTTTGCCGCTGTGGCATTATTTCCTACATAGCTACAGCTACATACATACCCAGCTACATAATTTCCTTGGAAAAATTGCTGCCCAGCTACATAATATCCTAGGGAAAATTGTTGCTGGCAAGAAATTTTGCCGCTTTTTTTTTTTTAAATTAAAAAAAGCATGGATGACCAAAAGTACAACAATCTCGTTGATTTAATTGTCAAAAGAATATACCCTCAAGGCATCGATAAAGTTTGCAAAGATATCTTGAGAAAAAAGTCTAAAGATTTTTTAGTAAAAGTGGGTTGATTTTTTATTATAATAAAAAAAAATATTGATCTGCAAGCCATTCTAACAAGTCAAAAAACTATAGTTCTCAAAGGTCATTCCGAAAAGCATGGAGGTGGTCACTTTGGCCGAGACAAAACATTACCAAAACTCTTAGAGATGTATTACTGGAAAGGGATGGTAGATGATATTAAAAAATTTTGTAAATATTGTGATAAATGTCAAAGAGCAAACAGGTACATTGGGTTAATAACTTAATTTTTACGATATTTTGATAAAATATATTATTGCATATAAAACTTTATAGTTAATACTGTTATATATATATATATATATATATATATATATATATATATATATATATATATATATATATATATGTAATGATAATAACTATAACTTTTAATTCTGAAAATAATAAATAAACATAATTGTGTACAATATTGTTTGCAAATAATATAAGGTGATTAAATATTAAATTAACTAAAATGATCAGTTATAGTTAACCTTGTTACAATATGCATAATATAATCTTTATAGAGTATTTTAAAAGTATTCAGCTAACTACATCCTATTAATGTTAAAGATGAAGTTTGGAGTACAATTGGAACTGATTTAATTGGATTTCTTTCTCTAACAGAAAGAGGAAATAAGTATATTATAACAGCAAAATGTTTATTCTCTAAGTGGCTTGAAGCTGCTTCCTTATCTGATAAAATAGCTACAAATGTAGCAGAATTCTTGTATTGTCTTAAAGCAAGTGCTTTACAAGACAAGGTTGCTGTGAAGTTTAAATAAGTGACCAAGGCGAGAGTTTGTAAATAAGGTACTGTGTTGGTTGTTTTTTTTGGATTAATTTGTTTAAAGTTTATCTTAAATTGTCATTTTTTAAAATTTTTTTGTATCAAACACCAACTTTTAATAAAACCTTTCATAATTATATGAAAACTATTATATTTTAATTTGGGGACAATAGAGACACCAGAGTGAATAATGTTTTCGTTAACAGTAAATGACAATGACTATTAATGTAAATAATACAAATCAATAAAAAATTATTATTTTTATTTCAGATAGTACTTTTTTCATAAACAAAAATATTAAAAAAAAAAAGTGTATATGTAGAGTTCCAAGCAGTTAATAAAATAAATCTCTTTTTAAAAAATCACAATTAGGAATTTTTAAACAATTAGCATATATTCTTAAATGTCTTGAAAAAATAATGAAAGAATAAAAAAATAAATAGAACAAGCTATTTATAGATTTTAAAGTAAGAAGAAAAGTGTATAATTTGATTTAAGAAAAAATGCTTAACTATCATTATTTTTTAATACCTTGTAGTGATCCAAAATTTTAGCAATTAGTTTTAAATAGGTTGACCGCAAAGCTGGTTTAATATTTTAAAGCATCAACATTTAAATTTTAAATATTTCCAGCAATATAAGCAAATTAGTTTCTTAAATAATCATGTTGCATAGCTGACTGCTGGGAAGGAAAAGTTTGTTTTTTACATCAATTTTAATTTTTTTTTTTTTTTTGTCAATTATTTACTTAAACTAATTGGTCATTTTAAACTTTGTTATAAAGTATTCAAATAGTTAAAAAAAATCCACTAAACTACTGCGTAGCTGACTGCCAAAACTAAATAGTTACATGTCCCAAATTTTGTTTGTTTTTTTCAATGCAATAAAATGTTTTGCCAAATATATTTTTAACTTAAAAACATTTATATTCAATTAGAAATTATTTAAAACTTCAAAACACAGTCATATAGTCAATTTAAAAATATGGAATCATTCCAGGAACCAGTTGCTTGCTCATCTAATGAAAATAAAAAAGGTGGCGTTGTGAAAACATTATAGAACTTTCAAATCATTTTAAAATTTATTTGCAATTGTGTTTAAAATTTATTTGTAGTTTACTTTTTTTATTACAGCCATCAAGATAATAAATAGAAAAGCACTGAACCAAAGGAATTACATGAGTAGAAATCATGACGAAAAGAAACACAAAGCTAAAGAAAATGTTAGACTTCGAAGACAAATGTGGAAAAAAGATTTTCAAAAAATTGCAGCTGAAAGAACAAAATGTTTAGAAAGAATGAGAAAGTCTTGACTGCAGCAAAAAGACATATCTTCATCTGTAGAATCAAATCATTCATCATTTGCAAATGTAAAAGTTAAAGGAAAGAATATAAAAAATTAAATCGCTCTCTTCCCAAAAATCCTGTTCAGTAAAAGGAACTGTTGGGTTGTTTACTCGATGAAACTCAACCATTAACTTACTTAATTCAAAAATCAACAAAAAATCTCAGAGAGAAAGACTTCGTGGTTATTAAAATTTTTTATTGTGACAATGAAATTAGTCTACTTTCCCCCAGAATGGCAGAAGGTGCATGTTCAAATCTGTCACCTGTTATATACACTAAAAGAAGCTTTTGAAGAGTTTAAAGTAAAACATACACATATATCAAATTAAGCCTGTCAAAATTTTGTCAGTTGAGACCAATTTACATTTGATGTGTATCATCAAATCCTCATAACGTATGTGTTTGCATGTTACATGAAAATATGCGTTTTGCTCTTGAATAACTTTCGCAAGGTTCAGATGTATTTTCTACAATTAAAATGGGAATTTTAATGATTCTGAACTTTATTTGTGAAAAACCAACAAAACAATGTTTCAATGCTGTTTGCAAGGTACCATTAATTTTTGATAAATTATTACTTTATCAAAATTCTTTTGACAAATTATTACTTCAGTTTGAACAATTTCAGTTGTATGTTTCGTGGAATCAGTGGCAGAAACCTCAAGCAAAATCGTATACTAAAATAGAAAAGGTTAACAAAGGAATAATTGCAGTTTTATTATCACATATTAAAGAAATGCATGCAAAGTTTATTACTCATAGTAATGTCAAAAGGAGTCAATCATCCGCATTTAAATTTAATATAGAATCAGCGATTCAAAAAGACTCAAATAAGGCTGTTATTCAAGTTGACGGAAAACTTTTTTTTACCAAAAACGAAATGCAAATAGCTCATTTTGGTCAAAATCTGATTTCTATTTTTACACGTGCAGTTTGGCATTGTCAAATTAAACTTTTTGTGCTAGTTTCTGATTCAAGCGGCCATACAAAATTATCTGTTGTTCCAAACATAAATAAAATTATCAAACTTCTATCAGACGATATTACAGAAGTTTATATTTTCAGTGACAATGCAACATCTCAATTCAAAAATAAGTGTATTTTAGCATCAATGAAAAATTGCACAGGCATTTTTTTGCTGCATTGCATGGAAAACGAGTTGTGGATGGAATTGAAGCCACTGTAAAACATGTTGCCATAAAAAATGTTTTAACGGAAAAATATATAATTTCTTCTGCTAGCGACTTGGCAATCGCTAAAAACAATTTAAAAATTACTGTTATATTACTGAATGAAAAAGAAAAGCTAGAAACAAACAACTCTCTTGGTTTGGGTGCCTTTTTTAAGAAAACAAAAAAAAACAAAAAAAAAGAATTGTGTAAATGCCATTACTTTCAAGCTTTAGACGGAAGCGTTGTTGGTAAAAAGCTTGCGCCAAAAATTGCATGATAACAAAGAAATAAAAACTTATAAATTTACATTTAGTGTCAGACATTTTAGAAGTGACCAGCAGTCTTAAAAATGACCTTTATAAACTGTAGAAACAACTTTTATATTTCTAAATAAAAGCAATAAATTGAGTATGAAATTTATTTTATGTTTTAACCTAAATTATAATAAAAATATGTTTGTTGCATAGCTAATAGTTGAAGAACTCTACATATATATATATATATATATATATATATATATATATATATATATATATATATATATATCTTTAAACATAATTATTATTTATTATGATTGCTCATTTTGTTTTTATATTTGTTTATTACTTTAATTCAAACAATCTTGTTTTTCTTCTTAGATTAAGAGTTTTTCATAATAGTTTTTTTGTTTAGGTAAACCGCAATTTAAATAAAATGCTTTGAACAAAGTGCGATGTTACAAAACAAAGTTCCAACCACCCACAGAGCAATGGTCAGGATAAAAAGTTTAATCAAACTCTTCAACGTCAACTTTTAAAATATATATAGAATATTTTATTTTCATACCGTGTCTCTGTTCAAGATTCTACAAAACAAACCCCATTTTATCTAGTTTATGGATGACAAGCTAGACTTCCTGCTGATTTGCAAATGAAATCAATAAAAAGCAATATTGAAAGTAAACATACTATTGACGAAAGTTTGAAAAATAGAGAATGTCTGTTAGGAGATGTAACAGAAATGCGATAGAATGCACTAAAAAATATTCAAAAGGCTCAGGAACGTCAAAGAAAAACTTATGATGCTAAACATTATTCTGAAAAACACTTGTACAAAGTTGGCACTCTAGTGTTAATAAGAAATAGTAAAAACTTTCCAGGATCCAATTCAAAGTTGGAGTCTAATTGGACAGGCCCATACAATACTTGTCAATGTTTAATTATTTTTCAGTTATGTAATGTAAATGCTTGCAATAAAAAATTGAAACAATTATACAATATGACTCGCTTGAAGATTTATTATCCTACATTTAAAAATATAATTCCGCATAATATTGTTAATATAGTTAAAAAATGTTCAGAGAAAAAGACTTAACACAATTTGCTATTACTTTTACACAAACAATAAAAAAAATAATATTAGACAATAAAGAATTAACTGATGAACATAAATTTTCATAAAATGATCATAAAGAAGCTATTTCCTGATATTTTTGATTTTAAGGACACTTTATTGTCATAAACTGTAGATTTAAGGCAGTAAGTAAAGAGAATCGCCATTCAGATCCACTTTATTAATTCCCACTGGGTCACCTCTTGTTCAGCAAACGGGTCAATTTCACTATATGATAGTATGAATAATAATTTAGATTCAAGTTTAATTAAGCAAATGGCCAGATGTTACAAGAACTTTGCTGATTTTGATTATGAATTTTCACCAAGTATTTTAATAAATGTTAAAAGTGTTTAACAACAGAACAAAAGTTTAGATTGTGGCTTATTTGCTATAGCAAATGCTGTTCACTAGCCTTTGGTGAACAACCAGAGGATTTAATATACAATCAGAGATTCATGAGACATCATCTTGAAAAAATGTTTCTGGATGGACAGTTAAAATTAAAACTTAAATTTAACATTATTTTAGATTTGCTTCTCAGATGAGTCGACCTTTCAAGTAATGATGGACAAAACAGCTTTTGTTCGTTGCAGAACAAACAAAATGTTTCTTGTTAAATAAATTTTTAAAAAAACGTGTTATCCTAATGTGATGGCTGAACACTGTAGCATGCATAATTTCCTGACTGCATTATGGAAACAGTCAAGCATCCAGCTTCAGTAACAATCTGGTCTGTTATTTGTGGGCAAGGTGCAGGATGTCTCTACAAAGTGGTTGGGACAATGAGGCAGGACCAGTATAAAGAAGTTCTGGAGAATCAGTTGTTTCCCAAAATGGCAGATTAGTCTAAAAATTTCAAAAAAATTCAAGAAAAAACCAGAAAATGTCAAAAACTTTATATTTATGCAAGATGGTGCAACTTCCCAAACAGCAAAAATATATATAATCTTGTGGTATTAAATAAGAGACTTAAAATTGTTAATTTTTTTTTTTTGGAATGCATTAAGAGCTTGATATAAAAACTATTACAGGTATTTCAGACACTGTTTAAGCTAATTGCTTTATATAAATTAATTAACGGTATTAAAAGTAATATTATGAATTAAATATCTTTGATTATAACAAGGAAGATTTAGATCACTTTTATACAAAAATTATGACTCATTTTAAAAGTTAAATGACTTAAAAAGCTAATTTTATCAAGATATAATTAGCTTTTTAGCCTATCATTTTCTTTGTCAATTTCGAACTTGAACTATATAAAGTGCTTTTTAATTTAAAGTACATAAGGTAAACCCATAAAAAAAAACTGACTAAAATTTAAGCTTCCACATCTTAATCACAACCCATCAAAACATCATTGGTTATTTTGCATCTATGGCAAGTTATGGAAATATGGCCAAAATAGTTTTAGCAGTAAAATTACCTGCCAGCAGCAATTTTGCCAAGGAAATTATGTAGCTGGGCAGCAAATTTTCCTAGGAAATAATGCCGCAGCGGCAAAATTTCCTAGCAGCAAAATTTCCAGTGACATCGGTATTGATATTTCGATCATTCTGTTATTCTTTTTATTGTGCAATCGCTTCTTTCCACATTTCCATTTCTTTCAGGGTAATAATTGGCTCAAAACATAATAAATGCATTCCAACTATCAAAAAAACTTCTAATTTCTTCAGTTTTAAAAGTTACCTCATTGTCTATTAATACTTCAGATGGCGCTCCTCCTTCACAAATAATAAGACAGAGAATTCAATCTATGGCAACACTCTCAAGCACTCTTGAAGGTCCGTAACAAATTATGCTAAAAAAATTATCAGTTTCATGATGTATTATATCCATGGCTAATTTTTCCCAATTTTCTTTAACATTCAAACTAACTTTCACTCATCATACAGGCGCTGGATCTATTGGGTGACACGGTTCGTAACATATTTTTACCTTTTGAACTTTCTTTTTAGTAGCATTTGGAATCACTTTACAAACAAGGTTCAATGTTTGACTTACTCCAAAATCTCCAGTTTTTTTTATGCTTACTAAAAATAACATCAGGAAATGCAATTGTTAATCTAAAACAATTTTTTTTTTTTGATGGGGGATGGGAATCATCCTTAGCCAACTATTTAACCATCCGCTGCCAACTCTTGTTAATGTGTTAGCTAAGATATCTTCCGAAGAGATTTTAATCAACTTATTATTATTTCATCAATTAATATTGTATTCTTCAATGAGTTGTTGCTTATTCTTCATTTTTATCACATTTCTCCTGTCACTTTTGACTTTATTCTTGATTTACTAGTAAATGCATCAGAAATCCACTAAAAACACTATACCAGAGTCTGTAAAAATTGTCACCTCTAGTTTCCACACTTAAGTCTTATTTATTCCTTACATCATCGTGTTTAGCTCTACCATGTTTATATGAACGTTAGACCTTTACTTTCGCAGCCATCTTGCACCTTCTACAATAATATAACAGATATCAGGTTGCTATAGGAAGGTGTACAGTCAAATTTTTATTACGTGAAAATCTTTTAAATAAAGTAACAAATTACTTTTGATCAATTTTTATTGTTTTATCAGAAAGAATACTATTTATAACTTATTTTTTATCTAAAAAATATGTATTTTTTATGATAAATATTTTCGATATTTCAAAATATCTTTTAGTAAAATGTTTTTATATATTATGCAAAATGCTTTTAAATAATAAAAATTACTTCTAATGATTTTTTATAATAAACACAATTTATTTAAATTATCAAAGAGTAATTTATACAATTATTTTTACTTATATAAATATGTATTTTTTCCAACAAAATACATGCAAGTTAAATAAGAAATTTACTAAATAAATACCATATTATTTTTTTTTTTTTAAATGATTATATTTTTTATTTAGTTAGCAAAGTTTTTTCTTTACAAAAAACGTTTACTCTTTTTAATGTGTTTTCGTAGTAAACAAAAGACAAAAATAATTAAACCTTACCGTTAATACTTACATTTTAGAATACATAACTTTTTTTTAATTTTTTTTTTAATTTTTTCTTTACAGCTTTACAAAAAATGATTTGATTCAAGTTTGATTCTTTTTTTTTATTTTCTGTTTCAAAAAAATGTCTTTTAAAATTTTAGTACTGTTTTTTTTTAGTTTTTTCTTTAGTTTTTTTTCCAATTCTATCTTAATTTAATTTAATTTTTTACATAAAAAATTGTGAAACATAAAGTACAAAGAATTATAATTAATTAATTTTTAAAACAAGTGTTGATGAAACATTAAAAAATTTTCTGACATTATTTCATGTATAAATAACATATAATATAATAGTATAATGAACATAAATAATTTATTTTTTAGTTTTTATAACTTTTTAGACTTGTTTTTGTGGTTTTTCATATATATATATGTATGTATGTATATATCTTATACTGCTGATTTAGGTGAGCAGTGTGATGCCATACTGAAATAGCCTCCTGCCTTGGGTTTCAGTACATATATCGACTGACAAATAGCCTGACTCGCAGTGGAGTGCTGCAACATCGACTGAAGATTTGGGACAGGGCAGCAAATTTTGTTAAAATTCATAAAACTCAATGTTGTATTGCTTATTTTAAAAATTTATTTCCTATTTATAAAATGAGAACTACTAATGAACTATATTCTTTAATAAAAAAAACAAATATAATTAATTAAACTGTTGAAATTCAACTCAACTGCAGAAGTGTTTGAAAACTAACATAAATGAAAAATTGCATATATTTTTTAAAATAAAGTCAAATTGATTTTAGCATGAAAGTTTTCAAAATGTTTGGATTTCAATGTTAGATACTTAATATATTTTCAATATTTTAATAAGTAAAACTAAAAAAAATTTTGAAAAAAAGGGAGGTGGGCCCTCGAATCAACAACAGGTCAAAAAAGGATTCTTTTAAAATTATGTTTTATGTTTACCATTATAGTTTTCCACTTTACAAAGTGTTACTTGTGATTTTATATTTTATTATTGCAAAGTAAAGATTTTTAATTTTTCATATCTTCATGATTAATAAAATTTTATATAATTTTATTTAAATTAAATTTTTTAGTAATTTTATATGGGTAGGAAAATATAATTAAATGGCAAAAATGGCTAGATGCTTTTAGATGCAGTTAGATGCTTTTGATTCTACTTCTACAAAAGTTCAACCATCGATTAGGTATGAGGCATTCATACTTATAGTATCTTAGCATTTAGTTTTAACTATACCATTTGTTTATCAGCTAAAACTCATACTTACCAATTTAGGAAAAAACATGTTTCAGACTTGATAAAGGTCGAGTAATTCAAATGCAAAATGCAGATTGTTCTTTGCACAATATTTCAAAAAAGTTGGATGTGGTAAATCAGCAATTCAAAGAGTTGTGTCCAGATTTATTTCTCAAAATTCAATAATCAGAAAGTCAGGTTTGGGAAGAAAGCAAAGAATGACAGAAAGAGAAGATGGATTGATTGTGAGAGAAGTGATGAAGAATCATAAGATATCAGTGAGTCAGATAAAGCAAAATTTAAACCTTGAACACTTATGTAACAATACAGTTGTTGCAAGAATAAAGATATGTGAAAAGTTTACTTCAGGGTGGAAAACAAAAAAACTTTTTATAAACAAGAAAAATCATGTTAAAAGATTAAAATGGTGCATGATATCACTTAAACTAGACTTTAGATCAATGAAAACATGTCATTTGGACTGATGAGTCACCATTTGTGCTACAATGTAGTAATCATGAAAAAATCTGGAAAAAATAAAGTGAACCATATAATCCAGAGTGCACAGGTGCCCCAGTAAAGCATGAAAAAAAAAGCATGGTTTCTCACGAACTAACATAAGTACCATTATACTTTAGTTCACTAATTAAAACCAAGTAAAACAGTATAATTATAAGTACCTCTTTCCAGATAAAAAGTTTATATTCCAGCAAGACAATAACCCAAAGCATACGGCAAAAAAAAAATAAAAGATATATACAAAAGGTTGAAATACCTACCTTTAAGTGACCAGCACAATCACCTGATCTTAATACAATTGAGAATCTGTGGTCTATATTAGACTCTAAACTCAAAGACAGAAAACCTAGCAATGAAGATGAATTATTTTTGAGACTTTTAAATGGTTGGAATTCGCTGGAAGTTAGCTTGTTGACAAAACTAGTTAAAAGCATGCGCCACAGATGCCAAGCCGTTAACGATGCAAAAGGTTATGCGACCAATATTTAAAGACTGATTGAATTTCTATTTAGTTGTAACAAGGAAAAATGTAGTTGCATTAAGTACTTTTTATTAAACAACAAAGATGTAAAAAATTAGAAACCATACTCAATTTTACCTTTTTTTTAAAAAAAATTAATTTTTCAATTTTAGTAGATTTTTACTAAATCTGTAGTTGTGTTTTAAGTCAAGATTGTGGCACAGACAATATAGCTGTTATAGTCTTGCAGAAGTGTTCTCTGGAGCTGTTATCTATACTTTCAAAACTATTCAACAAGTGCTTATCAGAGTCTTGTTTTCCAGCCTGCTGGAAAGCGGCATCTGTTACCCCTATTTTCAAAAATTCTGGAGAGCACTCTGATTCATCTAACTACTGTCCCATTAGTCTTCTTCCTATAATAAGCAAGGTTTTTGAATCTTTAATTAACCAACACTTAATCTCTCATCTTGAATCTAATAACTTACTTTCCAATCACCAATATAGATTTCGATCTTCTCATTCTACAGCTGATTTGCTAACAGTAAGACCCGATAGGTTTTATCGTGCATTAGAAGGTGGAGAGGTTAAGGCCATCGCTTTTGACATTTCTAAAGCTTTTGATAAAGTTTAACATGCTGGTCTTCTCTGTAAGCTTTCTTCATACAGTGTATAAGGTAACATCTTTAAGATTATTGAATCCTTCCTTTCCAATTGTAGTATAAAAGTTGTCCTCGATGGACAGCACTCTTCTTCTTTGTCTGTAACTTCAGGGGTTCCTCAAGGTTCAATCCTTGGCCCTATACTCTTTAATTTACATCAACAATCTTCCAGATATTCTCACATATCATAAGGTGGCATTGTTTGCTGATATACTACCATTTATATTTATCATAATAAGAAGTCAACACTCTCTGATTGCTTGGAGGGGACATTTGAGCTTGAAAAGGATCTCACTTCTGCTACAGCATGGGGCTCAGTGGCTGGTGAATTTTAATTCTGATAAAACTCAATTTTTTTTATCCTATCCTTATGGCAATAATTTAGATCTTCCTATATTTATGTATGGTAATGCACTCGATGAGTCATCTACCATTCATCTTCCAGGATTAACTCTTACTTCTGATCTTTCTTGGAAACCATATATCAAATCAATTGCAAAATTAGCATCTGCTAAGGTTGCATCTCTCTATCGAGCTCAACACTTTCTTACTCCATATTCTATTCTCTATCTCTATAAATATCAAATCTGGCCTTGTATGGAATACCTTTGCCATATCAGGGGTGGATCTTCTAATGATGCCCTTTCTATTTTAGACAAGGAGCAAAAACGCATCATAAACATAGTTGGACCTGCTCTTGCAGCCAACCTCCAACCATTATCACATCGTCGTAATGTTGCTTCTCTTTCTCTTTTCTACAAATACTTTAATGGACACTGCTTTACTAAAATTCATTCTTGTGATACTCGTCATTCAATTAAGTCTCATCCTTTTTCTGTGACTGTTCCTAAGTGCTCGAAAAACTCTTATTCATCTAGTTTTTTTCCTCAAACATCAGTTCTTTGGAACTTGCTTCCTTCATCTTGCTTTACTGATTCATTTAATTTGCAATCCTTTAAGTCATCTGTCAATCGTTATCTTGCTCTACAATCTTCATCTTTTCGCTTCCAGTAACTTGCAACTCTAATTAGTGGTTGCTTGCAGCCTTGTTGGAAGCGAAGATGTTCAACTATTTGCATAACACCCAATCAAATTTCATTTTCTTAAAAAAAAATTTCATTATAGTGAAAACGGCGAATAAAAGTCAAAATCCAGATACTACAGAAATTCCAAAACAAAGAAAAAAGTAGGAATGAGATAGAAATGAATGATTATCTTTGCATATGATGGACTTTCCGTGTAATTGCAAGTGTTATATGTGTTTTCAGAATACGAAAGTAGAAGAGAGGGAGATTTTACTTTTGTACTTTAACGAAATGCAAAATAAAGATCAACAAGACAGCTTTCTTGCTTTAATGATTAAAGTTTTAAGTGTTAAATGAAGAAGACCTCGATAAAAAGAAGAAAAAAGATTTCTTCATGACTATTCATCTTTTATAACATCAAAGTGACAAAAGATACTGCTAGAGTTCCAGTTTGCATCAATGCTATTTTATTAATTTTTGGAATTGGAAAATCAAGAATAGAAAGAATCAGAGGATCTCTTGCTAAGACTGGTAATTAAATAGAAATAAACATTTTTTATTATTCATTTACTAATTAGTCATTTAAATAAAATAAATAATGAACAAATGCTCTTTAACAACATTTCTCTCTTAAAAAGCGCAACAACAAAAAAAGATTTTAAATGAGCTTGAAAGTTAATAGTTTGGTCTAGTCAAGTTAATAAAACATTATAAAGCTACAAGCTTTATAATGTTTGATTATTTTTAAGGAGTTTCTCCTAAAAAACCAGCAAGTAAAACATACAAACCAACCTCTAGCCTTCTATCAAGTCTTTTAAAAGACAAAAAAGTCACTATGCATTATATGACACTAAAAAGCTGTATTTACCAGAGGATCTTAACTTATATAAAATGTACAATATGTACAAGGAGTGCTTTCCACAAAATATGTCAAGAAAGCTACAGATACTTAAATAATGTGTGATTATTTAAGAATATTATTGGATATTATTTACTTAACAATTTTTTTTTACACCAGGAAAATATTTGTAGAAAAATTTAAGATTAGCTTTGGTTATCCTCGTAAAGATACATGCTCAACATGCAACAAGCTCAATATTATACTTAAAAACCAAACCACCTCTGTAAAACAACTTATCAAGAGTCATCAAGATAAAGAGCTTCACTTGCAGATAGCAGAGGTGTTTTATGCCAGAAAGAAAAAAGCACGTTGTAAATGCAAAAACTGGCCATGCACCTCTTGCATTTGACTTAAAATATGAGTTGTCCTAATGTTTCTACAAACAATATTTATTATTATTGACAGCTTTCTATGCACACACTGCTTAGGATCAAATAGTGCTCACTTATTTTGCTTCAATGAAACTTACGGTAAAAGGGAGTAGGATAATGTAGCAAACATGCTGGAGCACTATTTTGACTACATTTTATCAAAAGATGTATCACATTTGCAGTTTTTTATCAAAAGATGTATCACATTTGCAGTTTTTTTGTGATTCATGTGCTGGGCAAAGTTAGAATTTGACTATTATTTGTTTTTTACACTATAATATAGTGAATAAGAAATGATTTCAACAAATCATATTATCATTATCGATAAGGGGCCACAGCTACATGAAGTGTGACCGTGATATGGTATTAGCTAACCAAAAGGTTCAAGCAGAGCTACCAATAAATTAGGTGGAAGAACTTAATATGTGTTGTATGAAACCCTCACCATTAGAAGTTATTAAGATGGAGTTAAACATGTTCTTAAATTTTTCTGAACATATCAAACCATTTTCCAAAGCCAAATGTCCGATACCAACAAGCCCTATTCATGAAATTATTTTCTCCCAAGAATTCTTTATTATGTTACGATACAGTTGTCATATCAAAAGCTATTGGAAAAAATAAGAAGTTATTACAAAAACCCCTTAGATGCTTGTAGAATGAGAGACTGCCAATCAGCTGTGCAAAGTATGCCGCATGTATAATTTACATTTCTAAAAAATATTTTCATGCTAATTTATCATGTAATAGATCATACTAATTTACAAACTTAAGATATATATATATATATATATATATATATATATATATATATATATATATATATATATATATATATATATATATATATATATATATATATATATATATATATAGTTTGTTGCATTTGTGAAGCACGAAAGGAAAAAAATGATTCTTACACCAACACATACGTCACTTTTAATTACTTTTGACTTTCGTCCAACATTTGCGTGTTGGACGAAAGTCAAAACCATTAATTTAATTACAAATTAATTGTTTTTTAAAAAAACCGCAAAAACGCAAATTTAATTGACCAGAATGTTTTTAAAACATTCTGAATGTTTTTAAAACATTCTGAATGTTTTTAAAACATTCTGAATGTTTTTAACAATATAAACAATGTTTTTATTTTTATTTTTTTTAATAAAATGTTTTTATTTTTATTTTTTTTACTGTAAATCATATAGCGCTGCTATATCGACTGACAAATAGCCTGACTTGCAACGGAGTGCTGCTACATCTACTATCTTTTAGCCTGACCCGCAAAGGAGTGCTGCTACATCAACTGAGGGTTTGGTTGGGGCAGGTAGTCTATCAATTAATAAAAAAAAAATTCCGGTCTTGCATTTTAATTTTTACTTTTTGTCAACAAAATATGTAAAAAAATTTTGGACAACATATAAGAGTTCTATATATATATATATATATATATATATATATATATATATATATATATATATATATATATATATATATATATATATATATATATATACATATATATATATATATATACACACACACATATATATATACACAAACACATATATACACACACACACATATATATATATATACACACACATACATATATATACATATATACACACACACATACACACACATGTATATATATATATATACACACATATATATGTATATATATATCCTTATTTCGTAGTCGAAAGAGACTTTTAATGTAAAAAAAAGTCTCTTTTAACAACAATTTTGCTACCTCGACAATTAAGCTACATTTTATTGTTGTCGAAAAGTTAAAACAACATAATGCGGAAGTAGATTAAGTTTTATCGTAAATAAAGCTTTTTTTAATTAATAGTGTTTTTGTTTTTGTTTTTTTAAAACATATTTTTAAAACATGCGCGGAGTGTTGCTACATCAACTATCTTATAGCCTGCTGCTACAAGGGAGCGTTGCTTCATAGACTATCTTATAGCCTGCTGCAACAAGGGAGTGTTGCTACATAGACTATTTTTTAGCCTGACTCGCAATAGAGTGCTGCTACATTGACTATCTTATAGCCTGACTCGCAACAGAGTGCTGCTACATCGACTCAGGGTTTGGTTAGGGCAGGCAGTCTATCATTTAAGAGAAAAAAAATTATTTAAGTTTTTAACTTTTTTCTGGTCTGGTTTATTAGCGCTCTCTTTAAAACTACAGTTTATGGAAGAAACTCTTTGACTACCATGCAAGACTATTTATATATATATATATATATGTGTGTATATATATATATATATATATATATATACATATATATATACATATATATATATATATACATATATATATATATATATATATATATATATATATATATATATATATATATATATATATAATAAATCAACTTGTCAATTATTATATATATATATATATATATATATATATATATATATATATATATATATATATATATATATATATATAATAATTGACAAGTTGAACTAATATTTTTAGGTTGTGTAACCTCAGATACTTTGTGATCTCCATACCAACGGATCCAATGACATTCATTAGCTGCTGGTCTTTGACAAATTACTCTGTGTGAAACTACCATTCCAAACCACCAATCATATCCTTTTAGTTTCCCTAAAACCAGATCACCAATTTTGATCTAAAATAAGCAAAAAGATTTGATACACTTAACTATATATATATATATATATATATATATATATATATATATATATATATATATGGGAATATAACAGTGGTAGATGTAATTATCAGATTGAGAGCAATCCTAAAATCGGTACACTCCAGTTATAAGTTAAAAGATTTAGTCAGGATGGCTACAAAACTTTTATACTGGAAAACATGTTTCTGGTATTTGATTCTCCTAACTGTTCATAAGCTAATGGAACATTGGATGCAATAACTATATAAAACATTTTTTTAAAACATTTCAAATATTTATATCTTATTTGGTTTTGGTCCTGCATGTGTGTGTAGTACGCACCTTAGGTGCACACAAAATTTATTTTGTATTAAAGAATTGAGAGAGGGTTGTAACCTCAATAAAGTAGCCTCCTTAACTGTAGTTCCTCTTTCAGCCTTGGGGAGGTGAATAACATTAAAAAAAGTAATTAAATATTCCATTATATGTTTTTTGGAACAATGATTCAGAGTTCATTTAAATCATTATTTACATGCATGAATGACACCAAAACACATACATGCAAACTGTATGTGTATTAGATATATGCAAAAAATTTTTTGACCAAAAAACATTTGTATTGAGATATGAAATTTGATAGTTATATAATTTTGAGGTTTTTCACCTATCATTAAATTTAAGTCTTAAGAAATGAATCTTAGGTATGCATAAAGTTAATTAAAGTATAATAAGACTTTAGTATTGATGTATGCAGGGCCAACCACATTTGTTTCGAAGTGAGGGGCACAACCATCAATTTTAAAAAAGTCTTCTATATCTAGAATTTTCTTTAAAAAAAAAACCCTGGTGTCATCGGCTCTGTTATGACTTGTTTATATCTAACGGTTATATAAATTTCTATATCTGATGGTTATATAACTTTCAAGGATTTTTCACCTTTCTAACTCACTGTGTAACAGTTGGTTACAAAACAGTTGGTATGATTTTTGTGGTTTACATATACACTTTTTCTCCCTTTATACATTTAATAGACTTTAGTTTATGATACTATTGATATTAATTAGGTGCTTAACTATATTTATTGTACTAACAATGAAAAATGATTATTAACATACATTATAATGTATTTTAATAAACATTTTTCATTGTAAATTATATCAATGTAAAATATATAAATATGTTTTTATACAAAAGTTGTATCAACAATAAAATTAATACTATTTACATACTATTTATAGCTTTAACTAAAGATTTTACTGTGAGAAATGTAGCGCCAATTATTTTGTTTAAAATTTTAGAAAAGTATTCTTATCTTTTTTGTTAGTTTACATAATAAATGCCTTTTTAAATTTTTAAATGAATATATTTTTTTAAATTTGCAAATAATAAGTTTTAAATTATTTTTGCTTGTATGAAAAGTTAACATAATTTTTAATATTGAAAAAATTTGATTTGTGACTTATTTAAAGTTGAATTTTAATTCTTTAGTTAATTAAAAAAAAGGTGACGTCATTTAGTCATTAGTCCATTTTTGTGTTGCATCACCTTGCATAATTAGTTCTTTTTAATATAATCAAATCTTCATTTCTTTTTTTAGCTGTTTAATGTAAACATTACTTGACTTGTAACTATAGATAAAGATGAATAATATATATATATACAATGAGATACCTACCTCAAAAATAGTAAAGTTAATTTTAAATCACTTTAAAAAATCTTGACTTAATCACTAATGTCAATGTTTTTTGTTTTTTTTTTTACTTTTATAATAATGTTTATAATGTTTCAAAGTATGCCCCCTCATGCATGAAGTGTAAAAAAACAAACCAATCAAGCGAAGCATTTGGATAAATGAACTATGAAGCATTTAGCGTAATCACTAGATGAACCGGTCAACCATGACATGTTAAACAATCTTGAGGAATATATAAAGACAGGAAAGAATAAACAAATGTAATAATAATTAGATGAAAATGAATGAGATAATATATAAAAACATATATACAGAAAAGGAAGACAAGGAGAGTGTAGAAAGATAGTTGGTTAGAGATAAATTCAGGATACAGATTTGAATAATAAATAATAAAACATTAAAAGACGAATATTTATTAAGATTATTTGTTATACTGGATAGAAATGCTAAGATTATTCTGCTGTTGCATCTCTTTGTCGTGCTTGCCACTTTCTTACTCCAGATTCTGTTTGTAATCTCCATAAATTACTAATCCTTTTTTTTATGTAATACTGTTGCCATTTTTAAAGTAGATCTTCAAATGATGCCTTTTCTCATTCAAGACAAGGTGCAAAACCGCATTGTAAACACAGTTGGATCTGTTCTTGAAGCCAACTTTTAACCATTGTCATACAGTCATGTTGCTTCTCTTCCTCTTTTCTATAAATATTAAAATAGACACTGCTCTAAAGAGCTAGCACCTTTTGTGCTATCTACTTAAATTTATTCACATGTTACTTGTCATTCAATTAAGTCTCATCCATTTACTGTGACTGTTACTAAGTGCTCAAAATTTTTTGTCTAGTTTGCTCCCTTAATCTTGTTTTACTAATTTACATAATTTGAAATCTTTTTAGTCAGCTGTTAATCAATATCTTGCTTCTTAAGCGTCTTTTTTTTCTTCCAGTAACTTCCGAATCTAACAGTGGTTGCTTGTAGTCTTGTTGGAAGTGCATATGTTTAAAAAAAGAAAGAGAAAAAAGGTCAAAAAGGAATTAATAAAGAATATATTGTACATTACTTCTATAACTTGTTTGTCCCGACTACCCAGAGTTATACTTCATGGTGATTATGATAATTAATCTATGTATTGCGTGACACTTTTGGAGTCACTGCCATATCACAAGTGGATTTTATCTCTACTTGGGCCAAATAACCACGCTTTATCTCAAGTTTATAACATGAGTTGTCTACACTCAGGTAAAGTCTGCTTGTTCACAGAACCTAATAAACCTCACTAACCAATCCTCCTTTGACCCTTTGGAATTATTAGATACAAATCCATTTAAACAAGACAATAGCCACTCTCCAACAAAAGAGACTGTTAAAAATGACATGCGCTTTTTTTTTTTTAAACATCTTTGCTTCCAACAAGGCTGCAAGCAGGATCAGAAACAAGACATAAGTCGAGTAGAGAAGGTAAATGATTCGGGTTGTCAGGAAAGCGAGTTGGAAAGTTGACTATTTGAGTTAGAGATTGAGAAAGGCAAAAGTTGTGAGCCTTAATGCCTGCAAAGTCACTGACACGAGAGCCAAGCCATTCAGTGTGATGAGCATTAAAGTCACCAACAACAACTGTATTGGCAGATGGATAAAGAGAGAGGGTTAGTCAATTTGATCAGAAATAACATCGAAAAGAGAGCAGTTTTGAGAAAGGAGAGTGATTAAATAAAATGTTATATAAAACATAACATGAATTTAGAATTAAAAAAAACACTTTAGGATGTATTATTATTTTTGCAGCTCTGGTCACAAACCCAACCCCAGCTATTTTTTATCAAACCCAGCCCCAGTCAAATTTCAATCCTGTCGTTTACGACCTATTATGGCAATTTATAAATAGCTAATGAGTCTCTGCTTCAAGTTTTAGGACAACTGGTATGTAGCATTGACATATTTGAATACTTTGTCATGATTGCAAATAATTTAACATATACCCTAATTTTGGGTTACGATTTTATGCGTAAATTTGGCATAAAACTGAACTGTGGACAACATTTAGTTACATTTAAAGGTAAATTTGATGTACCTATGATCATGGAACTTATCAACAACATATTTGCCATCGGAGAAATTATTTACAATACACTAATCTACTGTAAAACGCAAATAATGGATTTGATAACAAATGGGCGACTGTTCACGAAAAATATTTATTTACCAACCCAAGAATGTTATGTCAAGTCCAATAGAAAAGCACAACAAGATAAAAAGCAGACCAGAAATAGATTGACAGCAATTCTCCATTTAAGTAGTCTGGAAATATACAACAAATCCTTTGAGAATTTCTTTGAGATTTTGCTGCTATTCACTGTTTTGTTGTTTACAATGATGATTTTGTTTCATGATGATTCTGAGTCTGAATTCTCAGATTGTTATACAATGATACTGTTTTGTGCTGACATTATTCTTCCCCAAAAGGAATGTTACAAAGTTAGCCCACTCACACGTAAAGTGTTTAAAAATAAACTAATCAAGCGAAGCACTTGGGTAAATGAACCAATGAAGGGTTTAGTGTAATCGCTAGATGAACCGGTTAATGTAATTAATGTTAATGTAAGTAATGCCAAACAATTTTGAAGAATATATAAAGACAGAAAAGAATATACAAATATAATAATAATAAAATATAATAAAATGACAAAAAATAGAAAAAAAAATTTTTATAATTTTTGACAATGAGACAGATGAGTTAGTATAAAAAAAACAGGAAAAAAAGGAAAAAAATTTTAGAGATAAATTTGGGAGTTATATAATAAACAAAACATTTATAGACAAATATTTAGTTAAAAAAAATTTTTTTATATTGCATAACATAAAAAAGGAATTAATAGAGAATATATTGTACTTTACTCCTATTATTTGTTTGTCTCAACTACCTGGAGTTGTGTTTCATGGTGATTATGACAATTAATCTACATACTGCATGCCAAATAAATAATATTATTCAATTTTTGTTTTGTTTTTTAATTAACAGGTAAATTAACAGTGCAAATTAAATCAGTGAAATGTAACATTTGAAAGTATTTCATAATTTGAATATTTCAAATAATTCATTGAAATACAATATTGTAAACTCTAGAACGGCTGCTGCAATAAATGAAATTGTGTTTGTATATGAAGATATGTTGACAAAATAAACAATTTTCTTTAAAAATATAATAACTTACACTTGGAAAAAATTACTCTGTACAGACATAAACTCACAAAATTTACTGTGGAGTAATGTTGCTGAAATGTAAGAACTGTTGAAAAGTTTAAAACACTTTTAATAAGATTCTTTTTTTAAATTAACTTTTATTCATTTTCTTTCTTTAAGTGCAACACATTACTTTGTTATTAAAAAAAGTTTGAAAAAAATTAAAAGCAAAAAAATTTCATGCATTACCTGAAAAAAATCACTGCCTATTTCTCTGCTAGAGGTTTTATCATTTTTTTTGGAGGAATACTTATTTTCAATTACACACTTTTGTTTTTTACCAATTGTAATGGAGGCGCCAGATACAATGTTAGGTGAAACACTGGATGGAGTTTGATTTTTAAGTGAACATGCACGCTTTGGTGTTTTTTCATTTAGTAAAGTTACATCTAACTTTATACCATCTTTATAAAGTCTCATTGTTTGATTTGAATTCTCCTTTAAACAGCTAGTTTGAAGAGGTGTGGAGTTGCTGTGAAAAGAAGCATGTTTACTGTTGTATGAAAAATCTTTGCATGTCACACCATTGTGTTCTATGTTGGAGAGTATCTTATCAGGAGATCTTTTAATGGTATGTGTCATTTTTTCAGAACAATCCTTTCTGACATGATCAACTTTTTTTAAAAACCAATCTTGCGCATTGTAATTCTCTATCACCGTTTTTTGACATTCTAAATTTGTAGATTGTGCAGTATGATAGATAATTGAAGATTTCAAAACATTAATTTTGCTCCTATTTTTTACATTGCATAAACTTTGTTTGGAATCCACCTCATTATTGTTTTTAAATGAGTTTTTAGAACTATGTTGATCACTAGAAAAATAATTCTCTGAATCCTCTAAATTGGGTGATAAGGAATAACTTTTCAACAAAAAACCTATACTTTCAGAATTATCTTCACTTGTTATTTTGGAAGACTCTACATTATTTGTATCAGAAGAATCTATAACAAAATCAATACTTTGATTCGATGAAGTGTTAGTGAAATCTAGATTTCCTTGACATGGTTCATTTTTGTCTTTAATTACTGAAAAAAAAATTTAAAAATTTTGAATATAAGAATGTGTAAATATATTTAATGTACATGCATATATATATATAAATACAAACATATATTTACTGAATGATAAAGGTCAGTGATATTGCAATTTTGTCTGATTTTTTAGCATTTCATATTATATCTATTCTTCATCAAAGGGTTTTCTCAAACAAATTAATATTTTCTTTAATTTAAAATCAACGCTTTTAAAGATTATATTATATGTTATATTTAGCATATCAGAGCTCGAATTAACGCAAAAAAAAAATCTAATTGCAAAAAAAAAAAATTGCCCCCCTTCCCCCCTCCCTATTCCTGGCGCCACTTTGCAGTAATGGGGGAGAGGGGTTGCGTTAGTACAAAATTGTATCTTTAGTACAATAGTTTGTTATTTTTATTTTTTAACATATTATCTCTCATATTTAAATATTATCTTATAGTTTTCTCATTTGGTAAAGTTTAAAATAGCGTAAGTTACTGTTATAATTTACAGCATAAGTTATAATTTAAAGTTTAAGTTGCAGTTATAGTGTAATGAGCAAGTTATGCATCTAATACTATTAAGATATTACTTTTAGTAATTGGTTTTACTTAACATGATGCTTAAAAAAACAAAAGTAAAAACACAAATATTCAAACCACTTTATAAAACTATTTAATACGTTTGTGCTGATGATAAAACACGTTTTACTTTAAAAGAGTATTGTAAAAAGCTTAAAAACAACAAAACAAAATGCAAAGTTGTTTTAATAATATAAAAAGCTTGTATTAATGTAAAACAACCTGTGACGCTGTTTTATTGCTGCTATCACAGTTTATAATCTTAATAACATAAAAACATTACCATCATAAAACTTTAAACTTTATATTTGTGCAAAAACGCGACTATAGACCATACGACTCTATAATCTATAGGCCAAACAAGTAAGTTCAAAGCAAAAAAACATTGGATACCATGTTTTTTATAATTTGTTTCTTGTTTTTATTCAATCTTAACATTCAAATTGTTTTGCAATAAAAAGTGAAATGAAAAAATGGTTTGGTTTGGTTTAATAAGTCGAATTATATTTCCTTAAGTTTAGGAATAAGCTTAAATTATTTTTATAGAAAAAAATTTCTTTGGACAGAAGTAAAATAATTTATTAATTTTAATTTTAATTTTCTATAATTTAGTTTTTATTTTAACTTTTGCAATCACTGGTGTAATGTTTACAATAAAATGTTTCTACTTTTAAAACTATTTTCAAGAAACAATATAAAATTAACTATTCATAACGTTTATGATTTAAATAAAACTTTCTTCCTCACTTGCACTTTGTTCTAAATCTGATATTGTAGCTAGATATATGTTTAACTTTCAGTAACCATTCTTGCTATGCTGGGTATTACGGACTGGATATTACGAACGCTGCTGAATTAAATTTATAATTATTAAGCGTTAAAATTCTTTTAAATTTTTCTAATTTTTTTTTCAATTTAATATTTCAATCGCAAAATTATTTGAATAAGAGAATTATAGAAGACTAAAATTCTTTTGTTCAAATTTCTTTTTAAATAAAATTCCTAAAAACAACTTGCGCATAGATTATAGAAAATACTCGATTTTGATATTGCTTTAAATAAAATATAAAAAAATTAAGTTTTTAAATTGCATTCTTTCTTTTTTTTATTTAGATATTGTAGTTTTATAATATAAATCTATTAATTTAATTTATCTACATACAAAAATAAAATAAAAAAATTTAAAGCAAGTGTTTGGTAATTTATAATTTATAATTATAGTTTATGTGAAATATTAAAATGAAAATAAAGAAAAAATTTGTTTAAGAATTGAAAATATTAAAACTTAAAATAAAAATTATTTAAAAACAAATTTAAAATTTTAATGAATGATATATTGGCTGTATAATTTTTCTGATTATTTTAATGAGTATGAAGAAATATGAAGAATGTGAGAGTATGGGCACCCTTCAAAACCAACCAAATGAAATATAAAAAACTTCACGATAAAGTTAAAACCAATATTTGATTCACTGGATTTGATGACTGCAGTGAACTGACTTTAGTGAGTTAACTCAAATATCTTCAAAAAAATGTTTATTTGATGTTAAATAAGTTTTTAAATAACATAATTAAGATGTAAAATGACCATATGAACAATGATGACATAAACAAGCTATTTTGATGTTTAAACAAGTTTTTTTGAAACATTTTCACAATTATGATAAAACAATCAAAATTTATTTTTTAAAAGCAGGTGTAGTGCTATCAAACCAGCTTCATTGGCAAATACAGATTAATATATTTACTTCTACTATCATAATATATTTACTTCTACTATGTTTTATTGACACAAATTACTAACACCTTATACCTTATTACAATTACTAACAAAATGTGGTAGTGGTGTAGTGGTAAAGCGCTCGCTTCATAAGCGAGAGGTTCCGAGTTTGATCCCCTCCACGTCCCTGGTAGTACCACACTCAACTTGTTTCTCCACGCAGCGGCCTTGTTCCTCAAGGTTCGTGTTTCGGAGTTATAGAGTTGAGAGAGGGTTATAACCACTATTAAGTAGCCTCCTCATCTGTAGTGGCCTTCTCGGCCTTGAGGAGGTGAATAACAAAAAAAAAAAAAAAAAAAAATACTTATTATTTGTGTCAAATAATAAGTAATTTGTATTAGAATATAACAAACTTGAAACAAACCATTGCAAAGACTAAAAATAGTTTGGCTGTAAAAATTTCATCCTTAACTTAGAAATAACCTCTGAAATAAACTCTGACTTAAAATTGCCCAGTCTTGGGGCTCTTGGCTGAATAAAGGCTGGAGTTGGTTTCTTGATAAAAAATACTTATTTTTGGCAAATATTAACTGCATCCAGCTACTGTCTTGTTGAAGGCCTCCTAGGCAAAGACTTTAGGGTTTAAGTAGAATAACCTTGTTGAGCAGCCTCTCACTTTTTTTATCTATTACCATAGATGTAAACCTGTGTTACATTGTTTCCTGTCTAGGATAATGAATGCTGGATCTTCTTGACTTAACTCATAGATTTTTGCTTGTGCCTCCTGGATAGTGGCTATGTAATTTTTCCTGTTATTTCCTAACAACAGCACAGCTCTAAAACTCAGTTTAATGATTCTGAGGCCAGCTGGTAGTAAGGTTGCCCTAACTCTGTGGTAGCTCAGAGACAGATTATCATTCTGAGACAAATTTTATCAGAAAACCTCTGACATTCTTACATATTTATTGATTGCACAAAGCCCTGCCACAAAATATGACATAAATAGCCTAAAAGTTTAGACCCATATAAACATTTTTTAAGTGGTTGGGTGAGAGATCTTGGCATTAAACTCTTCAGTAATGAATCCATATACTTGGTTTGCAAAAAAGAAATTTAATTTTACTTATCTTTTATATAGCTTCATAAACTATTTTTATAAATTAGCTTTCATATTAGTATTTATGCAAAATTTATGTAGTTGCAAATATAAATACTCTATTATTAGGTCATACATTCTTAATGATTAAATAAGCTACCAACATCGACATGGATCATAGCTCATACGAATGGTGATGTAATATGTGCTCACTACAACTGCGTGGCTGGCTTAGGTGAGTCTTGTTCAAGCATTATTATTTTTTATTGATGCAACTGCCCAAATGAGAGACACTTGGATGTTGCCTCGTTTTACATCACTAGATACTATTAAAAGTTTGATGACACACTTAAAAAAAAATTGTGTAAAAAAAAAAAAAAAAAATGTCACTGATAAAGGTAAACTGTCTAATCCTAGTGAAAATGTTGTTAATAAAAGTAAACAGTCATGCTCTGAAATGTAAAAAAGACCTTCACAAAAACATGTTAACATATTTCAAGCAACTGAGTTTACGTAGTTCTAAACAAGCAGTTTTATCCGTAAAGGTAACCTCCTTATAATGATGTTAATTTTATAGATAATAAAAATATTTTACCAATAATAAAAATATTTTACCCATAATAAAAATAACCTCCTTAAATATAAATACCTCCTTATGACATATATTTATATATTCCAAAACATCATGGTAACTTACTACCTAACAAGTTATCTGATATTTATGATACAAATTCAGTAAGTATTAGTTACATAGAATTTTCCGAAGATTGTAAAAATATTGAGTTTATTCAAATTGAACAACAAATGGCTGTCGAGAAATCAATAAGAAACCAAGCATTATAAAAAAACTGGTTTTAATACCTGGTAATGATAATGCGGTTTATTTTTGTCTACAGAGTATTTTTATATGGGAGCATTACACTGGTGCCATTGTTTATTGCTCTTGTTGTAGTGATGGGTGTGTTGAAATATAATGTCCATTTAAACATAAAGTTTTTATTTTTGAAACTGTTAAAAACATCAAAAACTTTTGTTTACAAAAGATTGATAGTGTTACAAAGTTATCAACAAAGCAGACATAGATCCATTTATATCTATATATATCCATATATATCTATATATATCCATATTACTATAAAATCCAAACTCAGATAAACATATGCAAAATAAAGTATTGAGATTTTTTTATTTACACTAAAAAAAGATTACCCCATAGAACACATTTTCCTTTATGAAAAGTTATGGCAAAAGATTATTAAAGAGTATGAAATAAAGTTTAAATATGTAATACTCCCAGAGCTAGTAGTTAAGTATTGAACACAAAAAAAAGAAAGAATATCTTTAAATATAAGTATAGAATACTCTAATTGCAAGGGAAAACAAGATGGCAAGCGCTTTTCAAACAAACAAATCAAATTTCATTTAAAATGCTCAAAAATCAAAGAAGAAATGGATATGTCAAGATTGTAAACAACTTTCTATTAAAAAAAAAAATATCAAAAGAATCATTTCAATTAGAAACATTTTCATAACTATTTTAGTTTATATTTTCAAGTATTATTAAGTATAGATATTAAAAATATATTAAGTAAAGGGCAAGATACACAATGAAGTGAGTCTTATTTTGTGGTTGATGCAGAAAAATAAAGGACAAGAAACACAATAAACTATTTTATTTTGTGGTTATTACACAAAAGTAAAAGACAAGAAACACAATGAATTGAGTCTTAATAAATACGTACAAGTAAAGATCAATTCACTTATAAAACTTATAAAACAAAAAGAAACAAAATTGATTGAGGATTTTTTAGTGGTTACAGACATGTAAATAACAAAATACAGACATGTAAAAAACAAAAAAAAACAATGAATTGTGTCTTACTTTGTGGTGATTATACATAAATAAAGGACAAGAAAAACAATGATCGAGTCTTATATGACAAAATCTACAACTTTGATAAGTTTTTTATTTTGAATTTCCAACAACAAATATTGCTTTACCTATCGATTTAAAACACAGCAATTTAATACCCATAATATTTTGGGCACAAAAATATTAAAGAAATTTAAACAATCAAAATAACAACACAATAAGATCATAATAATATAACAAGGTATATAACAATTTTAACTTTAAATAATGAATACTGATTATACAAAATGTCAAATAATTTTAATATTAAAACATTGAAAAATGAAAAGAAAAAATAGAACTGCAAGATGTCGTAAAGATATGACAAAAGTATAGTAATAATACAATCACCATTAAATTTACCATTAAAGGAAATGTTTTTATCAAATTGAATTTCTTACAAAATCATAAGTATAGTAAAGGAAAAAGAACTATAATAAAATGATATCACATAAAATATAGCATATAAATATATAAAATTGAAAATAAAAAATTGAAAACAAAATTCAAACAACCACAGACATTGGCATATAATGTCATTGGGGCTGTTACTATGAATGGATTTTTTTTTTTTAGCAGTAACTCAGTAAATAAAAAATTTAGATTAAAAAAAGAGATTAAAAAAACAACAACAATCAATCAAATATATAATAACATAATAAACAATACCATGTGCTGTAAATCCATTTAATCCCCATTCGAGTAATTCATTAAGATACCCTTTCTGACCAAACAATATTTTGAAATTATTTTGTTCAGCTAACTCTGATAAAAATTCTTTAACTGCTTTTTTATACAAAGGTTTTTTCATTTTAGCTTGATTGAACTTGCCACTAAAATCATAATGGTGTCTTAATGAGTGTAGAGGAACCTAAATATGTTATAAAAACTAAAAGTGATTTAAGATAAAAACTAAAAATATAAAAAATTAAAAAAACATACTTAAAAGTTGGATTTTATTTACAACTTTTATCCTTAATTCGAATCTACAGAGATTTCTTTATAGATATTAGGGAAAAGTTGATTAGCCCCGGACTGCAGGTAACTCCGCACACTTGATGTACAGATTAAACTAAAGTAGCTATGTTATTTAAAATACTATATAAACATTATTTGAGTGAAAATATGACACATGCAAAATATCTATCATAATATGCCGAAGCGATTAGCTGGGAGTACAAGATATTGTTTCCCACCGCCAGAAGAGCAATTTATCATCATATTTGATTAACATATTAGTATACCTAATAAAAAAAATAGCATAAAAAAAGTTTTGTTCAAAACCTTAATTCACTGGTTTTAAAACTAGTTTGGTATGATCAGGTGGTATCGGACACATGTTTGCAGGGTGGTTCCCGACAACTTAATCATTTACATATTAAATATGAGCAACTTTTTTGTATAAATAATAATACATTTAATATAATAAACAAATCCATGGTAGTAATTCATTTAATTCCAATAAAAAGACCTAAGAATTGAAAAAAGTGTTTTTAAAGTGTTTATTTTTTTAGTAAAAATCTAATGTTTGTATTTCTAAATGATGACATATTCAATCCCATTCCTTATATATTAGAGGTAGCTTTTAAAGGCAATTTTTCTTTTAATGTGTTGAGATCAGTCCAATGCTAACTAATTATATATTACATTTGTGTCACACGGGTAAAAAAGAGGTAATATCATGATTAAACTATGTGTATGAGGTAACGCTCTAATTTTGAAACATGCCTTTTTTCTAACATTTTTTCTTTTATGTTTTGTATATTATTAAGGTACACACTAATTATTTTTTTGTTTCTAATTTGATAAATGTTTATACTTGTAAAGAGGTCTTTTGACTTTTTTTTTCTGTTAGTACACGTATACAATCTATTTTTTCCTTAAGTGTCCAAGGCTTAAACTTTCCCCTACTTTCTCTCCCAACCTGGCTGCCATGAGTGTTTAACATGGAACACTCATGGCTGCCATTAAACCCATGTTTATTGCAAGAAAAAGTCTTTCAGCAGTTCTTAAAATTAAACTTAAAATTATGTAAATGTTTTTTAGGAGGTTTCCAGATTTACTTTTTAAGTTTTTTTACAACTTAGTTATGTTCACATAACAAAAAGGGGTATATAATATGTACGTATAATATTTATAGAACTATAGAATTGTTTTGTTTTTTATTTTGAAAAATAAAAAAAAAAACAAGTTGAGGATTTCAACTTTCTTTGTGCTGACCATAACTGCTTTATAAGCAGAAAGGAGCCTTAAAAAGTATGTTTTTAAATCAAAACATAATTGAAAATCCTAATTTTTTTATTTAAAATATAAAATTTTTCAAAAATTGTTTTACATTAGATGAAAGGAAGTTATAAAGTTATATAATATCAAGGTATTAGCAAATTTGGAGGTTTACAGTCATTTTACTTCCATTTAAACATTCTGAACCGAATGCAAAACAATGACACAATTTAGAAAATCATCAAAGTATTATAGTTTGTTTAAGTTTTTATGAGTCAACTGATGCGCTTAAATCTAAAATTGCATGAGGCATTGTTGATGTGCAAACGGTTAGATTATCAAATCTGTATTTCTTATTAAAATTGTCATTATCATAAATAATATATTTATCGAATATACGTTATTTATCTATATAGTATTATTATCTATATAGTATTATTTATCTATTATAATGTGTATCTTTTGTAATTTTATTAGATTATTTTTAGAACTACTAAAGTTTTATTACTAAAGTTTATTTTCAAGGTGTTAAAAGTAATAAAACATTTTCGATTTTGCAGATGATGTATTGAAATTTAACAGGGTGTTTAAATTAAAAAAGCTAGCGATGACATTATTTTAAATATAAGTGGCTTTTTATATTTTGTTGGTTTTATATAACTTTATGTTAGATGTTTATGTTTTATATGAACCTAATTATTTAGTGCACTGTTATTTTAGAGTGATGATAATAACAATACTGGTGATAAGGAATACAGGTTAGATTTTATAAAATTTATTTTACTTTTACAAACCTTTTATAAACTTTACATCTGCTTATTTTGTTTTGTTTCTTTCATCTTTTTTTTGTTTGTTCAAAATGTTTAAAATCAAATAACAATATTTTAATTTGTATTTTTATTTGTGTCTCAGTTTATCACAAGCCAGGGGGTTTTAATTTAAATCTTTATTTTTAATTTATTAGTTTGTATTTATGTTAATGCGATGAAGTTATGCAATTATTTATGCAGTGTTCTAAAAATACATTTGTTTGACTAGTTGCTAAGTTGTTGTGAAGTTTCAATTTGTATTTTTCTCTTTAGATAAGAAGATAATGATGAAATTAAGCTGCCAGGTATGTTAAATTTTAATAAATTATAATTTTTATTAACCAAAATGTGCATAGAATTGTAAATAAGAAGTTTTTAATTTCATTGGACAATTTTACCATAAAAACTTTTTATTATTTTATTATTTATTATAAAAGATATAATATTATAATTTATTCAAATAAAGGTGTCATCAGTAAGCTGAAATCTTAAGATATTTTAACTTTTTTCTTTAGATATTTATATATTTTTCTTATCTTTATACACATTAGAACAAAGACTTATTATGATAAAAGTTAGTAAAGATGTATAGAATATATATATATATATATATATATATATATATATATATATATATATATATATATATATATATATATATATATATATATATATATATATATATTATATATATATATAGATAGATAGATAAATATTTACAGCATCAAGTTTAGTTACATAAAGAAACTAAAGTGTAATGTTGATGTGATTTTTCTTAATAGTATACTTAACCCTGTAAATATTTCTCATTTGTCTCATTTTTCATCAATAATTAAAAAAAAGTATGTTGGCATAAGGGCAAAAAAATGAAAAGCAAAAAAAAAAATTATAAAGGTGCAACAAATTATTTTTCATCCTATATAATCAAAGGGTGAAACTTTATAGCTATTTTTATCAAAAAAATTAACTTTAGGTTTATTATCCAACTTTGTAAAAAAACAAATTGGCTTTAACATTATATAAATTAATGAGATTTTAATCGCTAAAAACATAAAAATTGTTTTTCTTAGTTAGGTATAAAATAAATTTACTCTAGACTTCACCTAATTCTGAGGAATTAGGTGAAAATGATTAATCTTATAGAGATCAGCATCAGGTTGGCAAAAAAAATTTGATACAAAGGTTTTACCATAAACCAGAGAAACAAGGTCAGGGATTTTTTGCTGACCTCAAACAATTCTAGGCCAGCATTGCCAAATGCCAACCCTTATTCTAGGTTGGCATTGCCAAATGCCAACCTAGAATAAGGGTTGTTTTTAATAAGAAGGATCATATATTTAATAGGAAGTTTTGTTACATTTTGTTTACAAAATGAAAAATCTAATTTTGATTAGATTCTTTTTCTTTTTCTTTTTATTATTTCTATAGTTTTGCCTTCATCATCTTAAGATGGTTTATTTTTCATCTTAAGATGGTTTATTTTTCATCTTAAGATGGTTTATTTTTCATCTTAAGATGGTTTATTTTTCATCTTAAGATGGTTTATTTTTCATCTTAAGATGGTTTATTTTTCATCTTAAGATGGTTTATTTTTCATCTTAAGATGGTTTATTTTTCATCTTAAGATGGTTTATTTTTCATCTTAAGATGGTTTATTTTTCATCTTAAGATGGTTTATTTTTCATCTTAAGATGGTTTATTTTTCATCTTAAGATGGTTTATTTTTCATCTTAAGATGGTAGGTTTCAAGATGGCAGGTTTAATTTTCATGTTTAACTGCAAAGATTATGTATTATGACCATGTTTACTTAATATTGTTGTTATTTTATTTCTTCAGTTCTATTGGTGCTTTACCAACAATCAATAGTTTACTTTATTCATATTTATTTAAATATTGTTTTAATTTAGTAAATTTTAATTATTTGAAATTTACTATGTAAACCATTAGTAAATTAAAAAAAAATTTAATAAGTCACAATCAAGGTGAAATAACTTTACCTTTTGGTTACATTATAAAGTTTGTTTTTACAGTTACTTATTTATGTTTTTGCTAATTTGTACAATAGTTGTCTTAGCAATTCTTTCAAAGTCTTTCAGATTTTGACTATTTTTAACACTGCTTTAGAAATTAATGTAATATTGTCTAATAATATTACATTTTTATGAGTTGGCAAAATCTTGCCAATTTATAAGACAATATGTTGTACTTACTGTAAGTATATGTTTGGGTTTTTATCCAATAATATAGGAAGTTCCTTAATTTATTTATAATCTTTTTTATACCACAGTCAATAATGACTTGTATTTCGAGTCCTATCTTTTTAAACAGAGTTTTTTTGCACATGGCCTTACATAATGTCCTTTTATAATTTAAACTTTGTTCTTCAATATCTTCATTAATATGCATTTATCTGCTTGATAAATTAAACATGTTAATTATATTATATGATAATTTGACCTAATCATAAAATCAGTCTGTTTAATTAATTGATGGGTAACTTAATGAATAAACAAAAACGTAAAGTAATTATTTTAATCTCAGTCTGTTAAACCATCATTTTTGTAGATAGTGTGTTAACCACAGACAGGTGTTACAATAATGTGTTAAAACATGGTGGAAATAGTCACTAAATACTAATAGTATTAGCGATGATGTTCTTTTAAATATTTCATTTTTTAACTATTTAAATTTTGTTATTTTAGACTAAATTATTTAGTTCAGTATTATTATTCAGATAATAACAATGAAGGAACATTCAAAAGAATCATTAGAACCAAAGAACCGACAAAGAAAACCAAAGAAAACATAAAAAAAAAACTCAACATCAAAAAAATTGTAGATTATTTTAAAAGCTTATCTTATAATACTTTGATATGGAATTTAATGCTGCTGTTCCTGCTGCTGCTGTTACTTATTTGTGTGTGCTTGCACAGAACTCACAGAAGCAATTACACACAAATTAATGGCAAGAAAGAGATGTAGCACTTTTTGTAAAAAAAAATGTGAACAAAAGTGTATGCAAATATCTAACTTATGTAAACTTCAAATTATGTAATGTTAAAACATATATCAAGCTTTACAGTTTTACTTTTACTTGTAAAATTGCATTGCGGCAACATATCCTTAATTTTGACTTAATAAAAGTCAATAATACATTTGATAAGCAAAAGAAAAAGTTTTTTATTTATTAAATAGTTTTAAACCGTTATCAACAATATGCCTTAGTGGCCAAAGAGGTTAGGTCACAGCCATCTGAAGTAAAATACCATGGTTAAAAACCTTGCTCTTCCAAAAAAAATTTTTACTTCAATCTTTTTTAATTTTTTAAAATACAAAATTAAACATTTTTGAAGTTCTATATATATTTTTACTTAGGGGTCGTCCATAAATTACGTCACGCTTTAGGGGGGAGTGGGGAGGAGGTGAAGGCGATTTTGTGACGATTTGTTACGAGGGGGAGATGGTCTTGATTTTGTGATGCAACATTTTTTTTTTTTTTTTAGTTTTAAATCTAGAAAAGACTTTCTTTTAATTAAAAGAGTATCTGAAGTAACCAAAACCCTTAGTTGATGTATCTACATGTTGATTGTAAAATCAACTGTCTAAATCTTACTTAGTTAATGTCCATATACGGAGTAGTTACAGAAAATTATAGACATTATATTCAAAATGGTTTTGTATTTTGTAAAAATTTTTAAAGTATTGAACATTAAGTCAAAACAGATTTGACATATTTTTATTTTCTACCACTTACTATTTTACAGGACATGGTAATTATTCCACATATTTTTAAGTCTAACTCCAAATTTACTGCAAAAGAACTATCGCAATACTGTTGACATTCCCATATTAATGAAAAGCAACCTTAAAACTGAGTCCTCTTCTTTACGTCTTCTTGGATTATCATTTAGTACTGACTTTTTCTGGAAAAAATTTATACAATCGGTTGCTAAATTAGCTGCTAAGGTTGCTTCTCTTCATGGTGCTCGCCATTTTCTCTCTCTTAATTCTATTTTCTGCCTCTACAAATCTCTTATTCTTCCCTCTTTGGAATACTGTTGTTATATTTGGCCGATCCAAATTTAACATTCTTCAAATGATACTCTTTCTATTCTTAACAAGGTCCAAAAACGCATTGTAAACATAGTTGGACCCGCTTTATCGGTTAAACTTGAGCCTCTTTTCCATCGTCATAAAGTTTATCTCTTTCTATTTTCTACAAATACTATCATGGTCGCTGCTCAAAGGAGCTATCATCTTTAGTTCCATTTACTCAAACTCATTCTTGCTTGATTTGTCATTCAGCAATTTTAAAACGTAAATATCGAAATAATTGTTTAAAATACACTGAGGCATATTCGTTTAGACAAATCAATTTTTTTCTCTTTGTCTTAATTTTTTTCTATGAATTGTCAACTGATATGCATGCAAGTTATTATCAAAATAATTGTTGTGTTGTGGGCTAATAAAAATCACAAAAAATTTTTTTCTATGTGTCTTTATTAACATGAGAGTATGTTTGATATACAAAAGTACATTTTTTAATTGGAATATATCTATAGACGCAGTCATATTTTTGACATTAAAAGATGGAAATTAGTAATGCGTATGTCCTCCATTACACTGGATCACCTCAAAAATTCTGCCTTTCATTGACTCCACTAGTCGTTGAAGTGTAGTTTGATCCAACTCGGACCATGCTTCAAGGATTTTACACTTTAACTCAGTAACAGTTTTAAATTGGTGTCCGGCTGCTTTAGCGTCATAAACTTTTCTTGATAGCATTCCCCACACGTTCTCGATTGGATTTAAGTCCGGGCTACAAGCTGGCCATTCGAGAACCAGGATGTTGTGGTCTTTAAACCATTTCATAGAATGCCTAGATGCGTAAATTGCAGCATTATCTTGCTGAAATATGGCATTATCGTCCATGTTTTCATCCACTTAAGTTATGAGAATATCATCCAACATTTCTGTATACTTTATCGACTTCATTTTAGGTAAACCACAACACAGAGTCAATTTTCCTGAATAAGAAAATCTACCCCAAACCATTAAACTTCCTCCTCCATAATTTCGTTTTGTTTGTGGGTCATTTATTCCTCTTAGATCATGCCAATAACAACTGTAAGAGTCCAGACCATCTAAATTGAACTTTTTTTCATCTGAAAATATTACGTTTTGCCACTCATGAGTCCAATGCATATGGTTTTTAGCAAACTGTAAATTACAGTTTGAATTTTTAAAATTAAAATTAAATTACAGTGTAATCTAGCAATTTTATGGTGTTTTTTTAACATTGGTTTTTGGTGTGGTTTCTTCCACTTTACGTTTGGTGTTGTACGTAGAATATGTGCAACATATTTATTGGTGACAGGCAATAATAATTTATCCTTTATTTGTGTTGCATTCAATTTATTTTTGGTTGCTTCGAAGCAAATTCGATTAATTTGCCGATTTGTTAATACTTTGTTGCCGTTTGTTGCTTTTTTTACACCGTAATTGTCACCTTTTGCAATGTAGTTTCGTACATCATGGTCAGATCTTCCAATTTTTCTTGCTATTTCTCGTATAGAAAGTGCTGGTGAGATTTCTGAAGGACGATATAAATTAATTTGTATTTTTTCAGCATCTGTCAAATACTTTCCTTTAGGCATTTCGTAAAATGCAATAAAAATGATACTGGCAGAGCAAAAGATCAAATTACACTAAAATTTATCAATTTATTTGTGTAAAAGTGATTAAAAAGCAATAATTACCGTTATTAACCTGATTGCGTCTATAGATATATTCCAATTAAAAAATGTGCTTTTGTATATCAAACATACTCTCATGTTAATAAAGATACATAGAAAAATTTTTTTTGTGGTTTTTATTAGCCCACAACACAACAATTATTTTGATAATAACTTGCATGCATATCAGTTGACAATACATAGAAAAAAATTAAGATAAAGAGAAAAAAATTGATGCGTCTAAACTAGTGATCGACCGAAACCGAAATTTGAACAGTCTCATTCTTTCACTGTCCTTGAATGTTCTAAAAACTTTTATTCGTCTAGTTTTTTCCCCGTACTTTAACCCTTTGGAACTCTCTCCCATCTTCATGTTTTGCTGACTCATACAACCTTCAACTTTTTAAGTCTGTCAACTGTTTCCTTAACTCTATTCTTTGTTTTCTAGTAACTCCCAACCTAATAGTGGTTGCTTGCAGCCTTGTTAGGAGTGAATCAGAATTGAAAAAAATGTTTTTTAAACTTTTTATACTGATAGTAATTAATCGACACATTTTAAGTGTTGATTAATTCAAGTGTTCTAAATATCATTTAAAATACCCACTTCAGGTACTAATATCCGAACTGCTGTTAAATAGTGGTTTGTGCCACAACTACCTGTTATAAATTATCATGTTATAAATTATTTTTTTACTTATAACTTTAAAAGGTAGACGACTTGTATAGTTTTTCTATCGCCTACTAAAAAATATTGAAGTAAGGAATAAGTATAGAAACAGTCAGTGTAAAATAGACCAAGACCGATATTTTACCAGTCCAGACAGCTGGTATTTCATATTGTTTGTTTATATTTAAACAAACATTTTCATCTGTAATTGTTTTTTTTGTATTATAAAAACAGCACTAACATTGGTAGCAGTTAAAATGGGAGTAACAGCATTAACAACAGCAACAGGTAAATTGATTTGTGTTAATATGTTATGTCTTTACTTTTGCTTATTATATCATATTTGCTATTTTTCATTTAGATTTTTAAGGGTTATCTTGCAATTCTTTTTTAGCATTATCCAGAACATATTAAAATTCATAAATGAAATATGAGGGGAGGGAATGTTGGGAAACGTTACACTACATATATAATTAGTATTTTGTAGTTTGTCAATTGTAGATGTAGTTTAATGTTTGTTATATTTTTATGTTTTGTTTTGTTATTTTTTATAGATATAATTTTAAATAATAAAAATTCCTTGTGTTAATTTTATTTTAAAAAATAAATTTTGTTCTTTTTTATAGATAAGAATTTGTGTTTTGTTTAGAAATAAATTTTGTTGATATAAAGATATATTTTGTTTCTTTTTGCTAACAATTAATGCCTTTTTTACAGTGAAAAAGTTTTGCTCCTTTATACTTTTTTTATTTTGCTCCTTTTTCCTAACAATAACAATAAATTTTGAAAATCACTTGGAGAAATTTCAAACCAGACCTATTAACGTTTATGTTAATAAAATTTTATGTAATCGATTAGGTAAATCTGTGCATCTAAGATACTGAGATTTTCTTTCCTAAAGTAGTTACATTCAAACTTTTTCTTTATAAATAAATAAATGCAAACAGGGCTCTATTAAGCTCTAAGTGCGCAGAAAAGAGCATAAAAAAATTGCGCTTCCTCTCGCTGAGTCGAAAACTTTATTTATCATTGATTGAATACAATTTATAAATATTTATTTATATATACTATATAAACTATATTTATAGTTAAAAGAATACAGTAGTTTAAAAAACAAACTAATTATCAACATATAAATGTCAACACAATAAACTGCAAAGTCAATACACTCAAACATAAAAAAATCTTTAAAAAAGTTTATAATTAATTTTATATTTAATAATATTTTATAATTAATAAATAATTTAAATAATCTTTTTTTGTTCATGTTTTTTGATTGCTGCTTTTTTTTGCTTTTTTTTAAACATGTTCGCTTTCAAGGCTGCAAGCAACAACTAATTAGAGTTGGAAGTTACTGGAAGAGAAAAGATGAAAATTGTAGAGAAAGATAACGATTGACCGACGACAAAAAAGATTGCAAATTATACGAATCAGGAAAGATGAAGGAAGCAAGATGAAGGAAGCGAATCTCAAAGAAGTGATGTTCGAGGAAAAAAACTAGATAAATAAGAGTTTTTGGAGCATTTAGGAACAGTCACAGAAAAACGATGAGACTTAATTGAATGAAGAGTAACACAAGAATGAAATTTAGTAGATGGCACATAAAATGCTACCTCTTTAGATCAGTGCCCATTATAGTATTTGTAGAAAGGAGAAAGAGAAGCAACATTATGACGATGTGATAATGATTGGAGGTTGGCTGCTAGAGCAGGTCAAACTATGTTTACAATGCATTTTTGCACCTTGTCTAAAAGGGAAAGTGCATCATTAGAAGATCCGCCCCAGATATGGCAACAGTATTTCATACAAGGCTGGATTTGAGATTTATAGAGATAGAGAATAGAATATGGAGTAAGAAAGTGTCGAGCTTAATAAAGAGATGCAACCTTAGTAGATGCTAATTTTGCAATGGATTTGATATATGGATTCCAAGAAAAATGGGAAGTAAGAGTTAATCCTAAAAGATGAAGGGTAGATGACTCATCAAGTACACTACCATTCATAAATATAGGAAGATCTAAATTATTGTGATAACAATTGGCTGAAAAGAATTGGGTTATATCTGAATTAAAATTCACCAGCCACTGTGAGCCCCATGCTGTAGCAGAAGTGAGATCCTTTTCAAGCTCAAATACCCATTCCAAGCAAAGAGAGAGTGTTGGCTTTTTATCATGACAAGAATAAATGGTAGTATCATCAGCGAACAATGCGACCTTATATGTGAGAACATCTGGAAGATCATTAATGTAAATTAAAAAGAATATAGGGCCAAGGATCGAACCTTGAGGAACCCCTGAAGTTACAGACAAAGAAGAAGAGTGCTGTCCATCAAGGATAACTTTTATACTACAATTAGAAAAGAAGGATTCAACAAACTTAAAGATGTTACCAGATACACTGTAAGAAGAAAGCTTATGGAGAAAACCAGCATGCCAAACTTTATCAAAAGCTTTAGAAATCAATCAGTCAAGAGCAATGGCCTTGACCTCTCCACCTTTATCTAATGCACGATAAAACCTATCGGTTATAACTGTTAGCAAATCAGCTGTAGAACAAGTAAGTTATTAGATTCAAGATAAGAGATTAAGTGTTTGTTAACTAAAGATTCAAAAACGTTGCTTATGATAGGAAGAAGACTAATGGGACAGTAGTTTGACAAATCGGATGGCTCTCCAGAATTTTTGAAAATTGGGATGACAGATGCTGTTTTCCAGCAGGCTGGAAAACAAGACTCTGATAAGCACTTGTTGAATAGTTTTGAAAGTATAGACAACAGCTCCAGGGAACACTTCTGCAAGACTATAACAGGTATGTAGTCCAAACCACAAGCTATAGAAGAGTCTAAGCAGGAAAATTTTAGATACAGAAGCTGGAGTGATACAAATGGATGCAATGCATCAAGTCGAGCAATGGATCAACCTGTTTGATGGCTATGTCAGGTAGAACGCAACTATTGGAATCAAGTCTGAACCAAATAAGAGAGGTGGAATTACAGATTTGTCTTTATTATTGATACTATTAAAGATTCTTCAGAAGTCAAGAGAGCATAATTTTTGTGATGAAATAGGAGATTTCAAGACCTGCGAATAGTAGGCTTTGGCGTTAGACAAAACCTTTTTACAATGGTTTCTAGCAGTAATAAACAGACGTCTGTTTTCTGGAGAAGTGTTCTGCTGATAGATATGGAAGTAATGATTTCGATTGGCAATTGCAGCAGCACAATGTTTGGAAAACCATGGAGAAGAGTGAAGCTTGCCTTGGAATTGTCGAGGGAATAAAAAATTCCATGCCAGCCTGAATCCACATTTTAACAGAAGTCTTTTGGTGGTGGTGGTAACTCGATAAGGTTATATAAGGTGGTAAATCAATAAAGTACTATATTCATTTGAAAATATATAAAAATTATAAAAACATGTTTAGTAAGTCAAGCAAATAAAATAATAATAAAACTTGCCATTAATATCTTATGGTCACCAAATGAGTATACCCAACAATTGCCTTCTGCAGCACGCTTGTTATGTTGGATAATTTTTGCAAACCACCATCCAAAGTATTTGAAATAACAAACTACAACATCTC